>NW_020664499.1:320604-368193 GCF_002925995.2 Terrapene triunguis
TCAACGAGTTCCTCCCTATTTGTTAAAATCAAGTCTAGAACAGCTTCACCCCTAGTAGCTTTTTCCTAGATGCAGTAGGAAAGGGGGACAAATTGCATAAATGGTAATAATCCTAAAGGGGAACATATTTCCTCTCCGAGTGGTGCTGAAACCAACAATAAGGTACTGAATAAACTACTATTAAAAGTTTAGTTACTACATAACAGCCAGATTCTACCCCTTATCTTTATGCAAAACTCCCATTGACATCAGTAGGAGTTATGGTATTTAGTGAGGAGAGTGTGCAGTCCTAAATTTATACCCTGGATCATAATTAAAAATGGAATCCAGCATTTCCCACAGAATTAATTGGACACCTCTGTTCTGGAGAAAGAAAACCTTGGAGAATATCTCAAACGGAAAGTGCACACTTTTTCAGCCATGCAGCATTGTATGCTTCTTGTTATACCCATAAAAGTTATTTCATTAGAAATGGGGCAGCATGATGAAAATGCATAAGCTGTTAAATTACAGGGCAGCTCTGCTGCTGACTCAGCCTCCATGGAATTAATAAGCTCCAAACATCTTGATCTAAATACAGACTGAGAAAGGTAATCTGTTGATACATATTTCACTCTACAGAATGTAAGGAGACTACTTAGTTTTCTCTCTCATTAGAAGGGCTGCTTCATTCTTGCCAAGAATAGCATATGTACTTTCTGTGGCAGCTGTGACTTCCAGTCTGCTCTAAAACAAAGAGCAAGGAGAAAAGAAACTAGTTACATTCACTTTATGAGGGTGGGCAATATTTATACTTAGGCTGTTTTCACACTTTGAGCAGAGTGGCCTAGATTTCTGATTTTCTTCACTCACTACACGATTAATAGTTGTGTCATGCTTCTCTCTCTGTAATGCAAGCAATTTTGTCTTGGACACGGAATTACAGTCTTCAGCATTTAGAACCCATTTCATGAAAAATTTCTGCCCTAGTTATACTAGGATTTTGCAGTAACTTTATTGTAAAAGCAATTTAACACACCTCTACTCACAGTGCATTCTTCAACACAGCTTGTACATGGCAGCCTGGTTCCTTGGGGAAAGCAGTTTGCAGTGCCATCCAGGACAGCTAGGTTTCAGGAGGACATCTAGACTTTCATTCCCTGGGCCAATGCAGCTCAGACATACAGCAGCGGTGATACGTTCACACCTACGTGAGGATACTTATCATACCCTTCTGACCCCTAGGGTATATTCACTGCAGAGTTTACCTGGGTCCAGGCAACTAGACTAAAGGAAAGTAATGTAATTAATGACAATCTACGTGGATTTATGGAAAACAAATCCTATCAACCTAACTAGAGATTTTTAAAAAAAAAATGAGATTACAAGTTTGGTCAATAAAGGTCATAGTGTTGATGTAACATACTTGGACTTCTGCAATGCAATTGACTTGGTACCACATGACAACTTGATTAAGAAACTAGAAGAATACAAAATTAACATGGCACACATTAAATGGATTAAATGCTAGCTAACTGAGAAGTCTCAACACATAGCTGTAAAAGGGGAATCATCATTGAGTGGGTGAAATGGCATTGCTTCCACATGCAAATGAACTAAAATCCATCCCATAGCATGTAATATCCTCCATAATAATAAATGCATTGACTATAAACTGGTGAAACCCTCACACTTATGATGCAATTCCCCCCAACAACAACAGTGGACTGGCAGTGGACTCTTAAACCCTGCAGTGGCTGTGCTTCTGATGCTGCTGCTTCTCCCATCTGTTCCCTAATCCCCAAATAGATCTCCATGGACTCTGGGCTGAAGACATCCTTTAGTCCCTCTGCCCTGGTGGTCTGCTACAGCTTAAGAATCTGTTTCAGTTCCCCTGGTCCAAGAAAAGGACATTTGGTCACAAAAGCCCATCAAGCTTGACAAGAGGCTCAGTGCTGAGCAACTGTTCAAACTCCTTGTAGTAGGTTGATGGAGTTTTCAGATTTGCTGTTGGCAATTTCTGCTTTGCAATTCGTGTCCTTCATATTTTTATTCTCTCCCTGCAGTGATTTACTCTCTGCTTAATTCTCTCCTCTAAGAGGCTAGAGGAGATGTTCTTGTGGAGGGGCTGATTTCAGATACATTTCCCAAAAATCATCTCCAGTGCCATGAAGAAATGGAGCAGGTAGCATGGAATGAGGAGTTTGGATGCAAGTCAGGTGTGTATAAACTGGTAGGTGACTTCTGGCACAGAAGAAATGAGTAGTTAGAAGAGCAGGAAAATACAGCCCATGGGAAATTATAGGAAGGCACTGAAGAAATATCAACACCAGAAACGGAGCCTTCAGCCTGCAACCATATTGCAAAGTGGGCAAGTTAGAGCCTGTGTTGATGTGAAACATGGGCTCCAATCTATACCACCAGCAAGGTAAGCAAACACAGGTTCAAAGCATATATAAAGTCAGGTAAAAGGATTTTCTTTGTGGATGGCAGGAGGGTTTGGGCCAAAACCCAGGCATGAGCCCAAGTTAACTCTGCAGTGCAGATATACCCTTAGTGAGTTTTTGGCTTGATTGGTTTGTATTCCAGTGTAGTGGATATTGAGTCTCAGTCTCCAAGTAACAGAACATATTTAGAAATCTCAATTCCCCAATAATAATTTTGAGAGACCTTGAATAGTGTGTGCACCAGCTAATAGTCTGTTCTACATTCTGGAAGGGTAAATGGGTATCCTGACCTGGGGGAGAAACCCATATTTCTTTGCTCTGGTCCTGCTACTGGGTATTGGTGTGTAAAGGGCTTAAGGACACAACAGGCATGTTCTCAGCTTAGGGATCAGGACTAAAGCCACATGTGTATCTGTGACCAGGGTCCTAAAAGAGCTAGCTGAAGTAACTCAATTAGGGTGAACTGCAAAGAATGGGGAAGATAATCCCCAAAGCTGGTAGATATTACAATACTTAGATTTACGAAGCCAGCAATAACAGCTTCTATTGTACCTTACTGGTTACTCAGAAGTCCAAAACACAGTTCCCTTAAAGCAACCCAGCCTGAGGCCTCCACCTAATTACCCAAGTCAGATATGATGAGGATTAATGAAAATCCCAAAGGATCGGGCACATTACCTCCCAGATTAATGAATATTCCAGATCTTACTCAAATACACGCTTACAGCCAATTCTTATTAACTAAACTAAAATGTATTAAAAAAAGAAAAGAGAGAGTATGGTTAAAAGATCAATATACATACAAACATGAGTTCAATTCTTGAGGTTCAGATTCATAGCAGAAATGGCGAGCTTTGTAATTGCAAAGAGTTCTTTTAGACTTGAGTCCATAGGTTATGGTCCAATGTCCAATATCATATTCAGGGTGTACCAGCTTAACTGGGACCTCAATCTGGCAACTCAAACTTCTCCTGATGAAGCTTAAGCACACCTGAGATGACAGGAACAGGACCCAAGGATCTTTTATACAATGTTCTAGCATCCACTTGATCATACAGTCCTGGGTAAACAATAGGCAATCAGGACGACTTTGAAGTAGGTCCATCACTGGTACTTAGCTACATGAATTAACATAAGGCAATTGCCTGTTTCTCCACCATTCACAGATGATTAGCTAAACATTTCAAAGGGCTGGTCTACACTACATCATTAGATGGACGTTCCCCTGCACTAGGTCAAATTTATAATGTGCTCGTCTACATTACAAAGCCCTTCCCACCGACCTAAAGGGCTTTTAAAATCAATGCCTGTACTCCACCTCAATGAGAGAAGTAGTGCTAGATTCAACCTTCCTGGGTCAAATTAGGGGTAGTGTAGACACAGGGCAGTGTATTTCGACTTGTTTGGCCTCGGGAAGTGTCCCAGAGTGCTCCAATGTGCCTGCTCTGGAAAGAACTTTCAACTCCACTGCACTTCAGCCAGGTAAACAGGAAAAGCCCTGGGAACTTTTGAATTTCATTTCCTGTTTGATTAGCGTGGAGAGCTCACCACCACAGCTGACCATGGTTGCCCAGGTACGCAAATGCACTCCAGTGTGGAGCATACAGGAGACACTGGATCTGATTGCTGGGTTGGGAGAAGAGTCTGTGCAGGCAGAGCTCATAACCAGCAGAAAAAAAGCTGACATCTATGCCAAAATCACACAGGGCCTGAGGGAAAAAGACTACACCAGGGACACAAAGCAGTGCTGTGTGAAAATAAAGGAGCTCAGCCAAGTGTACCAGAAGACAAGAGAGGCGAATAGTCACTGTGGTGCTGAGCCACAGACATGCCGCTTCTATGAGCAGCTGCATGCAATTCTAGACAGGGACCCCACCAGTTCCCCAATACTCTATGTGGATACCTCCCAGGGGACCCAGGTAGCCAACAACAAGGAGGACATTGTTGATGAGGAAGAGGAGGAGGAGGAGAATGCGTAACAGGCAAGCAGAGGATCCATTCTCCCCGATAGCCAGGACCTTTTCCTAACTCTGGAGCCAATCCCCTTCCAGAACCCACTGAAGCGGGACTGTGATGGCAGGGAAGGCACCTCTGGTGAGTGCACACTTGTCTAACACTATAGGGGTTAAATGCAATTGTGGTTATTGTTTAATTTGAGGTAAACAATTGGGATCCAGTGGCGGCCAGTGTAGCCACGCAAAGGGTGCTCCCCGGAAAAGCCCTTGTTTATGTGCCAATAGTTTCCACACTAAAAATTTTTCCTGAGTGTGCGCTTACACCGTCTACCCTTTTGTGTGTGCTTACCATGCCTGCCTGCAAACCAAAATCTACTGCCCAGCGCTCTGCCATGTATTGTACCTCACTGGCAGGCTCTTCTTTTAAAACACAAAATTTGGCCAAGTACCTTAAGGAATGTATTTACTGCTGTGAATTATTTCATTCATTACAACAGTTAACCTTTTGTTTTCAACAATGTATGCTTTTCCTTGCAGCTGCAACTTTTTCTCCGGGTGCTTCCTCCACTCCAGCACAAAGGCTGTCCCAGATTTGAAGGTGAAAAAAGCGGACAAGGGAAGACATTCTGTGATTTGATGCGTTCCTCCGAGACTGACAGGGCCCAGCTGCATGAATGGAGGCTCACACTCTCAGAGAGCATGTGCATCGACTAAGAGAGCAGGAAAGCAAGTAGGGAACAAGAGCATAACATGTAAGAGGAGCTGTTGTGGCTTATGGGGGAGTAAACAGATATGTTGAGGCAGACGTCCTAGAATGTGGCGGGGGGGGGGCAGGAAAGGGAAGCTCCTTTATCCCTTGAACTCAACTCCAGGGGATGGCTCATGGAGCAGAAAGCGCTCATTCTCACAGCTTTGATTGCTAGACAGTGCAATTGTTATAAGCTATGTGTCCTTGCCTCTCCCTCCCTGTGTTATCAGGTCCTTACCTGGTTATCATTGCTGTCTCTGTTCAGTGTTTGTTAGCATAATAAAAATGCATGAATTGAGGACAAGAGGCTCTTTATTCACTGTGCACATTGTGGTTGGTGGGGGTTTAGTTTACAGGGCAGTATATGTGAAAAAGGGGGCAGGTTGGTAAGGAACAACACACAGAACTGTCACATCAGTGTTGGATCATTCATGAAACTGGTTTTCAAAGCCTCTTGGAAACGCAGTGCACCTTGATATGCTCTTCTTATTGCCCTTGTGTCTGGCTGCTCATAATGGGCAGCCAGGCGATCTGCCTCAACCCCCCATCCCGCCAGAAACTTTTCCCCCTTACTTTCACAGATTATGTAGAACACAGCAAGCAACAATAGGAATATTGCTTTCGCTGAGGTCTAACCTAGTGAGTAAACTGCGCCAGCGCCCCTTTAGACATCCAAAGGCACATTCTACCACCATTCTGCACTTACTCATCCTATGGTTGAACTGCTCCTTACTGCTGTCCAGGCTGCCTGTTTACAGATTCATGAACCATGGGAGCAAGGGGTAGGCTGGGTCTCCAAGGATAACTATTGGCATTTCAACATCACCAACAGTAATTTTCTGGTCTGGGAAGAAAGTTCCTTCTTGAAGTTTTCTGAAGAGACCAGAGTTCTTAATGATGTGTGCGTCATGTCCCTTTCCCGACCATCCCACGTTGATGTCGGTGAAACGGCCCCTGTGATTCACTAGCGCTTGCAACACCATTGAGAAGTAGCCCTTCCAGTTTATGTACAGTTTATGTACTCTTTGGCAAAGTGGTCTGGTGCCAAGATAGGGATGTACCTTCCATCTATTGCCCCACCACAGTTAGGGAACCCCATCGGGGCAAAGCCGCCCCTATGTCCTGCATGTTTCCCAGAGTCACTACCCTTCTTAGCAGAAGTGAATGGATTGCCTTGGCTACTTGGATCACAGCAGCCCCCATGGTAGATTTACCCACTCCAAACTGATTCCCGACTGACCGGTAGCAATCTGGCGTTGGAAGCTTCCACAGGGCTATTGCCACTCACTTCTCAACTGTCAGAGCAGGTCTCATTTTGGTATTTCTGCACTTAAGGGCTGGGGAAAGCAATTCGCAAAGTTCCATGAAAGTGGCCTTATGCATTCAAAAGTTATGCAGCCACTGCTCCTCATCTCATAAATGCATCACGATGCGGTCCCACCAGTCTGTGCTTGTTTCCCTGGTCCAGAAGTGGTGTTCCACTGTGTTAATGAGCCACTGGCTGCCACTGCCAGTATGTGCAAATTGCTCTGTTCCATGGCTTCCAGCACAGCTATTTGCATGGCATCACATTCTTCTGCGCAGCTGCTCCTGGCTAGGCTCTGCAAATACCACAGGACAATGTGCGAGGTGTTTGTGACGCTCACAACAACAGCGTACAGCTTTGCGGGGTCCATGCTTGCTGTTCTATGGCATCTGCATGAGTAACTCAGGCTTAGGTGCGAAAATGATTCTTTGTCATTGCTTTCAAGGAGGGAGGGAGGGAGGAGCCAAGTGCATCATGGGAGGCTGATGATATGTACCCAAAACACCTCAAGAAAATGTTTTTGTCCCATCAGGCTTTGGGAGCCTAACCCAGAATTCCAATCAGCAGCAGGAAGTGTGGGATAGCTGCCCACAGTGCATTGCTCCATGAGTCGATGTTACCCCTCGTAGTGGGGATGTGCTCCGCCAACAGAATGTGCATAGTGGGGACATACACCATTGATTTTGTAAAATCGGAGGCTACATGTGAACTTTAATAAATTGGACCTTATTTTGTTGTGTAGACAAGCCCAAAGAGACATGAATACAGCTTCCTTTCTTTCAGTGCTAGATCTTTCCCACACCCTTCATTCTCCTTCATTTCCCATGAGAGACAGTAATGCAGAATGTACAGTATATGTTAAGAGGCTGTTGTAGCCCTGGGTACGCTGTATAAGGGTCCCTTAATGTGCAACCTGCTGTGTCCTTATGTAACCCTTCTGCCAGGCCGAGTTGATAGCAGCAAGGGCCGGGTTCAGTACATAGGAGTCCGGTCCCAACAACCAGCTCAACCCCCCACCCAGTGACCTGGGAAAATCTTACACACACCCCTGGGCACCTCAAAAGGCAATACTTCCCCACTCACAAGCACAGAGTCTCAGTGTAGCAGAAAATTTTTAATAACATGAGGTAAATGACATCAGCATTAAATTGGGAAAACTCCACAACTAGGATTCATAGACCAAACCATGAGCAAAGACCCACCCCAGCAAATTGGGCCGTGTCCTTTCCCTTTGGTTCTTGAGTTCAGCAACCCAAAAATCACCCAAAGTCCCAAAAGTCCAACAATCCAAAAGTCTCTGTCCCTGGTCACTGCAGCCCCAGAGTTCAAAAGTTTATCTTTTGAAATGGGGTGTTAAGGGGCACCTTACGTGGTCCGAGGCCAACTGCCCTGCCTCGCCATGGGGTTCTGCTGCAACCTTCACCATGAGCCGCTCCACTCCACCAGCCATCCTGTGAGCCACTCCAGCCGCCCCGCAAACTGCTCAGCTCCGCTCCGCTTCACTCCACCAGCCGTCCTGTGGGCCACGCCAACCATCCCACAAACTGCTCTGCTCTGCCAGCCGCTTAGAAATATATCTTCAGCACCCCCCCCACTAGTTAACACAGCACTCAGTGATCTCAGCTCTTAATAATTTTAGCTCTTTAGTGATTTCAGCTTGTAGTAGGGAGCCTCAGTGCTGGTACACCATTGGCCAAAAGTGAATTCAGCTCAGCAGCCTGTAACTAGACTCCTAATAGAATCAAAATTAGCTCTGATATTCCACAGTGGAGAGGAGGTGGTACAATTGGTGTTTCAGGCCCTCAAAAGGGGCCCACACCACCAGGTACCTAAATACCTGTCCCCAGCCTCTCTCAATTCACTGAGTTTTGGAACCCATGTCCCTTGTCTAGCGAGTGCTACTTAGTTGATGGTGAGTCCCTCTGTCATAAAACAGTTCCACGGGCCTTGATTCACATAATCAGGGTAACAACACTTTATTCTTCCTGCCCCAATAATAGAGAAACTGGGGATCCCACAGCAGCCAAAGTGACCATTTGGGCGGCTGTGGGCTCATGCTAGGCGGGGTGGGTGTGCCTATGCAAACAAGATCAGCCCCTGAAGTTCTTTTGCACAACTCACCACAATTCACCACCAGATGTCAAGGTAGAGCTCATCCTGACTCCGCTTACATTTAGATACTTATAGGGTTAATAAAAATGACGATTTCTTATCTGGGTAAAATTACAGGGTTCTCTAAGCAACCAAAGTACTTTTTCCTATATTTAAATATGTATTTACCCCAGACAGAAAATTATTAGTATAAAAATTATTATTGTTGGAGGGAAACGAGGGAAAATTATAGCCTAAAATATTTGAAATATACTTCTGCCTCCCGTCTGAAGGGAAAATTTCATCTATAATTTACACAAAACACTGAATAGAATGGCATCCTTCCTTGAAATGATTTTCACATGCTCTAGTGCCTTATTTGGTTTTGACGTGATAACTAACCTTTAAAGTGCGGACTATCCATCTAAAGAACAATCAGAGAAACACTGGTGCCATGTGTGAGCATTGCATGGAATAGTTGGGGGAAGGGGAGAGGAAATAAAGGATGATGCATTTGGGACCACTTTACATATTGGCTAAGAAGAGCCTTACAAGAGATTAAAACATTTCAAAGAAATATAATTTCACTGTAAAGGTGCAAAGTGAATTTGGTCTTGCAATTTACAGTCTGCAGCCAGAGTCACTAAATGCTAATTAACCAGCCTCTAAAAGTGCAGAAATCAAGAATGTGAGGAAGAGAGAGAGACAGAGAGAAAGAGAAATTTTGGAGACAAGAAGAAATCTCCATAACTAACAAGAGTCTTATTGCTCTTATTTTAATATTAAGAACATGGAAAGGGGCAGGTTAGAGTGAAAATGAACCTCTCTGAATAAGTGCGCTGCATTGCAATTCAATTCTCAGGGCAGAGAAGCATTCTGTTACCATACATCTCCAAAGGGCTGGGGCAGAGAGAAATGTGAATGGCACTACATGCCTCCTTCATATTCCTCATTGACACAACACATCTACTGTGAGTTCTATGAAGACATCTTCCTCAGCAAGTTAGTATTTTCAGAGTTGTAGCCGTGTTAGTCTGTAACAGTAAAAACAACAAGTAGTACTTGTGGTCAGGACCGGCTCCAGAGTTTTTGCCGCCCCAAGCGGCGGGGAAAAAAAAAAAAAAAAAAGCCGCGATGGCAATTGCGATCGGCGGCACTCCGGCGGCAGCTCCACTGCACCGCTTTCTTCTTCGGCGGGAATTCGGCGGCAAGTGCTTCCCTCCAAGAGGAACCCGCCGCCGAATTGCCGCCGAACAGCCCGACGTGCTACCCCTTCCTCTTGGCCCCCCCAAGCACCTGCTTGTTGGGCTGGTGCCGGCCCTGCTTGTAGTACTCATAGTTGTTTTTAGTATTTTCAGATGTTTTCCACTGTTGGTCTAGAATGGACGCACATGTCTTTTCACTTTTTTGCCCACCTACGAACTTGGGGCAGGAATTTCAAAAGCACCCAAGAGGCTAAGGAGCACAAGTTGAAAGTCAAAGTGACTTGTTCTTCCCAAGTCACTTGAGACCTATTGAAAACCACACTGTGACATTTTGGGGTCACCCAGACCGGTAAGTGGTTCTGTCACTGCCTGACCTGTAAGCTCAGGTGTCTTGGTGCCCGGTGGCTATGGTTCAGATTCCTGACATCAGTAGCCTGCCCACAAACACAAGGTATCATCATCCTAGCTTCCGCCAGTCGACTCCCTCCTTGCAGGGTGACATCTACATCCCTTCCAATCCCAAGTCTCCCCAGATCCATCTTCCCTAAGTTCCCAAGTACCAGACACTTGGGATGTTCCCCTATGGTTCATCACCTGCAAATGCAGGAAATCTGCACCCAGTTATCAATTCCTTTTTGGTGTACACACTCCATGGTTTGCACAACAGAGATCTTCCTGAGGTAAACATGAAAAGTATATTTAGTAAAAAAAAACATAGATTTCAAGATGAAATAGTACAGGGGAAGCAAACACATACAAGTTACACAGTAAATAAACAAAACGAAATCTCAGGTTTTATACCTCCACATTAGATAAAATCTCTTTTCTAATAGAAGTTACCTATTGCCTTTGAACAGTTTCCGCCATAGCCCCTAGCACAATAGGGAACCAGCATTGATGGACAGCTTCCTGGCTGGCCTGCCTACAGGCTGTCTCTCAGTTTCTAGATGAAAACGTCCGTTTCAAGCCTCCTTTTTTAAAGGCAAATTTTTCCCGCCCCCGCCTTGGCATAGTGACTCATGGTTATTCAGGGAGGGGGAATTCCCAGTTGTCTCAGTGTCCTTCCATTAACTCTAATGATCCATCATTGTAGGTTGCACAAAGGATTATTACTTGATTCTGGTTTTCTGTAAATACCTGGTTTGTGAGGGGCCTTTCTCTGTCTGACCACCCCGCTGTGAGGGGGAGCCAAAATGTATGAGCCCAGTTCTCTATATGCACAAATACATACATTCATAACCATAGCCTGTATACATATCTCATAACGATTAAGTTATGAAAGCTTGCAATGTTCTAAAAAGACCTTGCTACATATACGTCCATAGTACAACAATACAGTACACAATTAGTTGGTTCAGTTGCTCATTTTTGGGGTCTAAACATTCTGTTCTTCCCTTAGGGCATCGGAACCTTTGGTCCCAGTAAAAAGGTGAAAAGAAAGTCATATGTCATTACCTTTTGTTGCCATCTTTATAGGTATAGGAACATCATGTTGTGCCAGCTATTAATTTATGCTGAAACTCCCTGCCCAGAGTTGCTATGTAAAAATAATGTTAAAATAGAAGAGTGCTTGAATATGACATTTTCCCGATAGTGCTTCAAAATCAGAGCTGTGTTCTGCCTCTCAAGTCTGCACATTATTTATTATCCATTTAGCACATTAAAAATGATTCACCTTGTGGGGGCTGGATGGTTTCAGCACCACATCTGACTGGCATGTATTTTCTTTTCTATTTTGATGGCAGTCAAGGAAGGTGGGGGGGGGATCTTTTTGAATCAATCCCCTTCTAACGGTGAAATCTTTGTTATAATGCTCTGATGCCAGCTACGGTGATTTTGTTTTAATGTCCTCATTTATCTTTCTCATCCCTTATCCTTGTTGGCCACAGAATACATGGCCCTCAGACCCATGTTCAGGATGGCCAACTATTTTATTTTAGCAGTGTAGCCCCAAATGTCAGATTTTATTGAGTGTTTCATAATATTTGGTGTTTTCCTTAAAACTCAGCTACTGGAGTCATGCGTTTATATGAGAATTTCAGCTTTCATTAAAAATATTAGCTCTCCTGGGTGAGAAAAGTTCAAAAACGTGAACTTCTACCTCGGTGGCTGCAGTCTATTGATGATATAAGCCCGAGTACACTGATCTACTACAGCTATTGGAGATTCTCCATCAAGCAGTAAAAGAGTTTGTTCAAATCAAAAGCTAAGTGAATCAATAGTGCCAAACCTGCAGAAAGACCTCACAGGGTTAGGTTGCATAAACTATCTGAATCCAGTCCTGCAGATTTGATTCAGCTCTACTCACAGCAGTGATAGAAAATGACAATCAGGAACCTTTTAAGTGGAAAACATGTAGCAAAATCCATTAGATGCTTGAGTGTTTTACTAGATTGACAAGACATTTCAGAAATGAACTAGAATAGCGTGAAGTCCAACAGCTCGAGGCGCTGCCAGGGCTTGTCATGCTTTGAGTGGACTGCCTGAGAAGCCAAGACTGATTGTATGGAGTGTCTAAAATAGCACTTGTTGGGCACATCTCTGTGTTGCAGGGACCTTTTATTTTGGCCCACACTTATCTCCTCATATCCCATTAATGTTTAATAGTCTTCTCTTTGTCATGCCTTGGAGCCACAAAAATTGCCATGGTTTCCTGTCAGCCACCCTATAAAGAAATCAGCTGAAATTCAACTATCTGCTGACATTTTGAACACAGACATTTTGTCTTATGTGGCAGCTAGAGCTGCAAAGCACTAACAGAGGATGTAATAGCTAAAAAAAAATTAAAAATTCTCTCAATCATGCTCTAGAAATACATTAAGTGGATGAATATTCTCCCAAACAAACTGTTTGAAGCCCTGTCACTTGGCACCTTAGCCAAAGACTAGGAAAAACTGAAGATGATGATAGTCCTACATCTGCAGGGAAGGTAGCTGTGATCTAGTAGCACAGGGTGGGAAAGCAGGTGCCAACTTGGGTTATGCTCCTGAGTCAGTTGCTGACTTGAAGTGTGTCCTTAGGCAAGTCACTTAACTTGCATTTCAATATACGATGGTAGCTCAGAGAAACCCATAAAATGTGTAAGTTTCGAGCCCAAATAAATCTTAACATGAATCTCCTTGTCATCTCTCTCCAGATCTGACCCATCTGATGAGTGACCCATGCCTCCATACTTGTTTCCTCTGTTGCATCTATCACCTTTAAAAAAAAAAATTCCCATGAGTCCCTTTAGTTTAAGCACCCGACATGGCATCTCCTATAGATGTACTTCTATATCTAAACTCATCTAAAACACATTATGTTCCATCCTACATTATCTCTAATTTTCCTAAGACTTCAAGACACTGATCCCAAATTCTTCAGCCTTTCACCAACACTGCAAAAGGAGAGAGAAATTAAGAGGAATAGGACAAAGAGAAAGGATGTTTTCTTTCAACAGAGATTTCCAGTGACGTGTATGGCCAAAGAGATGGGAAGATACAGGAAGACTATTCCAGATAGCAGGCACTGCAGGGATGAATTCTCCCACCCTAAGAACTGTGGGATTACCAGAAGGGGCAGGGAGGAGGCTAGTGATAGGTGAGCAGAGAGAGGGCGTGGGACACCTTTTCTTAGTATTACAAACCTTACGAGTACCACCAAAGTCTTCCTCTCCTTGTTAATCAGAAACATTTCTTTCCCGAGAGCAGGTACTTTGGCAAAATGAAGAACCTGGCGCTGGAATCATTTCCTATATAAATAACTGTCTAGAAGTGCCACAATTTAAATGGAAAGCTGGGACTTTATCCAAATCAATAAACTGCATTGCCTTCCGTTTTCCATAATCCAAAAACAAGCAAAGCAGCCAAAGAATGACATCTGTGTATCCCAGATGCAAGAAAAGCACATTTATATTTTATATAGATGCCTAAAGACAACCATAGCAATTATTAGCATTTTCTCAAAAAGCAAACATAAGAGAAGGTGTCCCCTCCAAGAA
Organism: Terrapene triunguis; assembly: GCF_002925995.2. Classification (NCBI taxonomy): domain Eukaryota; kingdom Metazoa; phylum Chordata; order Testudines; family Emydidae; genus Terrapene; species Terrapene triunguis. The sequence continues at coordinate 334,315 of NW_020664499.1, forward strand.
GGATAAAACTGGCAATCCAAAATGCTTGTGAAAAAGGGTATCTCCCTAGCTACAAAAAAGCAATTAGATGGAAAGTGATTGAAAGAAAATATATATATTAACTTGAGAAATGGTTCCACATAGTGTAGCAACACAATCTTCCGAGCATATTAGAAAATGTTGGGTGCTCATTTTTGTGAGCTTTTTGCATGGTTGGTCAGCATCACTCCTTTAACTATCTCTTTACAAGCTGTGTTTTTGGCGTAACCAAAGTTAAACTATGGGGGGGAGGGGAGAGAGGAAACGTTGAGTCTAAAATACTCAGCCCCTGCAGGAGAGGGGGGGGGGGGGGGGGGAATCTCCAAATGATGTGGCTCTGCCATTTTATGCAATGTTTTATTACTTAATATCTCAGATGGTTCCTGTAACAAAAGTAAGGCAATAGTGTGCAAGACGATTAAAGCGGACAAGAATCAAAGAGATTCCTAAAATGTATTCTTCATAAAAGCTCCCCTAATCCAAATCACCCCAACACAAAACAGAATAATTTTTAGTCTAAAGCAAGACTCAGTGCCAAAAAAAAAAGGGGGTGTAGGAGCATGATCTAAAGCCTGTCATATTTGGGCTGCAATGGATAGTTAGAAGGAGCAAAGCTGTACAAGGCAAGTTTGGGGGGCAGGAGAGAATAAAATGTTCTGAGATACACAATTACGGCGCCTTGCAAATGTAAGTGTTCTAATGTTAACCCCCTGATCGAGGCAGTAATGACAGCTTTCCTGGCAGACCTCAACTGTCACAAAGGGACTAAGGATGCTTCTACTACCTGGTGCATTCACCTAAACACGGAACTTGTAGTGTGGTTAGCTTAGCAGCTTCTGCATTCCTATTGCTTCCTTAGCTGGATCTATATGGGTAACTCAGAGGGAATCCATCAGGTATTTTACAACCTTCATCCCTGGACACCAGGATATTTGTATGATATACACAGACATTTAAGGATGTGAGTCTTCTTTGGACAATCATGCTCCTTGTGATAATGCAGGGCACTTTGAGGAAACACTTTCTTTATGAGAGCAGTTATGCTATTTAAATAGTCTAACCCTCTGGATGCTACTTCCAGAATAAGGCTGAGTTTGTACAAGGCCAAATGGTGTTATCTTTATAGGCCGGAAGGTCCTTCATATAATATGGTACTGAACTGAATGAACTGGGTAAGGACTTCTGGATTTGGCCTATGTAATACAAGTCATATGAATGGCATTGGAAGACACACCATTCAGACCAGATCTAAAGCTTTATTTCATGTGTCAGACATCACACCAAGAAATGAAGAACGTCGTTAAAAATCAATGCAGTTATGAAGAAATCCTGACTGACTGAGGTATAAATTACTTCACCCAGAAACTCAATACCTACCAAAATAGATTGCTTAGGGTATGTCTATACTACCCGCCGGATCGACGGGCAGCGATCGATCCAGCGGGGGGGAGGGGGAGTTGATTTATCGCGTCTAGTCTAGACGTGATAAATCAACTCCCGAGCGCTCTCCCATTGACTCCTGTACTCCACTGCCACAAGAGGCATAGGTAGAGTTGACGGGTGAGCAGCAGCAGTCGACTCACCACAGTGAGTAGGTCTAAGTACATCGACTTCAACTATGTTATTCACGTAGCTGAAGTTGCGTAACTTAGATCGGCCTTAGTGGCTCTGTCCACGGGATGAAGAGAGAGAGCAAACACAGTTCGGCCAACACAGATAATCTCATTCAGAATTAAAGACACAGAAAATCATGGCCTACTTTGCAAACTAAGCTCCTGAGGCTTCCTACTGGGCTGGGGAAGGCAAGCATGTTTCATTTATGGAGAGTTCCATCTTTGTGAATTGGCAGAAGTCGTTTCTTGAAAAAGGAGACTTTTTTTTAAGGGAATCTCAGCACAATTCACAAAGTGCAGCCGAAATGTATTACAATCTTTCCTGAGGATGGTTTTCTTGAGCTAAACTGCCAGGCAAGTGGTTGCCAGCAGGAACCCACACTCTTCAACTTCCTCCTCTTTTCACTCCACGGGTGGTTGGATTTGTTTTAGATTTGCATTTAATGAAAGTTTCCCATGATTTATTTCCTAAAGTAATCAAGACAATAGCAGCCAGAGTGACAGAAGTTGACTCTCAAGGAAAAAACAAAACTGCCTGGTATAACTTAGCTGAGCCAGTTGCCTGAACTAAACTTGATACACAGCCTTTGCCCCTTTCTTCTCTGAAAATTTAGCAATCTTTCTACAAATCAACCATTAACATTTTACCTGCCATACAGCTGTGCTTTACTGCAACCAATCTACAAAATCATGAAATGTATAGCGCATTCCAGTGAGAAAGTAGTCCGCATGGTCACCTCAGCACACACTGCCCCCTCTTGAGGGGGCGTCATTCAAACAAACAGCAATTTTCCCTGGATAAATTAGTTTTACCTATGGCAATCCTTAATTCTCACCCAAAGTAAGTCCTATGTGCGTTTTACCCCGGTTTACTAAGAAAGATGCACTAGAAGGGACTTGTAGTCATACTTATTTAATTTTACACTCTACCCTCACTCCCCTCCCCAGAGCACACAATCGTCTTGCTTGGCAAATAAGTTCATTCCCCAGTTATCAGTATCAATAGACAGAGTGAAAAATATTTGTAAGGTTTTCTTATTTTGAATCAATTCGATGAATTGTGGGTTCCATTCTCTGAATGCTGCTGACTGCAACACCAAATCAAATTGTTAGCTTTCCAAATGCCACCCACCTGCATCAATGGGTGGGGGAAATAGATGGAGCTGGCGGTGAAAGGGGGACAATGTCAGCCACAAGGGAGGGAGACATTCACCAACCGACAATAGGAAGCTCAAAAGGGAGTCACTGGCACCCATTGGCCAGCTGGGGGAGACGGTGCTGATTGGACAGTATTCCCCAGCTCCCAGGATTTAGATGGGTGCAGGGGCCATGTGGAGCTTCTTCTGGCTCCTTTCCAGCAGCCCAGCCCACCAGTGGTGCAAGTAAGTGGGTACGGTCAGGTACGCCATACCATTAAGACATTTATTGCTGGTACACCATACCGGAAAGACACATTCGGTATCGGCTGAACACTGCAGAGCTCTCCCGGGAACTGCAGCAGTGAAAGGAGCAGAATGTGGGGCTGCCCCACACCTGCAGGTCCTCCAGTGTGACTGTAATGCCCCCAGCCATACCCCCAGTCTGTGTTTCTGAAGAGTATAACCAAAGCCAGCACAAGGACATGAGAATGAGAAAGCATGGAATCAAAGGGAAGATGAGCTTTGCTCTCAAAGAAGCGAAGGACTTTGGAACGGTAGGCGACAAACAACTAAAAGCAATATTTGGTGGCCCATATAGTGAACAATTCAGCAGTGTTTTGCTGTGCATTAGTATTACAATTAAATACACACTTTTTCCCTTTTTCCACATGTAATGTTGCTTTCATTTTGCTAATTTCTGCAGGATGGTGTCCTGGATAATTTCCAATAACTAAGTTAAATAAGCCAAAATTGTTAAATACATAACCATTGTCCTCCTGCAACATGAATTTAATCCAGAATCTTCATTCTTCTGCCATTTGCTGTACAATTTCAACAGTTAGCCATTTACAATAAAATATTTTATAGTCAATAAAATGGCATTGTTTTATTCAGTCATGTTTCTGTATTGCACTGGGCAGTAATTTCCTATACCCTTTATCAACTAGTTATGCCTTGAAAAGAAATCACAGAATAAAGCTTAATCTGGCTGTGTATTCCAAAAAGCCAGAAATGTTGTTAATATAATAGGAGAAACTGAAAAACATACTTACGGGGATGATCCCATTATATTCACTCACTTGAGGAAAAAGTTCAGTTATTCAAACAGTGTGGAAAGAAGCATTATAATCTTCAATGGGCAAGATTTACATTTTTACCAGTCAAGCAGATTGCAAAAAATTAGATTTTAACATTCCTAAAATTTTGAATGCTTACCAGATAAAGGCCTTTTCCTAATACTTATTCACATAAGACCAATCCAATTAAATTTTTAAATAAAATCCAATTTGCTGCAACTTGATTGATTGGAACTATAAAGAGCTTAAAAAACCCACACAGCTGGATAGCAGAAAAATGGCAGAAGACCGAGAACAAAAAAAAACAAATAAACCCAAAACCAAACCCCAAATGGGCACATGCTTTATTGCAACATTTGGCAGCATAAAAACAAGTGAACTTGCCTGAGTATTCTTGTAGAATATATGTATACATGCACTGTACTAAAAATACCACCATCAACAACCAGGGTTCATCAGTATGCGTCTGCTTATTGCCTTAGAAATCCACCAAGTAGAAAACATATCACCAGATTACAGTACACGGCAAGCCTAGTAATTGTTTATATACTTTGACAGCATTTGCTTTGTTCTCATATATCCAGATAATGGAACAAAACAAAGTCAAATAAAGGCAGCTTAGAGCAGAATGATTTGTGAATTTGGTAATAGTATACTTGGCATTTTACATGCACAATGTACAACTCTTCCTTAGTTTCACTGTCAGATATCATTGCTGCAGCGCAGAGCTGGTCAAATTAATAGTTTGTGAAGAAAGTAACCCCTTTTCTGTTTGCAAATTGCCCATAAGTGGCTTGGGGTGTGTGTATTTTGTTTTGTTTGTTTTATTAACTTATTTTAACGAATGCGTTTGTTATTTGAAACATTTGACAAGCACTTTGTGCAAACAGATTCTAGCCTACAGTTTGTGCAGGATGATGATGATCATCAAAAGGATCAGATTAGATTAGAATCATTTGGAATTTTTGATGTTTGTACCCTTTGATACATCATATAAACCATATAGTATTATTTGTTTTTCCTTATTGGATGCCCTAAGCATAAGGTTCCCAAACTTTGCTTCATGCTGTGTTAAGCATTCATTGGTAGGCTGCAGAGATCTGGCTAACTACCAGGAGCAGCATTGTTAACTATCGTAAGTCTTACGATAGTTGGCATTTTACTTAAACACCCAGCTTCTGAAAACAAGTTACTCAAGAATCTCAGCTTTCATCCCTCCATCCCTCGCAAACACACACACACACACACACACACTTTTAGTCCTCATAGTTGTGGAGAAAAGCTTGCAAATGTGACCCATGCGGATCCTAAAGGCTTAGAAACCAGAAGGAAATGAAAAGAAACCAAATGTTATGCATATATTTGAAATTTCATGATTTGGGGGGGGGGGTCAATTTATTTATTTATTTTTGAACTATCTGGGGTTGACAATACTTTGAAGTTGGCTCTGCACCTCGTTACCAGTTGAAGAAAACAAAACAGATGGAAGTGGGAGAGAAAAAATATCAAACAAAGAGCAAAAATCAGTGTGGTTTTCTTTTTTCCAAAACCATCCAAAAGCTTGATCACCCCAAAGAGAGCTGAAAATGTACAAATACTTTCCTAACATTTATTCCTCCATGGAAGCAATTGCCATAGTTGACACTGAAGTCATCTGATGTTAAATGGGAGAAGAGATCGTCTGTGTGACTGCAAAGAGGAGGGGACAGCTCATGCATATGGGCAGCCACCTGCAGGAAGCCCCAAAGGAATCACTGCCGACAGAGTGAGTGGTAAGAAAAGCAGTGATGAGACAGGTGACAATATGTTTTTGTAGCCAGGTGGAAGCCTAACAAAAGCAGGGTGTATTTTAATGTAGAACAGGGTTACAGTTTGTAGGTCTTCTTTAAAAACAGTGCAGTTTGAGAAAGGATTTTAAGAGCAGAGGGAAAAACATGTGGTTGAAATTGGCAGGTAGTTCCAGGCATAGCAGGAAGTGGGAAAGAAGGCAAACATGGGCTTGGGAAGAAGACATAATGGAAGAGAGCATCTAAGTGAAGAAGACTTGGGGGAGGAGAGTAAATGGGGGCCTTGAAATGGAGCAAATATAAGTGTAACCCACACACCTCCTGGGTATGGTGTTTTGTCCCATCTAGTGGCACCAAGCCCACTTATAAAGAGAGATTGAGTCTGCTCTACAGCTTCAGCTAACAGCTAGGTAGCTTTTAGCTCATGCGGTAGAGGCTCATGTACTAAACTCCAGAGACCCTAGGTTCAATCCCGCCTTCTGACAACTGGGGTCTGTTGGCATTACATAAGCAGATAGGAACATCCCAAATTAGGGCCTGACCCAAAGCTCACTACAACCAACGTAAGACTCTCATTTGACTTTGCTGGAGCTGAATTGAGCCCAGGTCAGTTCTGTAAAGGGTTTTATTATTGGTAATGAGTGGCCCCGACACCCAGAGGTCTGGGGGAATATGGGTAGAAAAGGCACTGGAGTGAGGCTTCCCTTGGGGAAAACTATGGAGCACTGTTTCTAAGATGTAATCTGCAATCCAACTCTGCTGCATCTGTTTCCACAGTGTGGCTTGCTGGAGCGGCACTGAGTGATATGACATTGAGATGCTCTCTCTACCTTTCTCAATGATCCTACAAGTAAAATAAAGGCACTAAAGGGAGAGCCACTGAATAGTTAGAAGGGATAAAAAAAACAAGATGTGGACTTGGACCAGCTCAAGACTTGGGCAAGTTGAAATAAATGGATTAGAAATGAATAGTTATATTTTCCCATCAACTCATAGCATGATGCAGATTGGTTATTTAGAGTTAAAATATTCAAATACCAGTTGGGGGCCATGGTAATATCTTGATTTCAATACTACTGGGTGATTGAATTTCAGAAATATCTCATTAGTTTGAAAGACTGCCAGATGTAGCAGTCAGAACAGGAATCATATTAATACCTTTCACTCCACAGGTCCCAAAGGCAATGGATTTCATGGTGGGTGGGGGAATCTAACTGACATGAGGGAGTTGGTCCAACATAGAACAGAATATTTCTTGCAGGATCATAATATTCCAGAGAGGAACAGACGATTGAATACAGCATATTTAGCCTAATCAGAGGGTTCTGAACCACTGAACAAAAATGACTGTCACTTTAAAGTGTAGTTCAAATCCTGAAAAAACAGCATTGTGCAATTCCACATTTGTTGTGCACCCGCGATCTCCATATTACATTTTCTCAGTTTCCTAGTAAAAAGATGGATTTTATTCCTTAACTACTAGTCCTGCATACACAGTGTAGGAAGTAAAAGTCAAGCTGTATTCTGTTGGGCTCATGCATCATCACCAGGAATAAAGATTCTGCAAGGAAGTTGCTTACCTCAGTTATACCTCATTGTGCAACCCCATTGTCCTTAAATTACATGCCCCGATACTCCTCTGAAATTCTATTGCCTTCGGTGGTGAATTGCACAGGTGTAACCAAGTACATAGTTTGAAGACAATGGAGTTGCATAGGTGGCCCTGCAACTGGAATGTAGTTAATAATTTTGCTGATAACATTTGAACCAGAAAAGAATCCAGTTCATTTCACTCAGAGCTGTGTTGGTTCTGCGGGACAGACAATAGAAAAAAATCAATTTACTTTTACTGAAGCTAACAGATCTAAGTCTGCTGAATGTTATACCTAGTCCTTATATAGCACTTTTCATCCATATATCTCAAAACACTTTACAAAGCAGGGCGGGAGCATTATCATGGTTTTATAGATGGGGAAACTGACGCACAGAGCAGGGAAATGACTTGCTCAAGGTCACCCAGCAGGCCAGCGGCAAAGCCAGGAGTGGAACCCAAGTCTCCTGAGTCCCAGTCTAGTGTTCTAAGAATAAGAGTAAGATGGTGCCTTTTGTACAGTCCTAGAGCCCTAAAATTCCACCTGTTCTGCAATAGACACACTCCGTCTGCAGGCTACATGGAATGGTAAGGCCCCAGAACTGTACATCATCTCTGTCTCACATTAAAAGGGTGGTTGAAACAAACCTCATTTATCATGCAGACAAGTCACACAGACTTGTGCATCAGAATTACACACACACACTGCACAAAAGTGTAGTATAAAGATTTTATCAGCATGTGTTTAAGATGGCTGCATTACTCAAGTGTCCCAAATAAATGCCAGTCAAACCTTTATACCACTCCTATCGCCCACTATTCTATGCATGCCACATACGTTTCAGAAAAACAATTTTACAAACGTTTTAGAGGATTTTTTTTTTAAATTGGAACTATTTTTTTAAAAATCCTATCCTATTGACGGAAGGAGGGGTAAATGTGTTTCTGGAAGGCTGTTTTTTGTTTGTTTGGTTGCTTGCTGTTTGGTTTTGTTTTTTTAATGGCAGCTGTTTGTAGCTGCTTAAAGATTTGAAATGTTAGAATGATTCTTGAGAGATTGACTAGTGGGCAAAGAGAAGGTGAAGAGGACAGAGGTTTCATGATACATTTGTTTATCAAATGGCCCTGAAATTTATTAATGATTATAATTTCCACAGGCAGGGTACATGTGTGTATACAATGTGTGCACTTCATAGATTAGAAGGCCAGAAGGGCCATGATCATCTAGTTTGACCTCCAAACTCAACTCTGCACCGGCCAGGACCCAAACTCGGGCTTCCCACATGGGAGGCAAGATTTTTACCCCCTAAATTTTACCAAACCACTAATGTGTGTTTGACATAGAGCTGCAATGATGCAAACTGTTAGGTTGATAAACCAGACAATTCTATATTATTCTAAAGCAATATTTTCTTGCAGACTTATGTGCCTGTTGTCATAATGTTCAATGGACTGACAAGGCCAAATCGAATTGGATTTTAACCATTTTCTATTGCGCACAAGACGACAGACAAAGCAATGAACATTTGTTGCCTGAGATGTTCAATTTGCAGTTGAAGGGATGTTATTTAATTATAGGGAATATGAATAAGGGCATGATAATTAAATTATGACCTTCTTCAGGGCAGGGAATTTCATATCACAAAGGAATTCATGTTGTTACATTGTAATAAATCAGATCTATTGTGCCATTTTGAATTCAATTTGATAGCCTTTTTATTAACTCTCATACATCTCAGACCCACGAAACACAGCCAGTGGATCAGGGTGGAAGTTTTAAGGATAAAAAAGTCTGAATGTTATAAAACTGATTTAGATTGCTCATAAATATAATTAACTGGTTTTCCTGCTAAAACATTTACCAGAGAACTCTGCCCTATAACATGTTATGCTGATAAGAAGCCCCATTTACTTCTTGACAGCATACAATAGCAATTCAAAATATTACATATACTACACTGTTGAACAAAATGATTCTGTTTAAATGTTCCATTTTGGAAGACAGAGAAAGAGGAACAGAAAGATGTGCTGGTTGTTGATTCTGCAAACAGAACAGCTAGTGACATATCCATTATACCGTGCCTGACTTCATTAGTACCATGACTTCATCTGCACCATTTCCCAGGTTTCAGCTACTGCAACCGTGGACTACTGACCAGAAAGTGCATTACTATATAATTATTTGTATGTCCTGGGCTCTGTATCTCCATCATTATCACATTAGTGCAGGTTAATGTTTATGCTACAGAGGGAATAATAGAAAGACTATAGAGAAATCAGAATGGTTAATGACTTCTTTCTTGGTATGCAGGCTACTCTTTACATGAATGGAACTCCTCAGTGACAAAACTGATACTCCATTTAGGCAAAGAGTACCAAGAAGGTAAGATGATATAACCCCAACTCGCTGACACAGATACTTCCTGCTGTTAATCACCCCATCTTTTAATGTATTAACTCATCCATCCTCACATTGGCAGGTCAGTGTGGAGCTGGCTCAGCTACAGACAACTAGCATTCGCAGTGACATCCATATGGCTCATGTGCTACAGCAAAAATGCCCAGAGCCCCTCAAAAAGGGGGCTGTGGGGTTTCCCCCAGGGCAATGTTACAATATTCCATACTAATGGGTCCAAACCAAGGTAGCAGCATGATAGCACAATACAATGTTTTAGACCAGTGTTTTCCCAAACTTGGGATGCCGCTTGTGTAGGGAAAGCCCCTGGCGGGCCGGGCCGGTTTGTTTACCTGCCGTGTCCACAGGTTTGGCCAATTGCAGCTCCCACTCGCCACGGTTCGCTGCTCCAGGCCAATAGGGGCTGTGGGAAGCAGCGACCAGTATGTTCCTCGGCCCACGCCGCTTCCAGCAGCCCCCATTTGCCTGGAGCAGCGAACCGCGGCCAGTGGGAGCTGTGATCGGCCAAACCTGCGGACGCGGCAGATAAACAAACTGGCCCGGCCCACCAGGGACTTTCCTTACACAAGCGGCATCCCAAGTTTGGGAAACACTGTTTTAGACCATTCTGGCAGTATTGTCTGTAAAAGGATTTGTGTGCTCTAGTGGCTGGTGTTGGATGGGGAATCCTGATGGAAGACCATGAGTAACCACCCTCAGGGAAAGTGACCATACAGGAACTCTCAACTCAACTAAAGTTGTTTTTCATTTTAAACAACTCTGCTACAGATAGCACTAGCGATTAGTTTGAAATTAACACAGAGGTTAGCATTGCCATTTAAAGCGTCCCAAAAATAAAGCGTCCCTGGCTGCAGGCTTAAAATGCCAGCCACATGAGATGTTGAGCCTACAAGCCTCTAGGTTACCAGTTTGAATCCAGTTCAGGTTAGTGGGAACTGCAGACCAGACATTCTGCTCTTGCAAAGGGTGGCCAGAGGTGCAGAAAAACTCCACAGAGGTACCTTTTCAGAGTTTCCTTTGCATTGCTCTATTGGGGGGCAGGGGGGAGGGGCAGAGTTTAAAGGGAAAGAGTCTTTGGTTGCCAAAGCTCTCAGGCCAAGATGGTCAAGATTTAAAGAGGCTTGATTTTAGAAGGTGGGAGCTCATCATTTTCTGAAAATCACACTCCTTTAAGATCTAAGATTGTGCACCCAGCTATAAATGCAACCAAATTCACCGGTCACTTTTGAAAATCTTGGCCGGAGAGCTCTGGCAACCAAAATTTAGGGGATCCACAGGATGTGAAGGCAGTATATCTGGAGACCCAGGGTTTCATGCCTGCCTCCTCCTTCCCCTGGCAATGTGGTCACTGAAGATGCATTGCATAGGCTGCTGCAGATAGTGGGTTCCTCCAGACAACCCTGCAGGCAGGGATTCCAGAATGTGGAAGGAGCACACAGCAGAAAGTTAATAACATCTCTGTCATAATAATCTTTACTGCAGAGTCCTAAGTGGGGGACGGCGGGATCTACTGGCCCTGACCTGAGCCCATGCATGGGCCCACTACTCTTCAAAAAGACATCTGCAAGAAAGGGAAATTGTTCCGCAGGAGTCTGTGGAGATTTTCATCCCTCTGCACATGGAAGGCCAGGGTGGGGAAATGGGCCTGTGTTATTGCCCTTTGACAACTGTTCAGCCACCAGCTGGTGGATTCATTGCAATTCTTAGGCTATGTCTACACTACCACTTTTGTCGGTATAATTTATGTCACTCAGGGGTGCGAAACCCCCATTCCCCCACGAGCCGGTGTGGACAGTGCTATGTTGGCGGGAGAGTTTCTCCCACCAACATAGCTACTACCACTCGATGGAGGTGGTTTAATTATGTGAACAGGAGAGCACTCTCCCATCGGCATAGAGCGGCTACAGGAGAGATGTTACAGTGGTGCAGCTGCATCGGTACAGCTGTACCGCTGTAAGCTCTCTAGTGTAGACATGGCCCTAGTGAAGGCATTTCTCAGCTGGCAAGACATTACTATACCGCCATAACTGACATCTTTTGTAGGCAGCCTCTGTAGAGAGGCCAACGAATGCACGGGAACAGATAATCAAAAGCCCTCTCATTGCTAGAATGGATCCCAATTCAGGACTGAGGCAAGTTAAAAGGCTGATGTGGGAAACTGTCATTGTCACTATCTATGTTATACCTTCTCTATGAATTAAAAGAGGACTTTGGATTTCCAGCACTGTGAAGCTAACGCCTTTTATGAGTTCAAGGTATGTAAATGAACTATGCAGCTACCGTACCTATCAGCAAAGTGTAATTAGTCACAGTACAGCATTTATGGCAAGCTAATCTTCTCCCAAGTTTATTTATCTCACTCATTTGGCCTACAGTCTGATGTTTTCTATGTTCTCCGTTTCTTTTTGGAACATTGCATATTAACGCATACTTGTCATGTATCATGATGTGTGGCCAAAAATCTAAGTGGCTGAAAAAGCCAGTTCATAGATCATCTCCTTTTCAACCATTTTTCCTTGTTACGCTGCATAATACCTTGACTTACTGCAACGCATATACACAGGAGAACATGTTTTGTTCCTCCTTCTAAGACAACTGCATGGCTGCAAAGCATCTAATTCTAGCTAGAAGAGCCAATTAATAGGATAATGGATTTTAAAAGTGTTATTAACAGTATTCAATGCCCCAAAGCACTATGAAACCCAAACAAAGGGTCTTTTTGTCAAAGGGAGCAGATTAGGAATGAAAACATTCCTTTATTCAGTTCAGTTTCTACAGAGTGAGAAGTGGCTGCAGTGAAAGGAAATGTCCCTTCCATGCAGACTGTTCCAGTATGAAAACTTCCTATTCCATCACTCTGCTTCAAGACTGCACAGCAAGTTGGTTTCTTCAGACTGCACTACATGCAGTCAGGGAGAATCAAACACGTACTGAATGGAGGCAATTGTGACATCTGGCCGTCAGACACCTGAAAGGAAGAACTCACTTGATGCTAAGTGCTAGTGTAAATGCCATTGTTTTTGACCGTCATGCAAATACTGGCTAATAGGAATCAGAGATGGGATTGATTTCAAGTACCAAACACCTCGATGCTGATGAAATTCCAGCATATATTCCTGGATATATTTCCCGCAGCTGGAAACACAAAAGTGCAGAAATGGTGTTACAGAAGCAAAAATAAAATAAAAAAAATAAAATTGACAACTATTTTTCCCCACAGCATTAAAAAGGGGCTTAGCGTAGGGTTATCTCAAGTTTGGGTCATCTCTTTTCTTTATCTTATTTATTCACTTTGCCTAAGGTTGTTTTCTATAAGGCCCCATTTCAGCAAAACATTGAAGGCCATGCCTGACTTCAAGCATGTGAGTAATCCCATTCACTAACTACATACTTAAAGCTAGGCACATGAGAGTGGGTGAGGATTTTTTTTTTCTTCAATGAAAAATTGAAACTTTTGTTTTTGACCAAACTTTCCCACAATTTTTTGGGGCTTTTCATTGAAAAAAATGATTTTTTAGATTTTTTTGTTTTTGTTTCAACCAAATATTGAAAATTTTCACCCAGCTGACCAAAACCAACAAATTTTTGCTGAAAATGGACCTTTCTTGGGGAAATATCAAAGGTATTTTCATCAAAAAAATTTCAAATGAAAAAGGTTCACCCAGTGGTATGCCGTCTAAGTATGCAAGGCATGCATTTCATGCCCTACTAGCTATGCATTTTTCAACTGGCAGCCCATGGGACAGATCTGGCCTGTGGGACAATTCCATCCATCCCCCATGGAGGATGCCATTTTGTACACAGAGTGACTTTGCACACACCCTACCTGTGAGGTCAAGCTGCACAGAGGACGCCATTTTGGACCACCTAAGGCATGCAAGTGAGTTGTTGCATGTCTTAATAGAGCTATCACAGTATGCCACTGAGTTCTAGTAAGTACCTTGCTGAATTGAGGCCTTAAGGTTTAAAGTTTAACCATTTATGAAAAAGTTACTCTTACTAATGCTTTAATTTTTGTGTCCTTCTCAGCAAACAGAAGTCAGATCTTTTAGGTAGGGTAGGATGTGCTTTTGATGGCTCTGAATGTCATTGTTTTGCCCCCTTCTCCAAGATGGAAGAAATACACTAAGGTTATTTTTCTTTATCCTCTGTTTCATAGATGGATGGAAGGGATCTGAGGCCTCCGCCTTGCCAAGTAGAGTGGGACCACTACCTCCTATGTCTTACATATGACATTCCTGTTAATATATCCCAGAATGATATTAGCCTTTTTTGCAATTGTATCACAAGGCTGATCTTCACTATGGGGAGATTGATGCTACTGCAATCAATGCAGCAGGGGTCGATTTAGCTGGTCTAGTGAAGATCCACTAAATCGACGGCATACCTCCACCTCTCCAAGAAGAGTAAGGTTGACCAGAGAGCATCTCCTGTCGACGCAGTGCAGTGAAGACACTGGGGTAAATCAACCTAAGCTATGTGGACTCCAGAATAGCGTAACTTAGGTAGACATACCCCAGTAGTGAAGACAAGCCCACATTGTTGACTCATTCAATTTGTGATCCACTAAATCCCCAGATCCTTTTCAGCACTTCTACCACGTAGCCAGTTATTCCCCATTTTATAGTTGTGCATTTGATTTTTTTCCTTCCTAAGTGCAGTGCTGACAAAACTAACAAAAGCATGATGAACTCTACTGTGATTGTCCAATGGTTGTTTCAGTAGCCTTAGTGAAATGGGTTGGTAGTGTCAGTCTGTTTCCTAGTTGACCAGTGTCTATTCTGTCACACAAACTACCACAAAAATTGTAGTATGTGGTAGGGTCCCATGCCAGAGCACGCACCCTCATATCACAGCATTGTCACAAGTACCAGGATATATCTTTGCACCTAATAATAATGTTTTTCTATGAGATGGCGGTGGGTCTTTATGGTGTTCAGAGATCTACGGCTTATTGAAAATTTCCCAGCTAATGAAATTATAGTTTTGCAAGCCATTATGTAAAGATGATATGCAAAATCATAACAAATTAATGACAAAGTGCAATGTAGCAATAAACATGTCAAATGCGGAAATTCAAAGATGTGCTCTGAAAAGCAGATGAAAAGCCTTTTCACATAAAGAGGTCTTTGATAAACAATTAAAAGGTAATTTATATTAAAAAGGTAACATTTCTTTACAATGAAAGACTAGCAGTTCAAGAAGCAACACCACACACTGGGCTATATCCTCAGTTGAAGTAAATTGACATAGCTGACATGACACTAACATGGAGCTAAGGCTATGTCTACACTAGCACTTTTGTCAGTAAAACTTTTGTCCATCAGGGGTGTGAAAAAACATCCCCCTGAACAACAAATTTCACCGACAAAAGCGCCAGTGTGGACAGTGCTATGTCAGCGAGAGACACTCTCCTGCCAACATTGCTACTGCTGCTCATTAGGGGTGGTTTAATTATGCCGATGGGAGAGCTCCCTCCCGCCAGCATAGAGCGGCTACATGGGAGACCTTACAGTGGCACAGCTGCAGTGGTACAACTGTGCCACTGTAAGAGCTGTAGTGTAGACATAGCCAGAGAGCCAAGTGACCTACAAATATACTGATCTACCCTAACTGAGGATCTGGCCCTTCTAAAGCCATGGATGCAGGGCTTCCTGTGGACAGCGAAAGAGGAGAAACTCATCTATAGCTATCTAACATCTAAAAGAATTTCCAAGGATGGAGTCTAATTTTACTCCAGTGGGATGCTGGGGAATGACTTCAGAGAGAAATTGGGGTATACGTGGTGCCTCCGGAACTCTAAAAGGGGGGTGGTGTTCTCTGTAACTGTAAATCAGCCAGGGAGATGGAATAGGCCCACCTGGATCTCAAGAGAACAACATTCATGTTCACATTTCAAAGCAGAGCTATCAGTGAATCGGGAGGACGTGTACTCTCATCCTTCCCAATGACCTTTAAAATGACCCAAGATACTGAATATTTTTCTTATCTTTTCAAGAGTTCAGGTCCCTTTCCCTCTTTCCATTCCTAGCCCTTGTGTGAAAGAGGAAAGCATTGAGATATGCATACGGCATATGTATGTGTGTTCATTCATTTACATTACATCCTTCAGCACAAGATTGGGTCCTGTCCCTGGAGTCCTCTGCTCTCCTGCACTGAACCCATCATGCTTGGTCACCCTGTTGCAGAACCACCCCATCCCTCCCTTTCATACTTAGACTGTAAGCTTCTTGGGACAGTCTTTTTTGTTCCATGTTTGTACAGCAGCTAGCACAATGGGGGTTTGGTCCACGCCCAGGTGTCCTAGGGTAATACAAATAATATATATATATATATATACACACACACACACACACACAGTCACTGTTCTCTTGAAGTTTTAGTCAACATGTCTGTACTGAACACAAGGCTCCACACATACTGTCCTAACGTTTATTGGGAACTCCAGAACTATAACCGAGCTACAATAGGTAAGGGAACTTTGTGGGGGGAGGGAGTGTAGAGGGTCTCCTGGTTTTCTCACACATAATCAAAGACATCCTGCACCTTTAAGCAAAGAGTAAGACTGCTATTGAAAAAGGGGGAGAAAGGGTCTTGTAAACACTCTTTAAAATGTTAATTCCAATGTTTAATTGTAGCTCACTGTGAGCCTATTAAACCCTGACTAAGTGCACCTGACAGACTGACAACAGCATAATGCTAATGCATGCCGGGGAAGAGCAGTAATTAGCTTTTTAAATGGGTGTGATTTAGGGGAACTGCTATCAGAACAAAAGGAAACACTTTTGAATGGGGGGGGGGGAAATGACTTTTTTGTGGTTATCATACCTTTTAAGCCTTTGTGCAGATCTCTCCCCAGAGCACAGAAGAATACATGGGGGAGGGGAAGAGGGAGGTGCAGAGGAGTTTTGAAAGGCAAATGAAGCCAATGACAGACGTTTCCCCCCCCCCCCTTCTTGCGTGGTGTATGGATAAAGTAAGACAAAACTAAAATTAGTCTGGGGGAGGGGGCGGGGAAGTGTTGTACTAGTTCCTAGACTTCACTTGTCAGAGATATCTGCCATCTTACTGTGTGGAGCTGGGGGTTTATTCAGTGAATATAATCTTGTATAATTAATTCCAATCTTACCATAAATGTTAGAGGACAGAAGAGCTCCAAACAGAGCAAGGGAGAAGTGGAATGGATGCATACCCACACAGAGCTCATAGTAGGCAATCTCCTCTTCCGCTAGCTGGTGACTTTACATTTAACTGCATATGAAAATTGAAAGCCAGCACTGGGATTTACAGTGCAGCCCTGGTTTACTGAATTCCAATTAAACAAAGGTCAGTTGTGTCCTCTAAGGCCTGGTCTACACTTAAAAATTAGATTGACCTAGCTACATCACTCAGAGCTGCGAAAAATTTTGCACTCTGAGCACTGTAGTAGATAGACAACCTGCGATGTAGACATGGCTAAGGATGACAGAAGAATTCGTCCATCGAGCTAGCACTGCCTCTCAGAGAGGTGGATTAACAACATAGACATAAAAAACCTTTTTGTTGATATAGAAAGTGTCTACACTGCTGTAGCATAGACTGGCCCTTCGGGCTTTGGTGCTGTGGAGCACTGAAGCACCTTAAGGGTGGAGCTTCGCTTTAGCTCTCTAAATGTTTCAAATTTCCCCATAGCCATTAATAAAAATACGTATTTACTTGAACATTAGAGCTGGTCAGCTGTCATACTGAAAACACAGCAAGCTTGGAGGGGAAGTCTGGTTAGTAAATTATTGATGAACTAGTCCTGGTGGATGCTAATATATTTGGTATATTCATAGCTATTCACTGAATACTTCAGAGGAAAGATTTTCCAACAATTGATTGTTCAGGAGTTGTTCATTTTGATGATCTGCTATTTATGGTGATTGGTCATGTGATACCGTTCCTGCTCCTAACTGGAGGACAGGCTATGTAACAAATAATGCATTTCCAGTACAAATGACTGAGACTTTTGAGACCTGTGAATGCAGCAGGGTGCCTAGTTCTAGAACCCTGTGGAAGGTTACAACTCTTCTGCTGAGGAAACATGGGCAGAGCCAGAGGGGATCTTTCGGGCAACAACCTTAGAAATCACCAAGCTCAGGAATGAGCTCAGGCAGAAATCTGTTTGTTATTTAAGTCTACAAGCAAGGAAAACTCTAGGAATTCTGCAAGTTTGGACCATGTTCAGGGACTATATACTGCTTGGAGCAAGGTGGGAATGCCACCTGCTTCAGTTATAACTAATATTTTATGAAGTCCCAGGGGTATGTGTGTGAATAATGGAATAGGATGATCCCTTGAATAGGAATGAACAGATGTCATGCTTCTTATACTCTAAAATTTCTACGTACTTGTTTTATTACTAGTCGGCTAACTTCACCGTACACTTTAGAGTCCTATTCAAGATAAGCCAGATGGATCCAAAATTCTTTACTTCGCCAATTTCAATTTTGATTACTATACTTAAACCACTTAAAAACTAATTTGATTCTCACTTTTTGCATTTCACTCATCTGGGACAGAACTGCGACTATAATGAGTTTTACTTTCTGCTTCTAGTTTCATTTTTTGGTTCACATGCACTAGCACAAGTCTGCTGTGTTTAGCCTCCCAAAACTTCAGGGAATATTTACATTAAAAATAATCATATTTTGTTTTGATAATATGTTTAATTTCGTTAGGTTTGTTAAAACAGCTCTTTTGCAAAGCAGAAATGTGAGTGCACTTGAGTACATCCCTTTAACTGCTATTTAGTTAAGGGTTGTAAATAGCAGAGCAGTGTACAATACGTCAGGTTACTTAAGAGTTACTGCTCTTATAGAGCACAATTCCCCCTCAGGCCCTCAGATTAAGAACCATAACCACAGTAATTAGCAGCCATTTTTGTTGTAGAGCTTTTTGTGCACCTGGAAGAGTGCTGTTACTCTAAATGGCTGCCCTAGGGAAGGGGAAAATCTGAGAATTGAAGTGATCCAGTACTAGCAGCACAAGCTGTTCAATCATTGGCCAAACACCTGCTCTTTGTTGTAGGTGACCTTGCAATGTTGCGGTGTGTGACCCTAAATGACAAATGCCATCTGGTGGTGTTGAGGGGAATGCAAAATATTGAAAATAGGAGGGGGGACAACAAAAGTGTCTGTGCGGGGAGAGAATAATCAGTCATCCTGCTGTTTGCTCATAGAGGGTTGCTTTTCCTGGATTTCCCATCACCCACAAATATCTTATTTGTCATATTTATTTATTTATTTATTTGTGGAGCAAAATTCAACACAAATTCCCTACCAAAACAACAGGATGTTAGCTTGCAATCTATTATGTTTATCATCCACAGTTTTGGTTGCCAAGAGTAATAGTGGTGAGCTATTCAAAGCTATTTTATATCTGAGATATACCCCTATGTATTGCACATTGGCTCATGAATTGTAACAGCTCTTAATGTTTCTGTGGGTCAGCACATCTCTCAGTACAATCAATTACTGTAAGTAAGAGTCTAAATCAATTAAGTTGTCTGTTTTTGCTGTTGTAAAGAGATTTGTGATAAAAATGATCCTGTTGGTCTCAGTTTGTGTCTTTATAGTGACCCACCAACATTTGAAAGCACTTGTTCACAAGCTGCCTTTGTTCCTGGATCATTTTCATCATCTCTGTTTCCCCACCTGGGATCTGTGGTGATTCACATGATTATGCCAACTTCCTCACTGTGATACCATGTGTCTGTATGGGAGGCAGTCATTCTCTGTGTGGCTTGTCCTGTGGCTTTTCTCACACCTAATTCAGTTCATCATCTGAGCCATATAGTAAATGGGGGAGGAGATTTGGAGAAGGGAGAACTATAGGTCACCAGCTGTTGTTGGAAGTCGCTTGCTGTCCTAAAAAAGGGCACCTCCAACTAGCTCTCAATTTCCCCCAAGGCAATGACTTGAAGTATGTCAGCCGGATCCCTATAGGGAGAGGAGTCTGCCACTTTCTCTTTATTCCTATCATTTCTTCTCACTTTTCCAATAATCATCCCTGGAATACTTAGCATTTGACATATAGTTGGAAAAGCAAGCAACCAGCCTCTATCAATGCTTCTATTCATCCCACCTCATAGACCAGCCAGCGGAGGGCACTTGAGACCACACCAAGTTAGTTACCACAACAGACATACAATCTCTTCTAGGGGAGTAAGCACAAGTCCCAGCCAACTCAGATGGTTTTCACCCACATCAATGTGTTGCACTCCCACTCAAGACACCAAACTGCACTATATAATTTGTTATCCATTCATTTTGTCACAAGAAGAAAAAACAAGGGTCTGAACACTCTTAACAAAGATCCCCCTGAACTTTTCACAAAAGCAGTAAAGTTTTGTGCATTTGAAATTTCAGGCAAATGTGTCACAAGGATCATCTGTGCGAACGAGGAAATAGTAAAACACTATCACAGACATACCATACACAGACAATGAAAGAGGGCAACAGCTAGTAGATCTCTACTCTGGATGGGAGCAGACCATAGTCCAAAAGAGACCAGCCCTCTTTTTTATTTTCTATTTTATTTTCCTCTTTGCTATACCGACTGGTAGGGAAAACAGCCATTGAAATCTAGCCAAAATTATCAGGCCAATAAAGGAAAAGCATTGAGGACCCCTACAGCCATTCAAAATAACATTTGTAAAATCATGTAAGGACTACTTATTGCACATTTTCTCATTCACTGATACAGCTGCCGCAAGCACTTCAAGAAGCAACCCAACCCAAACTCATTTCTTAGGTTCAAGAAAGTTTGGGAGACGTCTTTAAAAACAAAAAACAAAAACAATATTTGTGCATCTCTGCAATTAGTTAGTTTCATGCTGAAGTGAAAATACCACAAGAAAAGCTATTCTCACAACATGTCTGATTAGGCTGACAGAATTGGATTAAGAGTAAACAAATGGAAACCAGATCCACCAAAATAATCAGCACCCTATATAGAAGCTTCCCTTCAGTCCCACTACACCATATGATTCTGTGTCTTCCTCCTACAGTCCCTTAAATAGACAATGCCTTCTTTTTTCATCGCTCTGGATGGATCCTTCCTCTCGGTTACCCCCTACACATCACCTAAACTCCATCTTCTTCTCCTAGCTGCCGACAGACCCTTGGTGCCAGACGTTCTACTCATTCACACCTGCACAACACAACTGGCTTTAATGGAGTTGCAAAGGAGTAACTGAGGACACAGACTGGCCCTTGGATTCTCAGTGGCTCATTGCTCCGTCCAGGCCCCCTCTAACCAATAGGGCCCAATTCAAAGGATACTTCATCCAATAGCGAGATGTAATTAATTTTTCCTGAGAGAGCTTGTTCTCTTGCTGTTTCTAGACAAAAGAGGCTCACAGTTAAGCATTTTAGAAGTCTATTCTACCCAAACTGACAAACATTCCTCCACCACTGTGAATGATAAAATGGGTTCGAGCCTTAGTTCAGAGATCCTCATGAAAGACAGGTAAGGTAAGGTAAGGGCGGGGGGGGGGGGGAGAGAGAAAAGAAGAAAGAAAACAGAACACATTCTAAATGTTATATTTGATATAAAAATTTTAAAACCCTTAAGTCAACCATGAAATTAGTGATTGAACAACAATCTGTGCTCTTCAAAAACTGAAATCGCTACTGCAAAAACTCCCATTTACAAAAATCAATATCCCCACATAAAGATTACTCAAATTCTTCCAAGGATATGTTTTTTTTAAACTGCTACAGATAATATTCTCATTAAAATAAAATAAACAGAATGCATTCTACAGTGAAGGCTTAAAGCTTATGCAATCTCTACTTGCTAGAGAATTCTGGCGCTTTGTGTCCAAATAAATAGCTCCTAAGGATGGCTTTCCAATTTGAATTCTGGAAAGTGTTATATCTCCTGCCATGTTTTCCTCAGAACACGTATGGAGCTCAGCATTTTAAAGAAGGGAACAGTGTGAAAGGGGCACACAGATGAAATAGTGAGAATTTACTTTTATGTTCAAGAAAAATTTTTGAACAGCACATGGCCAAGTGTATTATTATCCTCTAGTAGCAACAGATTCAATAATTGACTACATCATATCCAGTTTTGGGGAGGTGTCTCATGGGATACTATAATAAGGTCTAGGGTTTTTAAAAATATCTTGATAATGATCTAATGTGCTAATGAAATTTGCAGACAGTACTAAATTGGTAGGAGTTATGAACACCATTTACAACGGAGAATTATTATAAAGAAATCCAGAGAGATTAATGGGCAGAAAATGACCAATTTCAATTTAGAAAAATACAAGTAAACACATTTAGGGAATACAAGAACATAAAAATCGACAACTGGATCAGACAGTGGTCAATCCAGCTCAGTAACCTGTCTTCTGACAGTGGCCAATGTCAGATGCTTTAGAAGGCATCACTGTGGGTCACAACTGAGAATACCAAATTTAGGACAAGCTGCTGGGAAAAAGGGCAGACACACCAAACCAGCAACAAAAGTAAACTTCTGTCTCACCCACTGGCTAACAAGTCAGAAATGCAGCCTCCTAAGGTATTGCAGTCCTGGATCCAACACCCAGACACTAGATTTCATGATGAGTGGTTATTTAAAACTAATTTCATCAAACAAAAGGGTTTTTCTGCTCCCAAAGGACCAGCCACACACCCAACTCAAAATATAACTCAGATCTTATCCAATAATCACACTGTTGCCAATCCTTTAGTATCGAATATCTAAACGTTTATTTATAAAATAAAAAGGTGAGTTAAAATTGGCTAAAGGAATCAAATACATACAATAAATGCAAAGTTATTGGATCAAGCTTGTAGCAGTGATGTTAAGTCCCTTTAAGATGCGCAGGCTAAATACCTTGTGGGTGTTACCACAGGAGCAAACATTTGAAATCCAGGTATAGAACCAATACTCATAACTTCAAATACAAAAGTGATACATGCATACAAATAGCATAATCATATTCAGCAAATCATAACCTTTCCATAGACACCTTACTTGACACTTTGTATAAGATTTGTTGCAATTATACAACAGTGGTAGCAACAATGATCTACATGGTCATTTTAATCAGATAACGTCACAGAAGGAATTAACAGAACAGGGCACTTATCGAGTGATCCATCCACTGTCATCCAGTCCCAGCATCTGGCATGTAGAGGCTTAGGGACACCCAGAGCATGGGGCTGCATCTCTGACCATCTGGTTAATCTTGACCTATCCTCCGTGAACTTATCTAGTTCTTTTTTGAACCTTGTTATAGTCTTGATCTTCACAACATCCTCTGGCAAAGAGTTCCACAGGTTGACTGTGCTGTGTGAATACTTCCTTGTGTTTGTTTTAAACCTGCTGCCTATTAATTTCATTGGGTGACCCCTGGTTGTTATGTTATGTGAAGGGGTAAATAACACTTCCTTATTCACTTTCTACACACCAGTCATGATTTTATAGACCTCTATCACATCCCCCCTTAATCGTCTCTTTTCCAAGCTGAACAGTCTCAGTGTTTTTAATCTCTCCCCTCATATGGAAGCTGTTCCATACCCCTAATAATTTTTATTGCCCTGCTTTGTACCTTTCCCAATTCTAGTATATCTTTTTTAAGATGGAGCAACCAAAAGGGCACACAGTGTTCAAGGTGTGGGCGTGCCATGGTTTTATATAGTGGCATTATGATATTTACTATCTTATTATCTATCCCTTTCCTAATGGTTCCTAGACATTCTGTGCATTTTTTTTTTACTGCCACTGCACATTGAGCAAATGTTTTTAGAGAACTATCCACAATGACTCTAAGATCTCTTTCTTGAGTGGGAATAGCTAACATAGACCCCATCATTTTGTATATATAGTTGGGATTAAGTTTTCCAATGTGCATTACTTTTCATTTATCACCACTGAATTTCATCTGCCATTTTGTTGCTCAGTCACCCAGTTTTGGGAGATCTCTTTTATAACTCTTCACAGTCTGCTGCGGACTTAACTATCTTGAGTAATTTTGTATTATGTGCAAACTTTGCCATCTCACTGTTTACCCCTTTCTCCAGATCATTTATGAATATATTGAACAGCACAGATCAAAGTACAGATCCTTGGGGGGCACTGCTATTTACCTCTCTTCATTCTGAAAACTGACCTTTTATTCCTACCTTTTTGTTTCCTGTCTTAAATAGTTACTGATCCATGAGAGGGCCTTCCCTCTTATCTGATGACTGTTTACTTTGCTTAAGAGCCTTTGGCCAGGGACCTTGTCAAAGGCTTTCTGGAGGTCTAAGTACACTATATCTACTGAATCACCCTTGTCCACATGTTTGTTGACTCCTTTATAATTCAGCACATGACTGGACGAAAAACCACGAGCAAATACACAATATGAACAATCCCATAGTGGCTTGGACATAATTAGTTGAGCTCTGTAATTCTCTAAGATATGTTATCTATACAATTGTAAATTACGATACAGTGGTTCCACTGCCACCGTACTACATGTAAGGATCAATTAGGATGAACTCCCACCCAACTTTTGATCTTTACAGGTGGATTCATATGATGATGATGGTTTCCCAAGTGAGCCAAATACACAGACTCAAAATACAACAGATGTTTGCCAAGTCAGGACACTCAAGTTATTATTAGCTCTAATTAGCGTTTCTGCAAACTATAATATTCTTAAAACTGCAGCTGACAGGCCCTGAAAAAGGCATGAGATTATTTCCTGACTTTGATAACATGAAAGAAAAATCAAAGAAACTTCCAATCTGTTCTGCACAAGGGAATGACCCAGTGATCTGTGCAAGTTGAGGGGCAAATGCATCAGCAGCAACTGAAAAGCAAGTTTTAATTTATAGATCCAAATGGTCATTACAGCGATGAACAAAATCCAGCTGTACTGTGCATGAACTTGATCAATTATGAGCAAGGAAAAAAAGAGTGAAAATGATGTAAGGAAAGGGGAGGAAAAGAATCACTGATGTGAATGGCACAGAATATCTTCAAGGATTATATCATTACTGTGGATTCATTAAAATCAGAAAATCACTTGCATATTCTAATTAAGTCGATCCATGTTTTGCTTATCTGATTTTGCTCTTCCATATTTAAAATATGTATTTTTAATATATGCACTGATGTTAAGTGCCCCTTTGGAAGCAAGAAAGGGAAATATTTTCTCATCCCTGGTCTACAATACTATGAGTTTAGGTCAAATTTAGCAGCATTAGATCGATTTAACCCTGCACCCGTCCACATGACGAAGCCATTTTTGTCGACGTAAAGGGCTCTTAAAATCAATTTTGGTACTCCTCCCCGACGAGGGGATTAGCTCTGAAATTGACCTTGCTGGGTCGAATTTGGGGTAGTGTGAATGCAATTCAATGGTATTGGCCTCCGGGAGCTATCCCAGAGTGCTCCATTGTGACCGCTCTGGACAGCACTCTCAACTCCGATGCACTGGCTAGGTAGACAGGAAAAGTCCTGCGAACTTTTGAATTTTATTTCCTGTTTGGCCAGCGTGGTGAATTGATCAGCACAAGTGACCATGCAGAGCTCATCAGCACAGGTGACCGTGCAGTCCCAGAATCGCAAAAGAGCTCCAGCATGGACTGAACGGGAGGTACTGGATCTGATCATTGTTTGGGGAGACAAATCCGTGCTATCAGAACTCTGTTCCAAAAGACGAAATGCCCAAATATTTGAAAAAATCTCCAAGGGCATGAAGGACAGAGGCTATAACAGGGACCCGCAGCAGTGCCGCGTGAAACTTAAGGAGCTCAGGCAAGCCTACCAAAGAACCAGAGAGGAAAACGGCCGCTCCAGGTCAGAGCCCCAGACATGCCGCTTCTATGATGAGCTGCATGCCATTCTAGGGAGTGCCTCTACAACTACCCCACCCCTGTGCATGGACTCTGCCAATGGATTCTCATGCAACAGGGATGCGGATTTTGGGGACGAGGAAGATGACGATGATGAGGACGTTGAAGATAGCGCACAGCATGCAAGTGGAGAAAACGTTTTCCCCGACAGCCAGGAACTGTTTATCACCCTGGACCCAGTACCCTCCCAACCCCCGCAAGGCGGGCTCACGGACCTTGAAGGTGGAGAAGAGACCTCTGGTGAGTGTACCTTTGTAAATATTGTACATGGTTTAAAAGCAAGCGTGTTTAATGATTAATTTGCCCTGAAGACTTGGGATGCATTCACAGCCAGTACAGCTACTGGAAAAGTCTGTTAATGTCTATGGGGATGGAACGTAAATCCTCCAGTGACATCTCAATGAAGCTCTCCTGGATGTACTCCCAAAGCCTTTGCAAAAGGTTTCTGGGGAGGGCAGCTTTATTCCGTCCTCCATGGTAGGACACTTTACCATGCCAGGCCAGTAGCACGTAGTCTGGAATCATTGCATAACAAAGCATGGCAGCGTATGGTCCCGGTGTTTGCTGGCATTCAAGCAACATCCATTCTTTATCTCTCTGTGTTATCCTCAGGAGAGTGATATCATTCATGGTCACCTGGTTGAAATAGGGGAATTTTATTAAGGGGACATTCAGAGGTGGCCGTTCCTGCTGGACTGTTTGCCTGTGGCTGAACAGAAATCATCCCCGCTGTGTGCCACGCGGTGGGGGGAGGGGTGAAGCAATCATCCCAGAGAATAGGGTGTGAGTGTGTGGGGGGAGGGTTTAGTTGGGTTTGTGCTGCATGTTAACCCAAAAACCGCAGCCCCTCCTTTTAAATGGCAAACCCATTTTAAATGGTCAATCCAACGGGTGCTTGGTATGGGAAAGGGGGGTGCTGCTGTTTGAAACCATGTAATGTTAACAGCTTGGTTCACCGTGAAAGAGTCTACCCATTGTTCTCTAAAATGTGTCTTTTTAAATACTACTCTCCTTTTTTTCCCTCCCGCAGCTGCAAATGTTTCAAAACTCCCCGTATCATCTGTGTCTCAGAGGCTAGCGAAGATTAGAAGGCGAGAAAAAACGCACTCGCGATGAAATGTTCTCTGAGCTCATGCAGTCCTCCCACACTGAAAGAGCCCAGCAGAATGCATGGAGGCAGACACTGTCAGAGTGCAGGGAAGCACTAAATGAACGCGAGGACATATGGTGGGATCGAGCTGATAGGTGGCGTGAGTGTGATGAGAGGAGGCAGGATGCAATGCTCAGGCTACTAGAAGATCAAACTGATATTCTCCAGCATATTGTTGAGGTGCAGGAAAGGCAGCAGGAGCACAAACTGCCGCTGCAGCCCCTGTGTAATGAACCGCCCTCCTCCCCAAGTTCCATAGCCTCCTCACCCAGATGCCCAAGAACGCGGTGGGGAGGCCTCCGGACACCCAGCCACTCCACCCCAGAGGACTGCCCAAGCAACAAAAGGCTAGCATTCAATAAGTTTTGAAGTGCAATGTGGACTTGTCCTTCCCTCTTCCCTTCCTCCACCACCCCACCCGGTGCTTCCCTCCTCCCCCACCCCTCCTGAGCTACCTTGGCAGTTATCCCCCCATTTGTGTGATGAAGTAATATAGAATGCATGAATTTGAAACAACAATGACTTTATTGCCTCTGCAAGCAGAGATCAAAGGGGGGAGGGGAGGGCGGTTAGTTTACAGGGAAGTAGAAGGGGGCAGGTTTTCATCAAGGAGAAACAAACAGAACTTTCACACCGTAACCTGGCCAGTCGTGAATAGGGTGACCAGACAGCAAACGTGAAAAATCGGGACGGGGGTGGGGGGTAATAGGAGCCTATATAAGAAAAAGACCCAAAAATCGGGACTGTCCCTATAAAATCGGGACATCTGGTCACCCTAGACGTGAAACTGGTTTTCAAAGCTTCTCTGATGCACAGCGCCCCCTGTTGTGCTCTTCTAACCACCCTGGTGTCTGGCTGCGTGACCTCCCACCCTGCCATAAACGTCTCCCCCTTACTCTCACAGATATTGTGGAGCACACAGCAAGCAGTAATAACGATGGGAATATTGGTTTGTCTGAGGTCTAACCGAGTCAGTAAACTGCGCCAGAGTGCTTTTAAACATCCAAATGCACATTCTACCACCATTCTGCACTTGCTCAGCCTATAGTTGAACAGCTCCTGACTACTGTCCAGGATGCCTGTGTATGGCTTCATGAGCCATGGCATTAAGGGGTAGGCTGGGTCCCCAAGGATAATTATAGGCATTTCAATATCCTCAACGGTTATTTTCTGGTCTGGAAAGTAAGTCCCTTGCTGCAGCCGTTCACACAGACCAGAGTTCCTAAAGACGCGAGCGTCATGTACCTTTCCCGGCCATCCCATGTTGATGTTGGTGAAACGTCCCTTGTGATCCACCAGTGCTTGCAGCAGCGTTGAAAAGTACCCCTTTCGGTTTATGTATTGGCTGCCTTGGTGCTCCGGTCCCAAGATAGGGATATGCGTTTCGTCTATCGCCCCACCACAGTTGTGGAATCCCATTGCAGCAAAGCCATCCACTATGACCTGCACATTTCCCAGAGTCACTACCCTTGATAGCAGCAGCTCAGTGATCACGTTGGCTACTTGGATCACAGCAGCCCCCACAGTAGATTTGCCCACTCCAAATTGATTCCCGACTGACTGGTGGCTGTCTGGCACTTCAAGCTTCCACAGGGCTATCGCCACTCGCTTGTGAACTGTGAGGGCTACTCTCATCTTGGTATTCTTGTGCTTCAGAGCAGGGGAAAGCAAGTCACAAAGTTCTATGAAAGTGGCCTTACGCATGCGAAAGTTTCGCAGCCACTGGGAATCATCCCAGACCTGCAACACTATGCGGTCCCACCAGTCTGTGCTTGTTTCCCGGGCCCAGAATCTGCGTTCCATGGCATGAACCTGCCCCATTATCACCATGATGTCCAAATTGTCAGGGCCCGTGCTTTGAGAGAAGTCTGTGTCCATGTCCTCATCACTCTCGTCACCGCGCTGCCCTCGCCTCCTTTTGCAGGTTCTGGTGCTGCATATACTGCAGGATAATGCGCATGGTGTTTACAGTGCTCATAACTGCTATGGAGATCTGAGTGGGCTCCATGCTTGCCATGGTATGGCATGTGTGTGGAAAAAAGGCGCAAAACGATTCTCAGCCGTTGCTCTCACTGAGGGAGGTGGGCCTGATGACATGTACCCAGAACCACCCACGACAATGTTTTTGCCCCATCAGGCATTGGGAGCTCAACCCAGAATTCCAATGGGCAGCGGAGACTGTGGGAACTGTGGGATAGCTACCACAGTGCAACGCTCCGAAAGTCGACGCTAGCCTCGGTACTGTGGACGCACTCCGCTGACTTAATGCACTTAGTGGGGGGACAAACAATCGACTGTATCAAATCGATTTCTAAAAAATTGACTTCTATTAAATCGACCTAATTTCATAGTGTAGACATACCCTCAGTCTTTTCACTTTCCATTGAACACCTGTATATGGCTTATTATAGGGTCATTCATGTTGATTTTAGTTCATGAAAAAAGGTATGTCAATTTTGCCAATTACATGCATAAGATATATGATACAGTAGGTTATACATATTTTATTTGCATGAGTTCAAGACTGCTGCATTGTGCAGTTGATCACACATTTGTATTGGGACCTGCAATCTAGCAACTTTTGATGTCTCTGCAGCTCACAGCCCTATTGTATATAGGTATTTATATGATCCTGATCACAACAGTATCTATGTCTCTCACACCTAGGGCTGATTGGCAACCAAGAATTATGTTTTGCAAAAACAAATGAATGGTTTTGAGATTTGTTTTCATTCCACACTGGAACAAAAGGAAAAACTTACAAGTTCTAGCATAAAAAATAGAGATGCCCCCATCCCCCCTTGTATAACAACCAATATTTCAGTGGTCAGGGCACTTGCCTGAGACATGGAATACCAGGTTCAAGTCCCTGCTTTGCCTGTTTCAGAGTTGGGACTTGAATCTGGGTCTCCCACATAAAAGGTGAGTCCCTAATCAACAGGCTATTGGCCATTACTGCCCCGGGTGGGGTTCCCAGATATTCCATCTTAGACCCGAGAAAACTTCCTAACAACATTTTTGTCAAAACTGATACATTTCTAGGAAAAAAATTCAGTTTTGTACTTTCCAACAAAAATTGGTTGAAAATTCCTAACCAGCTTCACTCACTGCGTAGTCTTTAATATATTGATCCTCACCATACCCTCATGAGGTAGGGCAGTGATGTTATCTCCACTTTGCAGATGGGGAAATGACACATGGAGGGGCTAAATTACTTGCCCAAAGTGACACACAGGAAGCCTGTAGCAGAGCAGGGAATTAAATCCAGGTCTCCTAAAACTCCGGCCAGTGTCCTAAGTCCAGGAGGGCAGGGAAAGAAAGAAGGCCTCTCCACCCTCTCTAATTGTCTTCCATCCTGCTATCTCACTGGTTTCCACCTTCATCTCCTTCTATTCTACACTGCTGTTCTTCCCCAATAATACCCTGTCCATCCCACCAACCCTTTTTATCAGCTGCCTTTACTTCTGTTTCATACTGCGTGCTGAAGTGATCTTCACAGGGGGAGGTATGATTTCAGCTTTGCCTAGAAGAAGCCATTTAAAAAAAACCTGCACTATTCCAGGTGAGTGCTAACAAATTATTAGCCTGACAACTCTAAAATTTGGTAATATTAATTAGCAAGGCAGAGATTCTTGTAATGAGGTGCATAATATGTCTGTGGTGTAAAATACAATTTCTAACACACAGGTTGCCTTCTGCAGCCTACTATACATGTGGTAGATTGTTTATGTCCCTGGGTGGGTTTTCTGCCTAAAAACTGCATTTAGGGATGAAGTAAATCAGTTTTAGAAACATCTGAGTACTCTTTGAAACCAGCAGCCACGCATCAAAGTGGCTATCAGAAAAGGAAACGGGATGATCAACCATGGAGCAAGTTTCTGATAATTATCTGTGCAAATATACATCGCCTCAATAAGTTAATATGGTATCTGATGACAGGTAGTGTGGCCTTCGGGAAGAGCACTGGACTGGGATTCAGGAGACTTGGGTTCTATGCCCAGCTGGCCTGACTGAATGATCTTGGCCAAATCATTTCACCACTCTGTGCATTAGTTTCCCCATATTCCAATAGAAGTAATTATACTGACTTTTTTTTATAAAGCATTTTGAGATCTACAGCTGAAAAGCATTATACAAGAGCTAAGTATTATCATCTCTCTGTGTGTAGGGCTTTCTGCCTGCTTTACTGCAGGGTATCTAAAATATACCAGTTTTGGTGCAGTGAGTTACCTCTGCTCAACAAAGCCACCACAGTTCAGCCTACATACGAGCAACTCTCTATATTTAACCATTTTTACAGCTATCATCCTTCCCTGTCATAGAAAAAAAAATTAAAAGGAGGCTGTAAACCTATCTAGTGACTGGAAAACCATATCAACCCCATTCTCTCTCACTGAGCTCTACCTCCTTATGTACTCACATCTGAATCCAATTCAAAATTGCCCTGGTAATTTTTAAGCCTCTCTGAACGTATGCCTGGCTAACACCTCTTGGATCCATCTACCTAGTACTCTCCCTGTGCACTCTGCTCCTTCATTCTTGTCTTCCTTCCCTCCCCCTCTCCCCCCCCAGCTGAGGATTTCGCTTCACTTGTGCTCCTCTCTTGAGCCACCAAGCCATCTTTAATTTTCACTATAAAACCTCCCTGTTTTGAACAAACTTGGCCACTGGACAGTGCAATTTACTGAAAATAGCTGGAAGTACGAACAACATCTATTTGGCAGGAAATATCATCATAGAATAGCTAGCTGGGAGCAATTATTCCCTCGATGAAGAATGAACGGGAGACTTAATAGATATGCCTTTAACACTTTGGCTATAGGCCGATAAAATCCATACCATGCTTGTTGCAGTTGTATTAACACAGGGTCCTAGATCCATCTCCTAAATGGTGCTATTTTATTTTGCAGATGCATCGTGTTAAATTTCTCAGTTTACACATGTACTGATGGATTTACATACATAAGATTTCTTGTAGGAATTAGATTAAAAGTCACCCATAACTTAGCACGTTGGGTATTATAAAGTCCATGCTCAGTTTCCTGCCTTCCATTAAAAGTGCATTGGTTTCCATTTTAAAGCTATATGTGGAGCCACAAGAGAGATTTCCATGCTATATGTTTCCACCAGCTGCAGTCTATGGTAGGTTAGCAACATCAGAACAAGAAATAGAGATGTTGGCATTGCTAGACAACCACTTGTCTTTTTAACCCTACCAGTTCCTGACCCAAGCTATAAGAGGGAAGAGGAGAATTTATTGCCTGTCCTCAGAAACCTCTTCAGATGTATTTATTTTTGTTGCTTTTTGTTTTTAATAAAGAAATACACTCACGCTTGATTCACACTTCACATTTAGGGTTTACAAATAAAAAAGGGAGCAGAAGGAGAAGGTGGGTTTACGAGAACTATGACTAATTTGATATTTTATTTCAAATGACTTTGTCCCCCTTAAATATTTTCCTGCAATAAGGTGAAGCTAAACACAATAGCGTTATACTAGTGCATGAGAACTGTAAGTCATGCAAACAAAATTAGATTTAAACATTTCTTTAAACTTTAGTAGATTTTGGTGGTGTTAACACACAGGCAGGACTTTTTTTTTAAAAAATGATTTTTTTAAACTCGATAATGCCTCTGAAATCCACCTGCATTTTCGATAAGCCTACTAGCTGATGGTGAAGTGTGATTAGTACAGTGCTGCTAGTAGCTTTTTTATTAGATAATCTACAAGAGATACTTCCTCTGAAAGGGGGCAAAATCATAAATAATCAGCAATTTCCATGCTCTGTTATGCTATATCTCTCTGTAGTCCATGCAAAACAATAGTGTGTTAATGTAATATTAAGGCTAATAAATCAAGTACTCAAAAGGGGGGAAATGCATAATTGTACTTGAAAGTCCAACCATAAAACCTCACCCTTGACCCAATTCATTGTTGCCCTGTACCTGGTATAGTCATTGACACCCGTATAAAGTGAGTGTAAATACTATCAAACAAGAAAGAAGGTCTTATGCACACAGTTGGCATGGCCTAAACGATATAAGTGTGTGGCAATGATGAATCAGGTCCATTGTGTTTATAAAATGTGATCTCTCTTTCTATCTTATATGTATTTATATTGACTGAACAGAAAACACTTGACATTAAAGTTAGCTATGTATGTGTCCTCATTGTTTTACATAGTAAGCCAAGAAAAGGAATCTAAAGGAAAACCCTGCTGTGTACTCAAGAGGAAAATACAAATAATAACTTGCTGAAAGTTGTCCAGAATAGCATTCCTTTTCCATTTCCTCAGAAGCTCCATGATAAATAGATTTGCCTGAATTAAGGTGTCTTGTACCATTGCAATCAGACATGCCAAAGACATGGAGTTTGATCTCTGACTTCTAAAGAGTAAGCAACATGAAGGTGGGTTTTTTGAGGGGGAGGGGTTTTTAAACGCAGAGAGAGAGAGAGAGAGAGAGAGAGAGAGAGAGATGAAAAGCAATGCCATGGGAGGCTAAAATGATTTTACGATAATATAGTCCAAACACATACCCTTTATAAAAGGAAAATCAGGGCAGGAGGGATGGTTTTATTAGCTCAAATTTAATAAAAAAAAAGGAAAAGCATTTTTAGTGTTTTCACTGTACTGTGTTATGTTGATATCATCACAGACAGATAATTTTTGTATCTCATAAAGATCTGATTTGAAACAAAGGTAATTAACAAAGCTTTTTTTTAGAAAAAATATCCCATTTGGCTTTGCATTTTATACGGTACATCCAATTCTAACATTGGCCTCCATATGAACAACAAGGATTTCCATACAGCATATGCATCTCACAGTATTTTCTACTCAATATTTTGTATTCAGTTGTAATACATAAAAGCATGCAGTACCATCCACAAGGATAAGAGATAGGATTTCCCTCCCCACCAGCTCTAAGTACTGTCACTGCACCAATTGACCAGAAGCTTCATTTCTGTGGGTTAGATTCATTTGCCTCTTTCAATCAGATCGAGACCAGAGTTTGGATAGTAGAGAAGATGAAACAATTGTCTAATCACGTTTGGCAAATCCTATATTTTAGCCACAGCTGTAAGAAGGGCTGTGGTACATCTGAAGTCTCTGGCTAAATGAAGGAATAGATCAGGTACTGCAAATAAACAAAATTCTTTTGGACAATATTCACAATCCCCTTCTTATTCATTCTTGTGA
>NW_020664499.1:368593-383324 GCF_002925995.2 Terrapene triunguis
GGGATCTCCCCCTCCCTCCCAGGTAGCAGCAGCGGAGGTGAGCTAGGGCGGCCCGCGGCACATTTTTAGGGGCGGCATTCTGGCGCCAGCCATGCCGCCCCTAAAAATGTGCCGCCCCAAGCACCAGCTTGTTTGGCTGGTGCCTAGAGCCGGCCCTGCTTCCAGACAAGATCTCCTCCGTCTGTACAGCAGCACTGCTGGACGACAGGGCTGGAGGAGGTACAGCCGCGGTGAAGGAGCTGCCAGTGTGGGGCTGCCCAGTGGCCCCATGTTCTGCTCCTTTCCCTGCTGCGGTTCCCGGGAGACCCAGTCTCCCAGGAACTGCAGCAGGGAAAGAAGAACCACCCCCAGCCCTGCTCCCTGCCCTTCCATGGAGCTGCGTCTCCTTCAGGTCCATCTATGCAGCAGCAGCCCCGCTGGAGGACAAGGCTGGTGGGGTGGGGCTGGGAGTGGTACAGCCACCGGAGGAGCTGTCAGCGTTCTGCTCCTTTCCCTGTTGAGGTTCCCGGGAGAGCCATGAACCGCAGGGCTCTCCCAGTAACCACAGCAGGGAAAGGAGCAGAACATGGGGCCACCGGGTAGCCCCATGCTGGCAGCTCCTCCAGTGCAGCTGTACCAACCCCAGCCCTGTACTCCGGCGGGCCTGCTGTACAGACGGAGGAGACCCTGCATGGAAAGGCTAAGGCAGTACAGCCGCACCTGAGGAACTGAGGGCATGTTCTGCTTCTTTTGCCGCTGCGGTTCTGAAGTCTCCAGCACAGTGGGAGGAGGACAGAGGCCCCCCCCCTCCAGATAAGGGGGTGGATCATGGGGAGGGGACGGGGAGACTGTGGGGGCCCCGGGCAGGGGGCGGAGCAGGGAGGAGTCACGTGGAGGATCATGTGAGGAGGTCACGTGCCTCCCCCCCATTATCTGCTGCCCCCCCACCCCGTACTGGTAAGAAATGGATTCCACTTGCACCACTGACGAGCAATACAACTTTGGGGTGGGTTCTCTGTCACCAAAACACATGGTGAAATGCAGCCTCAACTCAGAATCTCTGGGTCAGATTGTTTGACTAGGGCTTACATTCGTTTGTTGCATATTTGTAGTTCATGGAACCAGACGAAGGAAATGGAAGTTGCTGAGCCACCTCATCTCCCCAGGCACCTAGCCCTTCAGAAGAAGCGCTCAGTACTTTTCAGGATGCGGTACTGGAGGAAAGATGAAAGTGAAATTTTTGTTTGTGCCCAATGCTTAGAAAAATCAGCTGTGTACTCGTGACTTGTTTCCTCAGTCAGTCCCCCATCCTCCCCTTGCACTTTGAGAGAAAACTCATCATATTGAGATTGGATTTATTTTGCTTGAGCCAACTCATTCTGGCAAGATTTTATCTTTCAGCCCCCATCATCCCATATAAATGCTGAATGCTCACATCTCCCACGGCAGAGTACAACCCAGACCTCAAACAGACATCTTAGAAAATTAGATAAAAACACATTTGCATCTGGAAACAGGGCAAGCAGAATCAATTCTGCATAGATCATGTTTATTAGACACAGGGAAACTAAAAGCCTGTGGGTTTAATCTGTGAAATTATGCACGCTTGAACATGCATCTCAGATAGTAAAATTACTGTGTTGGAGTGCATAGCAAGAGAACGTTGATGTGCAAACTTTCAATGATTGTGCTCAGCTCTTCTTCCCTGGTATCCATACTAAATAGATGCTAAATCTTTCAGATTAGGGTGAAGAATCCATCATTTTTATGCATTAGATTAATTTGCAGTAAAGTATTTAGAGCACCGCAATATATCTCAGGACATCTCTAGTAGGGTTCCAGATTTATTTTTGTAAAGGCAAATATCCAAGATTGATAGGTGTGATGGGAAGGGTTTCTAATAAAATTACTTCTCTGCTGGATTTAAAGTTTCTCTTTCTGTAGAGAAGCAAGAGTGAAAATCTTCTCCCCCCCAAATCAAGACTGTAATTGCAAGGAGCCCTTCCTATCAAGGTGCTCAAAATGTGGGGTGAAATCCTGGCCCCACTGAAGCCATTGAGAGTTTTCCCATTAACTTTAAGAGGGCCAGGATTTCACCTTTGGTGTTTAAACTGATCTAGGCGAGGTCTACCACTACACAGAATCTATGTTGGCCTCCTAATGTAGACCCACTGTATTCTAATACAAGGAGGTTGTCGGCAGATGTAGGAACTTCACCTTCCCAGACAACGTTACCTATGCCGACAGAAGCACTCTGCCGGTGTAGATGTGTAAACACTGGAGGTTTTGTTAGCATAGCTATGTCCCTGAGGGAGGTTGTTTTTTCATAACTTGGACCGATATAAGGTAAGTGTAAGGTTTAAGTATTAAATGTCATTTATTGGACTATGTGGTTGGTCTGGTTAAATCTTGCAGTTTGTGAGAGAGAGTCTCCTAAACACCAAGAATAGTTTTCCTTAAAAATAAATTTCCCTTTTGATTTGAAGAGTGGATTTGGATGGTAATTACAAGCTGCCTTTTAAAAAAAATTCTCTTGCCAAGTAGTTGCTGCAGCTGCAGCAACACTTTGGAAAAAAAACAATCTTCAAATACTGGGAGGAATTTGGGCTACATTATGCCCCAGACTCACTGGTATATTTGTCCTAGGTTGCATACTGAATGCGGGGACCTTTTCAAGCTGTGGTACCTGGAAGCCCATACACGTGGATGCTGGATCAATTAAAAAAAAAAGCTAATCTTCATCACAAGTGAAAATCCACTGCTGTGTATAACAAGGTGGAATGGGGACTTTCATGAAGTCCTACAGACAGAGTTGGTAAAGCATCAAAAACAGATCTCCACCTCCCCACCCCCCAATGGAAAGGATTTCTCTACAAAACAAATATTTTCAGGGAAAATGTCAATTTATTACAAATTGTAAGTTTTCATCTAAACACTTTTTAATATAAATAATTGCTAACTATCCTCATTAGCCCTTTAATCTAGCTCTCAAATTGATTGGCAGGTGGCATGATAAAAGAGAGTCTTGAGGAGAGGGTAATTACCCTTGCAGGTCAGTTGATGGAGGATTCTTCTTTACATAAGGCAAAGCAAATTGAAAGATTCGGATGTTTGTGCAAAAAGTTGACAAATGGACAGAAAAGGCATCTTTGTCTCAGGAGACGGAAGTGTTGATGAGGGGGGATGAGACATGATAAGAGACAAGAGTGGAGAAGAAGGGAGGGTGAAATGTAAATAACCTTGCAACTCCACTTTGGTGACAGGGGAAAAGGAAGAAAGGGTGTTGAACCAAGGGGAGGCCAGAGAGAAGTCACAGGAGACCTGGCTGATCTGTTATTTGTGAAAAGCCCACACAGTGGGAGAGCATGCTGCAATTTAAGCCCCCTGAATATAAAAGGCAATACATCCTCGTTCTTAATGGGAGCCAAAGTCATTCAACTGAAAGATGCCAAAAAATCAAGATCTACAGTGAACAAAAGAAGTTGCTGAATTCCAAATGGACTACAAAAATGAGAGTTAACAGGGCAGTAAATTCAAAGCAAGGGTCTGATAATTTCTTATAGATGGGCAGCTGCTTTGAGATACAGAGCAGAACTGACTCAGCAAATGAAGTGAAAGGTAAATACAATGATGCATCAAACTAGTTTAAAAAGGAGCCCCACAGATTGGCAGAATTAAAAACCTATGCAGTTTTAATTTTGTATTGATATTTTTTAAAGTTTTTTTTAAAGGCAACATTGGCATTTTGAGATGTTTTTTAATGTTAAAATTCCACTTGATACTGAATGATCATGTTGTGAAAAGTGTATTGGGACAATATTTTCCTATGCCCCATGAAATTTCACTCGAAAAAAAAAAAGCGATCAACATTATCACACTATCCTAGTAAGAATCCTTAACGCGGGGCCTTTCCCATAAAAACAAAGAATCAAAACTGAAATCTGTACAAATCCACCTTCATGGTTAGACCCTAGAAAAGACAGTAAGAAACTGAAGGAAAGAAGGAAGGCAAATTAATGGATCAATAATTGTGGAGTAATGGAAAAACTCATTTAGCATGTTCTTTTAAGTAAGACAATGACAAAATCATTTTCAATGCAAATGGAAAGATTCTGGAATCCAATGATGAAATAAAGGTATCAATTAGGGGAAAAGCAATGACAGGGAAAAGCAGTGAGACTCGTTTAAAAGGTGGAATTGAAAGGGATCACCCATGCAAGATGTTTAATTAACTTCTTTTATTAAGCAAATTGGTCACAGCAACTATAGGTCTTATCCCCACCGGCACTATAAGTTCTATGATATTAAGCAATCCTGTGCTAGGAAAACAAGTTGCTACTCCCACTGCTGTGGCAACTGGTGCTAAGTGTCAATGGAAAGCAGTTCAACCGATACACTGTATGGTGTCACTTGTATTTCAGCCTTAGAAACAGTAAAACTTGTGTACTTGTACACGAGTGCTCTACAGAACAGATGTTCTGTATATATGTAGATAGATAAGGTGCCAGGAGATGACACTTGAGTATGCAGTGCTGTTCATAGGACCAACAGAAGCGGTTACGGCTGTTGCAAATGGTTTCCAGTGTGCAGCTTTTTTAGAAGCACTAATGCTAGCAAGGGCATTGCTGTCCATGCCCCTCCAACTACAGGACGTGTTGAAGACAACTGAGATCTCCCCAATATGTCAGGCCATTCAGCAGATGTGGGAGGAGGAGAGCGGGGGGGGGGGGGTAATGCAAGGAGTAGGTAGTATATCAGCATAGACAGAAGGGGGATCTAATTAAGAATGAGGCTAGCCATCTTGGAGGAGCTGCAGATTCCACTCCAGGAGGAATTTATGAAGTGTGCTGCCTCTGCTGGAAGGGATGACAGAGGATCTCAATGGTAGGAGCCGTTACTTCCTGGCCAGTTGTAACTTAAAATGGCAACCGTACTGTAGCACTGTGAGCCCTTTTACGTTAGGGCAGCGCATCACAACAAAGGAAGTTATGATTATTAGTACAGAGAACCATTTTAATTATGGCTAGGCTAGTGCTGGAAGGAGAATGTAGTAGTGTAGCAGAAGTAACAGAGCTGATTCAGTTTTGCTAAAGCTTCCAAAAAATCACCGAGGCTTAAGTACATTATCAACATTTGATATTGGCTCTGTAAAAATGTGGAACGTTCAGTTCCTCTCTGGGGGACCAGCCACCTGAGCACTTCTGCCTCTAATGACAGAGGGCTATAGATAAGCCCAGAAGATGGGTTTGGAAGGAGGCCAGATAGCCACCTCTCCCACATCCGGCAGCTTTTCTTCAGGGTAAGTCAGGGATGAGAAAGGAAGAAGGTGACAGTCATCTTCCTCCCCTCTCTGTGTGATGGCAACAGAGGCAGCAATAGGACCTTTGATACCTGTGATGGGACCTTTGTCAGACTCTTTGCTAGACACCCCCACTACTACTGAATTCAAGCCCCGTTCACTATCAGAGAGTATAGGAAATTCGAGATAAAGAAACAGTTAGGGCTAAAAGACTGCCCGACACGTCACGTCTTGCCATGCAATGAATGAAAGGTAAAGGGAGGAGTCCTAGGAAAGAGGATCTTTACAGGAGGAAACCAAGGCCAGCAGGGCAGTACTGTTCTTAGGAAATGTGGAAGGCAGCGGGGCCCATGTTGACACCTCCTCTAGGTCTCCTCTGACACTGAGCAGAAGAAAGAAGATGGCCATTATGTTTGATTTCAGGTCCTTTCCATGGATGGGAAAAGTTAATAATTTTGCATGTTGGATTTGTTTTAGCTGAACCAAGTCTCCCAACCCTAGCGAATAATGGTTGAAGAAGAGAAGCACTGTTTTGCATTTTTATCAGCAGGTATATTATACAGAAAGCAAAGAAACACAAATATACCTAACCTCTCTGGCCTCCTAGTGGATCAGTGGGCTTGTCTTCCCTTGTCTCACTGCAGGCAGTTTTGTACTGGTGATAAAATCTCCATATCTATATGTTAGTGTGTATACACGGTTTCTTGAGTCTGAGCCACTATCATGTTTGCAGGCTCAACAATCACTTAAAAATATTACTGACTTCTGCCAGGAAATGCACGATAAAAATATGGCTAAACTTAAATCCCATCCTGAATTCCTGTGGAAGAGTAATTGAGAAAAAGAGAAACTGTTTTTTTATAACACGAGTGGGAGTTTGAGCTTTGTAAATATAACAGCTAATTGTAAAAATTAAAAATTGACATCCAAATATCTTAAGTTGGGCAGAGCTGAAATGTGAAACATTCAAAACTGTCATTAAACAAATAATCGCTGTCTGTATTCCTCTCCCCATTTATATTGTTATAGATTATATTCCCGATATTACAGACTAACTAGATACAGGAAACATTGCCATAAGATTTACCCCAAATATGGATAATAATAGTTCCATTATATTTTGTTTAGACAAATATAAAATACATATAAAATAATTTGCCTGTTATTCATATTTACGGTAAAGCCATTGGTTTTCATGGCACTATCCAGAGGTAAAATATACATTAATTGTTGTTAAGATTGCCCAACACATCCCATTATAAGACCTTGTTTTCAGTTGCTCGTAATTTTGCCAAACTGACTGTTCGGGCTGAAAATTTCCATGCCCGGTGTCTGCCTCAGGCTAAATCTATATCGAAAGAGTCTTTCCTGTGTTCTCAATGCTCTCACTTCTGGTAACCTGGCTGCCTGAAGGAAGAAGAAACTGCCTGAATGGAACACAGAGGGATGAGGAACAGGGTGGGGAGCTGGCAGGGGCTGCATAGGCAGAGCATGGGGGGAGGTGGATAGGAACAGAGAAGTGGAGGTAGGCCAGACTGGAGAAGAGGGGACCAGACACAGATCGGGGCACAATGGCTTATCACCACTAAAGCACACTCCCCTCCAGAACCTGGAATTGAACCCAGGAGTGTAAAGTCTTTACATTCCTCAGCTGTAAGCAAAGAGCCATGAAACCCACTAGCAAGGTATATATGTCTCCCTCCCGCCCACTACTCTTCCAGCTCAAGCAGTAGCTGTCTGTGCTGTGGATCTAAAGGTCCAAACCCCACTGATGATCCAAACTGGGGGTCAAAGTGGTGCCACATGCATAGATGGATTAGGGGTTTGTGGAGCCCTGGGCCAGAGCAAGCGGGGACTCCTCCCCACCTCTTCTACCTGCAGTCCCTGCCTCCTGGCACACCTGCCGGGGAGCTGGGTCAGGGCACAGGGGCTTGCCCCATTTGGCCTGCCCAGTGCTTCTGTGCAGGGCGGGCAGAGTGGATCAGGACACGGGGGCACCCAATTTTCATGGGCTAATCTGCCACTGGCCACATGAGAGAATTTAAAAAAAAAAAATGATAAGAGGAAATTTTATCCAAAATACTGACATTAAAAGAACATTAAGGTTGCAAAGCCAAGCACTCAAAGTTAAGAAATGCCAGAACTGAATAACTACCCATTTATTGAATGAGGCAGGGGTTTTGTGGAAAACATAGTATGTGATCTTGTAATTAATTACTGTATACATAAGGGGTCCAAATTAAGGTTGCACAGGCATCCTTAATTCAGGCATTTGCGAACTAACATTCTTTTAAGGTAGTGGTTTTGGATGCAATATTATACACTTATAATAACTGGACAAGTAATTATGTACGCACTCCATATTTTCACAAGACGGATCCAGCTCTTCCTGTGCACTCTGGGACCTCTGCACAGTTCTGGCAGTGCAAAGCAACCCTAACACCAGTAGGTTGGCATCTTGAGGATTCTCCCTCACTAGGGGAATCTTTGGATGGCAAAGTGTTAGTGGTTCCTCTCAGCAACTGATGGAAGGAGAGTGGCTGGAGCATCTGGAGCACATTGAGTCTTGTCAAGGGAATGGCCCTTCAAGCCTAAAGACACCAATGCTGCTACAGTTAACACCAAATAAAACTGACAGCACGTTCTTACCTACAGCAGACACTAGCTACAAGGCACGAATTGTCTTTACACTAGACTTCTGTGTTCCAGACACATTTTCTCCTTGATTATTTCTGACACCCAGGGGGGTAGGGATAGCTCAGTGGTTTGAGCATTGGCCTGCTAAACCCAGGGTTGAGAGTTCAATCCTTGAGGGGGCCATTTAGGGATCTGGGGCAAAAATCTGTTTGGGGATTGGTCCTGCTTTGAGTAAGGGGTTGGACTAGATGACCTCCTGGGGTCCCTTCCAACCCTGATATTCTATGTTTTCATGGCTATGTTTCCCACAGTAATGCAGCACCTGTCTAGTGCTGTAATATGAGGTTTTTCACTAGGCCATCCTTTCTGCATTCCCCCCAGGTCTCTCTATACCATTAACAAAAGTCAATCAGGAAGACAGATATTAAACTGAGAAGCAACTGATGGATTTTACAGTGAGTAACAAATCTCAATAGTAAATACATTATTTGTAACATTTAGATTGTGGTGGAGCCTAGAGGCCAATACAGTCAAAGAGAGTCCAGGAGATGCCACAGAGGCCTGATCTGCAATGGAGGCTTGTGAGCAAAAGCATTTCATTTGATACTGCTAATGCCAAAGCTACTGGATACTTAAAGCATAACTAAGTAAAGACCATTACAGAAAGACTCTCCTTTCCAACTACAAAGCACGCATACTGCACCCAGGTTAGGCTTTTGGTTTGTTTGTCTGATGCTGACATTTAAAGCAAGATAAATCAAAAGTAGAAGAAAGTGAATGTGTTTAATTAGCTAATTAACTGCACCATTTAGTTTATTTTTAAAGGTAGTTTAACAGCACCCACCGAGGAGTAACCTCTTAAAGCACATATTTATCTAAACCTAGGAATGGACCAATTAATCTACAATAGACGGGGGATATGAATTGCTTTTGACATGCAAAATGGCAAAAGAAAATAAAAAAATGCAAAATGGCATACGTATAGTTTAATTCATGCTATTAGCAGGAAAAAATAGATTCATTCCAATCTAGTATTTCAACTGAGAAAGAGATTAGAAGGCTACTGCTCTGAAATTAGGAATAATACACTAAGTGTTCCAACTGAGTAAATTCATTTTCTGTGGGGATAAGCCTATTTTAAGTAACAAGTGTAATGGGTTATTTGATGTCCACTCATCCCCACCAAGCAATAACTTTTTGAGTAGTAGGTCTTTCTGGGGGATTTGCTGAGAAAAAAAAATCAATGGCCTGAAATAAAATTATTTCCTTGGAAATGCCCTGGGTCTTTATTGCTATTGTAGCTTTAATATATAAATAAAAGAACTAATAATAATATATTTATTGTCTTGCTTTGAAAGAATGATGACACCATGGGGAAAAACACCATGGGAAGGATGTGCTTGAGGTCTAATATTTATTGTATGGAATTCTCTTTTAGAGCAGGTTTCCACAATTCAGTTTAAGTGCTTATTTTAAATATTGCCCTCAAAGTTATACACAAAACTAAGTTTCAAGTAACAAAAAAAAAATGAAACAAAGGCTGTAACACAAATGGCCAGATAAACAAATACAAAAATGTATTTCAGCAATAAATAAACTGAAGCCAAACACTGAGGTTTTTTTTGTTTTGTTTTGTTTTTGTTTTTTTAATATTGCTGCTTTTTCATTTATAATTCAGTAGCAAACTCTTACTGTCTAATTTAAAAGATGGCAATAAATTTAAATTGAACATCTAGGGTTAAATTCTAACCTCAGGCTCTCCAGATATACAAGAAAGTCTTTTGTGTTATGTTGCTAGATTGTTGCTGTTCACCAGACAATTTCTAACTGTTGTAAGAAACACAATGTTTTAAACAAGCTGGTGGATTTTTCCTGTGGTGCTTTCACAGATTTCACTTCCTGAAGGTGGACATTCTGATGGAAATTACACAAAAGGATGTGTAACAAAAGGTGTGAAACTAGCAGTTTAAGCAGTGTGGGAATACCACCCTGATTGTAGAGTTGGTTTGTTTTGTTTTTTAAAGAAGTTAATTTCAGCCTACCACTTTTCAGACTGCTGTTTT
This sequence comes from Terrapene triunguis, assembly GCF_002925995.2. Classification (NCBI taxonomy): domain Eukaryota; kingdom Metazoa; phylum Chordata; order Testudines; family Emydidae; genus Terrapene; species Terrapene triunguis. The sequence continues at coordinate 378,572 of NW_020664499.1, forward strand.
ACTATTATGTTGGAAAGGTAAAAGAGATTTAATACCTACGTCACTCCATTCTCAGGTTAGTTTACTGAGACAGACCCAGTGCTGACAACTGCTGATACACTCACTGAAACAATAATGAAACTGGACTAATATTTAATGCAACTGCTAGGATTACAGATGTGATTATCTGTATAGTCCCTTCCCATATATCTTTATAAACCACAGGAAGATGGATGCTTACAAGTTTACCTTTGCTTTTATTTCAAAATAACTTCATTTAGAAAAGCTATTCTGCCTAAAGTGGTGTGTGCTTTGTTTTTGTTTTTTAAATCATATGAAATCCTAGCTACACCTCTACCTCAATATAACGCTGTCCTCAGGAGCCAAAAAATCTTACCGCGCTATAGGTGAAACCTAGTTATATTGAACTTGCTTTGATCCACCGGAGTGCACAGCCCCGCCCCCCTGGAGCACTGCTTTACCGTGTTATATCCAAATTCGTGTTATATCGGGTGGCTTTATATCGAGGTAGCAGTGTATTTATGCTTAATAACAACTTGACTATAACATTTTAGTTTCCCAAGCTTTTCTTAATATTAAATAGGGTGACATCTTCCTGTTTATCATAAACAGGTTTCAGATGAAACCTCCCCAAGTCTCAAGTGTCAACCCTGAGATTCCCATGATTTAGCAACATCCACACAGTCACGTGCCATTGGGATTTGTGCGTTTCTCCCACCTCATTCGCCAGTCTTGGTCATTGCTAGTTGTTCAGTACACAGGAGGCTACCTGAGGGTAGGAAACATTCCTCAGAACACAGGGTAGCACACACATTTCACCTCAAAAAGGCAACATTTCCCCTGGCAACTGGTGGGATGTTGCTCTTCAGACATTATATTAACACATTACTAAACAGTGCTATTTAACACTACACCCATTCTATGAGTGATCATCTTGCACATAAATTGGGCATTATGGTTGGACTGCCATATATGGAAAAATTGGCCAGGAGATGTATAATTTTTCAATAGTACACTGCTAGCAAGAAGGCCCTCTGAAGAGGCATTATCCCTTTAATTTTCAAACCCTTCTGTGGAGATTTAGCAAAGTGGGATTCATTATTTATGTGTTTATAAATATGTACCCCTAGTATTTGGATGCAGTGACTGAAAATATTTAAAAAAATTACAACAAAACCACTGAAATCCACACTATAACAGCAATACTCACCAAGACGGATAGTAATCTGCAGCTTGACGACAACATCAACAACCCAGCTCAGGAGGGCAAAAGAAAACTTTTAAACAGACGTATTTAAAAGTCAGTGAGAGTCAAGCAGATAAAAATCTAGTGCAACACTTTGAAAGTGTAACCTTTCCATTGGAGTTGTGCACAAAAAAGTGACCCTGTAAATATGATGTCAAGTGGTTGCATAGTGATTCTCTGTGCTTCATATCAGGGCTTTGACGTGTGGCTATTGGTAGCGGGAATTCTCTCAGTGGGTAATTGTTGGGAATGGAGAGAGTCAGCATGAAAGAAATGAGGGGACAATGAGAAAGTGGGCTTTTGAGTTAGTTTCTTTGTGCTTTAAAGAAAGGCCAAGACCAAAACCTACTAGGTAAGTGTCCCACTGCTCCCACACTTTGGGGTTTATATAGGTCAAACACTTGGCTATGACCCACTTCTGGTTCTGCAAAACCAAAACCCAGTTGGCTAAGTTTTGCAAAACTAAAATTGATCTCTTCTCCAGTTTGGCTCATCTCTGGCTGGTTTAAAAATAAAACCTGTGAATTATTTTATTTTTGGGACTGCAGGGGATTCAGTCAAATCAGTCATTCTTGTCAGATCACTCTTATTTCTTCTCCAGTGTCTTGTGATTAAAAGCACTGATACTGACACACGTTAACAACACAATGACAAAAGTTAAGGCAAAGGCTAACAGATAGTGTCTCTCACCATAGACCATTTCATAACATTAATAATACAGAAAACAGCCATTAATATGTAATTCAATATCCAGAATGCACAGGCTGTCAAAACTAGGTAGCCAAAATCATTCTTCACGTACTTTTAAGCCTCTCGCTACCCCTGGTGCCCCAAATAGAGACTGTATCAGGCAAGGCTGTGAAACTGCTTTCCCTACAAAAGAGGGCTGGCATGTCACCAGATACTGATTCTACCAGCAATCAGTGCCAGCTCAGTGAAGCAAGATGCCTTTTCTAAGCCACTTCCATCTGGGAGAGAAGCAAATATTTAGGTTGCTAACCTGTATTCCTGGTATACGTATGCAAATATAACTGCAGATATAGATTCATCATTTGCATTACTTGAAATTTCAGGGTTATGAACAACGTAATTTTAAATATTATTTATACCCCTACCGTTGCTAGATTGAATTCATTAACAAAACCAAATCCTGCCATTTTTATTGCTTCGGAAACCATGCCTGCACTACACCAATATAAAAGATTTAGAGAAAAATACATCTTGTTAACCTGGGGTTTGAGATAGAGACATGCCTGTGAAGTGTCCAGCATCCTATTAGTATTATATAAATAAAAACAAGACCCAAGTTTTCCAAGCAACTCACGATTTTGGCTGGCAACTTGAGGCACCTAAAAAGGGGCCTGATATTCAGAAGGAGAATACTGAATACTATCTGAAGATGAGGCCCAAAGTGCCGCAAAATGGGAGTTCAAACACGGAGCCTCCTAAAGTAGTGAGTCACTTAATAAAGTAGGCCTAAACAAATCACAAAAAACCTGTGTCAAAAAAACAATAAGTCTCAACCCTTTAATATTCCTGGAGAACAAAACAGAAGTGGGGTAACTCTTTGAGGCTACGTCTACACTGCAATCAGGGAGTGTAATTGCAGTGAGTGGAGACATAGCCGAATTAGCTTCAATCTAGCTAGCTCAGATATTGGAGCAGAGAAGCTGCGGCATCATGGACTTCAGTGCAGGCTATTGAAGCCCATCCAGATAATTATCCTGGGTCCTGAGTGGGCTTGTACAACCTGCGCTGAAGCCTGTGCTGCCGTGGCTTCTTGGTACCTGAGCTAGCTTGATTAAAGCTATCTCAGGTATGTCTACACCTGCTGTAGTCACTCCTAGATTGTATACCTTTAAATATCACCCAGCTTCAAGCATCCCACAAACAACATCCACCGAGACACTCCCCACAATTCCTCCTCACTCAGTCAGCTAACCAGAGAGTCACCAGTTTCTCCTAACCAACCCCACCCAATGCTGCCAAGCTTTGTACAAACTTCCAGTTCTAATCCCACCACTGCTTGTAAATTTATAAATATGCAAATTAACTGAACTAATCTGCATAAAGTGTCACATGGAGCTGCACAAAACTTGGCAGTTATTGTAACATTGTAAAACAATATAACTTTTGCACTTCTACATCTTTCATCCAAGGCCCAAGCACTTTGCAAACACTAATTAAGCCTCATAGATTTACTACATCCTATCAGTAGATTCATTCTTGATCAGTTCTTGTAGATAGCCTGACCATCTGTCTAAGTCTTCAATTTGCCTGTGGACAAGAGTCATAAATTTTACCCTGCTGTTCCTCAGTAAAGCTTATTTTCTGCTCATCAGCATCATAATGAAAATGTATGAAAGCCTATCATCAAAACTAGTAATTTTACCTTGGCAAAAGAAGCCATTTCCAAAAGCCAGAAAATTTAGATTTTTTAAAAGCCAGTTTAAATCTTGGACTTGCTAGATTCATAATATGTAGATTTTAAAAATATATGTAAGTGTAGTGTTGTAATAATGTTTAGTTTCTGACTCAGGCAAAAAAGTCTTAGAAATTTCTCAGTTGAGAATGTTTCTGGGTTAACTCATCTCATTGTGTCTAGAGAAAGCAACTCCTTGAGGCCCCATTCCTGCAATCAGATCTTGCAGCAGATCCTTGCAGAAACCCATGGTCTTTCCATGCAGATACAAGGGTGTATGTATAGGAGTTGCTTTCTCTCTATATATAGTCCCTTGGAAGCCATTGGCCCTCTGTATAGGCACTAGCAGCTGTCCACACGGATCTAAAGCAAGTTCAGGGCTGTAGTCCTCAGTGGGCCCCTGAACATGGGATGATTATCCTCAACTGCAATATACAATTCCTGAATCAATGGACTGGATAAGATAGATAGATACTTTATGGATCACCTGGTTGCAAACATCCCTGATTTGAGGGGCAATTTTACAACTCTAAAAAGAGTCAAAGGTCCTAGCTAACTCTTCATTCTGACAAGGGTCCAGGGTCAAAATCCAGAGCTGACTTTGGGGCTCAGGTACATCTATCAGATGTTGCCATTGGTCTTCTCAAAGCAATATAATGACCTCTGTGATAATTTAGCAACAGTGAAGGGGGAAAGTTATTCTTGGTCTGAAGCCTTGAACCAACTGCCAACCAGAAGGAAATTTTCAAATTTTATAGACACCAAAAGCAAGCATTTTCAGTGGGAATGGCAGCTGACCCTAAATCACAGTATTACACACATGTTATGGAAAATTGTTTTCAAGGTTTTAGCTTTTAGGTTGGATCATGTAGTGCTTCTCATCTATCAAGGCTATTGTTTAAAAGTGAGATAAGAAAGTGTCTTCTTGCTGCTCAGGGAATATTGATTTTCCAGTACACTCCAACACAAATCAGTTCAAATGAATATACTACAGTAAGCCCATCCACATACTTTTCAATGGAATCCTCTCAGACAAATATATAACACTGGTCTACAATTTTTGAGAAGTCGTCTGCTTCAGAGAT
>NW_020664499.1:388324-462998 GCF_002925995.2 Terrapene triunguis
ACTACATTTATTTCAGAAGCATTTTGGCTGTAGAGCAGTGTAATCAGAGGAAACGATTTTCAGAAATGGATGCCCAATGTGAGACTTAAAGCCATAGTTAGCTGTATTTAGATTTTCAATGGTGCTGAATACTGAGCTGATTCTACTGAAATCCGTGATAGCGATGGGTGCTCAGCACCTTTGAAACTTATTTAGATAGCTAAATAAGGATTTTGAAGCCTCACTTTAGGCATCTTTTTCTCCCCAAGCCTTAGCCAGACCTTACAATTATATATGTTTATATTATTATAAGCTGAGCTTTATATCTGTGCTTAATATTAACACTTCCCATTGTAAAACTCTGTTTTCAGTTGCGTATAACTTGGCCAAACTTTCACCATTCACTGTCTCGGGCTGAATTTTTTTCTTGCTAGTTTTCAGCCAAAATGGTTCAGCCATTTTGAGAATGAGACCAGGGAAATGTACATTGTTTTGCTCATGTTAAAAAATTCTTGAGACCTTCTTTGAATAGCTCCAGCACCTGCAAATTTTGGACCCAATGTTTTGTTTTTTTTTTTAATTTGGGGTGCGGGGGGAAGAGAACCTTTGTATCAGGGATGTAACTACGGCTGTCCCCAAGAAAATCTGCCTGAATTTGGCCAAGTTATAAGCCTTTGAATAAATTGCATGCTCAGTAGAGATTTCAATTTTAGCAGCTAAAATCTCTGAAGACTCATAGACTCTGATTGCTGAGCATCCCCTCATAGCTTCTATTGCTCCATACCAGGGTGGGGCTGGGTGACACCTAAGAACTGTGGAGAAATAAGCTGTCTGATTCAATTGCAGAGGGGACAAAAGCTGGATGGGGGTGGGGAGGGAAAAGGAGTGTATTGGAACAAGGAGTCTGGTGAGACAGACTGGGGAGAGAAAAATGTAACTAGGAGTTGAAGGAGGTGGGGTGACTAGGACTGGTTGGGCAAGGAACTGGGGTGGGGGACAAAGGCAGGAGAGACAGGACTGACAAGGAACTGGGGGAGAACTGGGTCTGGCTGGGCAAAATACACTGGGATAAGGAGCCAAGAAGGTGGAGGGCAGAGACAGATTCAATGAGGGTCTCAGGGAAGGAGACTGGGAACGGGGTGGGAAAAGACAGAGACAGATAGGGTGAGGCATTAGAAGGAAGAACTGTGACTGGGGAAGGAGAGATTGGGACTCAGACAGTGAGCATAGAGGGTGAGACTATGACTGGCTGGGCAAGTAGACTGAGGTTACGATGAGAAACCTGAGGAGACTGGGACTTGGTAGGCTAGATCAACGGGACTGGGACAGGTTGGAGGGGATGAGGCAGATGTGCCTGACTTTGCAATCTTAATGCTCTTTTAACAGTGTGTGTGTGTAAAATGCATACATATTGGCCCGATATTGAAAGGTTCCGCGCACCTGCTGCTCCCATTGACTGGAGCCGGACATGTGGGCTCTCAGTACTTCTGATAATTAGGCTAATAATGTACATAATATATGGGATACAATGTACATATATAGTACACATGTAATATCATGTACATATAGGTGCATGCACAGGAATGTCTGTTCATGTGGTGTAGGATGTTTGTTGGCATTTATTTGGGGTGACTTCCATAACAATTTGCAAGCACTGTTAGATCCTTCTTACTGAAGGGCCCTATCATGTGTTTTGTAAGTTGATCTTTTCCAGCATGAGCAACTAATACGGACTGGCCTCAATCTCTCAAACATTTATGCACATGCTTGACATTAGTAGTTCCACTGATTTTGATGGGACTATAGATGAGATTAAAGTTATCTGCAGGATTTGGGCTTTTACTGTTAAAGGTAATTAAGCAAATATCCTTGGGTTTTTTTATTATCTATATGAATGACTTAATGTGTTCAATGTAAGTGCATCCAGAAACATCAGGCCATATTTAAATCAATGGATTTGCAGGAGATTATGTCAGGTCAGAATTGGGCATATTGCGACAAGTATAGTTTTTTGAAATTGTAACACTAATATAGCGTACAGATCCACTAGTTATCGCCTATCAGTCTCTTATTTATATTTCAAGTGCTTGAGTTTTTCCATGGATTTTACATTTATATATATGAAAAAGAGCCAGGGAGCTAATTATGGGTCAAAAATAATGTGGTCGTGTAGTTCAATTCCTGTATGCTGGAAATAGATCTGTTATTTCAGACACTGAATTGCCTCCCCCAAAGAAAATCCTGTGAGGAAAAAAACCTCAGATAGGCATTCTGACTGTAGTTGGAATGCAAAGCTTCACTGCTAAGGAATCCTGTTATCAGATGCTTGAACACTGAATGAAGGTGCAGTGGGATTACTGTCAAGTTAGACTAGCAGGTGAATTCAGTTAGCTCCAATCTGAATTGAAAGGGGTCAGATTCTCTCTGTCTCAGAGACTGAAGAAATTAGGATCGGAAGAGGAGAATATGGAATGAAAACCCTAAGAATAACCAGCCTTGGGATGATTGTAGTTTGGGAATTTGTCTTAAATAAGTAAAGCCAAACCCCAAGAAGTAGGTGGTTTGGACTATACACTTAAATATACAAGGGTGGGAACTCCAGCTGTTTACTCAAGGATATACTGGTATCTCTGGAACCTGAATACACAGCCCTGATACATATGCTCAGAGGAAACCCTTCATCTATTGAGCTGCAGGAACATGAAAATAGTTTAATAGCCCACAAGATTTCAGCACAGAAAATGAAGATAAGTATAGTTTGCAAGTCAAGTTCCTAGAGGAATTTAAGTAGGAATGTGGGCAAGACTTTCAGCTCTAGCCTTGCAGAAGATGCATGTAAGCTACTGGGTGATCCAACAGCTGGGGAAGATAAAATCCTACTCCAAATAACTGTACTGTTCCAGTTGCTTCTCTTGGGGGTTTTCTTTATTAACTTAGAAACAAAGATTAAAAAAAATCACACAACGTGAACAGTCTCACAGCCACTCAGGATCTTGTCTACAGGGCTTCATAACACAGACCTTGTCTACAGACACCTTCTCTCAAGAGGCACAACAAGCCCCATTCTTGGTCCTTCCATAGTCCTGGATCTCTCCTGCCTAAAGTCTGGAAAGCTTTCCATTAAATGGCCTGGAAGGCATGTGATTGGGGCAGGCATGTGACCTTTTAATCATAATAATATGAAAAGTTCCAGCTCTCACTCACAGAGATCCCCAATACCACATTGGAGTAGTCACCTGGCCTGACTACGATGGAAGAGTTTTCACTGAATCAGCACAACAACTTCCTGGAACACACCTGATGTTCTCCCACTCAGATCCTGAAAAGAGCTGCTTAAGAATTGTGTCATCTTTTTGGGGGGGCGGGGAGGAGGAGGAGAAAGGTAGGGAGAAGTGGGGTAGAAAATGTCTGCAAAATTGAACTTTTTCCACATGAAAATAGAAACTATTTCATGTTTAACGTTGAATCGATTCATCTTCATCCACCTGTGCATCCACACTGCCTCCTGAGAGTTGTGCTTTGGGTGCCTAGGGGCTGGACTCCCCGGTCAGACTACATCTGCCATGATGCACTACAGCGCTTCATGCAGACACGGACTCCTGTTAAGCTGATCCAAAACAAAAATGTTCCAACGTTTCTGACTCAGTTTTTCTCAACTTTCATTCAGCAAAAAAGGTTTGATATTTTGTCTTTTCATGCTGACCCAAGATGAAAATAAAATGTAGAAATATCAGAATTTCCCAAGAGAAGGAAATCCCATTTTTCAATTTGGTATAGCACTCATAAGCCATTCTTAGTTTATCAGATTACAGCCTGTAATAAGATGGTCGCAGAGGAAAAAAAAAATCCCTCTGTTTGTGAGGTCTCCCTCATAACCTGACCTCATATGGTAAGGCTTGATTTAAATACACACACACACAAACACACACACACGAGTGTGAGTGCATACAGAAACTGAAGTGTGGTTTGAATCAGCAGGTGAAGTCTGTAGCCATCTTCCTGTCTAAAGCCAAGCAGGGGGAGATCAGAGTTTATTATTTCATTGATATAATGTTATGCAGTATTTCATATGAATAGCTTTATTAAGAAGGACAACAGACCACAAGAGTAGATATTGACTTAGGTATATATTTACTTTTCCTACAACATTCTTTAAAACTTCGTATTAACCATTCTGACAGCAACATAAGTGATTCTGTAGACTTCATGTTCAGTATTGTGAAAGATCGAGCAGAACAATACAGCTATTTTTGTAATAGTTTTGCACTGCTGAATTGTATTTTACAAATAAATAGCTTCTATATACTCCAGATCATGTTATTAAGTTTGCCATTATCAATTCAGGCAACATTTTCTCTGAATTCTACATTACTTGCCAGAACTCAAGTAATTCAGAACAACATTACTCAACCTCAAGGCTCAAGTTCACGAGAAGGGAAGACAAGGTTTTTCCCAGCACAAGGCTTTGGAACTCATTACTGGTGGTAAGAACCACCACATATTCCACAGCCTTCTGAATGAAGTGTAAAATCTTACTTCTTTGACTTAGCTTTCTCATCACCTCAACTGAAATTGTAAAGAAGAGAGGAATTTAAAAGAGAACCTTGTCTACAGGGCTTCATGACGCTCCCCAGCTGAGATTTCTTCCCTACAGGGGAAAGTTGAAGGCAAGAAGGAAGCATGTAAAGGAAAAGAATAGGATGGGGTAGAATACAGAAGAATTGGGGGGGAAATTGCAATAGCCCCAATTGCCCCCTAGGGTAGGTAGAAAATTAGACCACTGGCCTATTGTGATTTTGGTTTATTCATTCTTTGGAAGGTGCTCAGATGCTACAGAAACCTGGATTAGATTGACTGTGGTACTATACATCAATCTAAATTCTATTTTGTGCTCATGAAACTAAGAAACTGATAACATACCAACTACAACCAGGCAGGGTGTCCTATAGGCGTTCACACACAACCCCACCAAAAGTACTTTAAATCCTGACTGATAACACACTTTCCATTCCAGCCCATGTGTCATCTCTAGATCAGAGACTTCTGATCATACCATACTAGGTACGTTTTGTGTGACAAATGTACACACAAGACCAGGCTGATATCACCAACTCCTCACTGCTTATGTCCAGTCATAGAAGACATCAACCCAGTTCTCTCCAGAAGTTTATGAACTTAATCACTGTGCCACCAGCCAACTCCTGGAGCCACAAGACATGGGTATGTCAAGTCAAATGTTGCTGTTATACCCAGGCAGTTCTTCTGATACCAGTGCAGCTAAATAAGTATAACTGAACAGAATTGAGCCAAGTATTTCTATTCTGATACAGGTATATTCTGCCAGAGCAGGAGAAGTCCTCCAACAGGCAAATTAAAACCAAAACGAGTCTGTGCAGGCTCTACTGTTCATTAACCTTTCGCTTCAGATATTGGAAGCTGGAAGTCTGCAAATAACTAATAAATTATCCTGTCAGGGATTTAAAGAATAAGGCTGCACAGAGGAGGTTCTGAAGCTGCCCCTTTCTTAGTTATAAAGGCATTTTTCATTTTCATGTTGATATTAATATTAATGTATTGTTGATAACAACGTGAGTCGGCAATACAGTGACAGTTCAATCAACATGAACAGTGGAATGAATTGTACTACAAAATAATCTACTGAGTGTTGTTTTCTGTGTACGCATGAATCTCAATTACAGCCCCTCCAATTGCTCTAAAAAGACGACAATTGATTATCTCTCACCAGCTTCATTTCTTCTCCATCAGTAAAAGTTGGGGATCCAACTTCCGACTACAGGGAAATCAATTATGTGGGCAGAAACATACAAGTATAACCCTTCTCTGCAAGGTGTTGTCTGCAACAATAGGTAGGGGTCCCTGTTAAAACTAAAACACCATCAGCTCCAGCCCCCACCTAGAATTTCTGGGATCACTAAATAGCTTTCACTTGTAAGTACTGAATCTGTTTATGAAACAAGGAAAACTCTATAAGGGAAAAGGAAACCCAACATCAAACTTGGGAAAACATAGTGAACTATATCTATATGACTGATTCATAAAACACTCCCGCTTATGGTAACTTTGGCAGTCGTGCACCTGGTTCCCCACCTATCACTGAGAACAACCTATAAGCAAGTGCTGATGTCTGTGGGTAGCATAGTCAGAGTCCTGAGGTGCATTTGGTGAGTCCTTTGGGAAGTGCTGCCTGGTTTTGCCCAGAGGCTTCACCGACTAAAGCACTACAGCGACGTCAGCTTTATATAGTGTCTGGGTAGGAGGATCCCTACCAGAGTTCACTTACCTCTGCTGCTGTCCTCTGGGCCTATCAAAGAACTGCCTCTGCATAATCTCCCATCACAAAGTTCTCTGTAACTGCTCTCACAATTAAGTCCTCAGTCTGGGTGATTACTCACCACATAGTTCTCTCAACAGCACAGCATCCTTAGGGAAGGGGAACCAGTAGCATACAGGACCCTTGAGAAGACTCCTTGTCACTGGTGATGCACTCTGTCACAAGATAGGAATCCCTCCCCTTCAGTTCAGTTCCCTTATCAACCAATTCAAGTACAGGTCTGTTGACTCCTCCGGTGTCACTGGAGGAGTTCTGGGTAGAAAGATTATGTAAATATAGTTGTACTTTTCTCTTACAGATGATGGGAGAGAACTCCTTCCCCTCTGGAGCTTCTGGGTAATATCTTATGCAGATGAAGCAGTTCTGTGGCCATTCCTCCCCTTGTTTGCCAACAGATAGGAGCAAAGCTCCTTACCCTCTAGAGCTCGAAGCCACAGGACTTACATAAAGAATAGTAAACCATGCTCTGTGCATAAGGGTCAGGAGTTGCACCATTTATAAATCTGTGTACTGTGGTCCTGAACGTGTTTGCTGGGAGTAGGGGAGGAAGGAAGTGGAAATAAACAAATAAATGTTTATTTTAAAAAATGTAAATAAACTTAGTTACCCAGAAAACAAACAGTATAAAGAAGATCTGGTAGCCTCTTAGAAATAGGGAAAGTGGTCCAAAAGCATCATGAATGTGGTCCCACCTCTGTGATCAAAGCAAAGCAGATACACAGTCCCTTCAAATCTGCAGAAATACAGAGGTCACTGCCAGGGAAAGGACACTTATAAATATGCAGATCTTGTTGCAGCTCAGAGTAAGCACAGCTTTGGTTCCCGCTGTGGAAACCATGTGGAGCAGCCCTTCTGCAATGTTCTACGGAAGCCAGAAAAAGAGTAGATGCAACTTATACCTCTCCTATTGCTGGCCACAGGTTTTCCAGCAGGCAATTCTGCAAAGTACAGCCCAGAAATTGGCCCGTGCCTTGTAAAAATGCAGTTAATTGATTGGGACAGGCAAGTCAGTGTGAAAATAAAAATCAATCTGTGAATTTGCCCCAAACTCTACATATGCCAGTTTTGAGTTTCATAAAAGTTAGTGAAAACTTGTGTCTTTTTAGAGCTTCTTTTCCAATTTCATGCACCTCTGTAAGTCCTGCTCTCAGCCCCGACTAGAAGCAGGATGTGTTGACTACCAAGAAAAGCCTGTCCCTGGAAGAGTTCCAGTTCAGTTTTACAAGCTTAAAGGTCTGGATGGCTATTGCCTCAAACAAAAATGCAAATTTTTGGCTGCTTACAGACAACTTCTGAACCGTTTGAGGTTCACACAAGCAGTATCAATTGGTTGAATCACACTGCACTAAGAGACACTTGGTTAGATCGTGTCCTTCTGATTTTTAAGATGGAGGTCTACTTGACCTCTCACAAAAATGTCACTGTGGGATTCTACGTTTGGTGCATCTCAGTAACACCAGGTCACATATGCTCAGTCTACACAATATTTTTTCCTAATTGCCAGCTCTAGTAAACTACCTGTGGTCTGAGAATCAGGTTCTTTTCCATTTCACACATCTTATCGCCACCAGAAATAAATATTCTGAAGGCCAAACTGAACTTTCAGATATGATGCAACTGGGCCTTGTCTCAACTGACTGGAATTTAGTGCACAGTGCTACTGATGATGCACAAGGGGAAAGAGATTCTATCACACCTCATTTCCTCTAGCCATGTGTGATTCTGCAGAGCTAATGGAGTAAAGAGCAATAAAAACTTTCTTTTTCCATTAAAGGGAGCAGATATGACATTGAATAAACACAGGAAGCAGACATAATGGATATTTAGCTGGTGCAATTTTTAAATAGCCCAGAGTAAATTTGGAGTCAGATTATTTGACTGATATTTGAACTTTAACCTGGGTGTTACACAGCATTAAACACTGTATCAGAGCACCAGAAGCCCACCACCCTGACATCCCAGCATTATATTACTTTGAATGGAAAATATATTGCAAAGATGATTCCAACAACTCTCAAGATTGGAGACTGCTATGCACTGGATATTGCTCTTTACAGAGAGTTCATAACAATAGAGGTACTATTATTTCTGTTCTTAGCAATGAGTCTAAAAGATTCTTTCATAAGACCTTTCGGGGTTATGGAGCACTGTCTTATTGCATTAGGAATGGTCAGCCTACTAAATCCTTACTACATTTAGTGAAGTCACAAATTATGCATGTAATAAAAGTAATCATTTTAAAAAAGATGTAGAGACCTCACCTCTCATTCTCACAGGCTGACACTAGCAGATAACTTAGCCAATGCCCTTACAATACAAAAATCTCATTTTTCCAAGTATGTATGGCTGTGTATGTATGGGTTAACTTCAATTCTTCCACCTTTCCCCTTTCATTTTGTTTTTGGTGCACATTTACACTGGCAGGTCTGGGCCAAGAATAGAAGTAAAAGTGCCAGTTAATCATGGTTAAGACTATCCAGAAGGCCAAATTTAGGCTGCTAGGTAAGAGATTGAAGTCCAGGACCACCATAGTAGCATTCTCTGAAATGCTTCCAGTTCCATGTGCAGGGCCAGTTAGACAGGCAGAACTGCAGAGACTCAATGGGTGGATGAGACGATGGTGTAGGGAGGAGGGATTTAGATTTATTAGGAACTGGGGAAACTTTTGGGAAAGGGGGAACCTATACAGGAAGGATGGGCTCCACCTAAACCAAAATGGAACCAGATTGCTGGCACTTAAAATTAAAAAGGTCGTAGAGCAGTTTTTAAACTAAGCGCTGGGGGAGAGCCAACAGGTGTGGAGGAGCATGTGGTTTGGACAGAAACATCCCTTAGGGGAGGATCTATTAATGGAGACTATATGTCCTGGTAAGGAGGAGAGAATGGAAGATGATAAAATATGGGTAGGATCTGATGAGAAACAGTCAAATGAAAAAAAAAGTCCCATTCAATTACATCATGTAATGGCAGACAGCTAAAAAGTGACAAGTTTTAAAAGTGTCTATATACAAATGCTAGAAGTCTAAATAATAAGGTGGGTAAACTAAAGTGCCTCATATTAAATGAGGATATTGATATAATAGGCATCACAGAAACATGGTGGAATGAGGATAATCAATGGGATACAGGAATACCAGGGTACAAAATATATCGGCAGGACAGAACAGATAGTGCTGGTGGGGGAGTGGCACTATATGTGAAAGAAAGTGTAGACTCAAATGAAGTAAAAACTTTAAATGAACCAAACTGTACCATAGAATCTCTATGGATAGTAATTCCATGCTATAATAAGAATACATCACTAGGGATATATTACCAACCACCTGACCAGGATAGTGATAGTGACCGTGAAATGCTCAGGGAAATTAGAGAGGCTATTAAAATAAAAAAACAATAATAATGGGGGATTTCAACTATCTCCATATTGACTGGGTACATGTCACCTCAGGATGGGATGCAGAGATAAAGTTTCTTGACACCTTAAATGACTGCTTCTTGGAGCAGCTAGTCCTGGAACCCACAAGGGGAGAGATAATTCTTGAATTAGTCCCAAGTGGAGCACAGGATCTGATCCAAGAGGTGAATATAGCTGGACCACTTGGTAATAGTGGCCATAATATAATTAAATTTAACATTCCTGTGGCAGGGAAAACACCACAGCAGCCCAACACTGTAGTATTTCAGAAAGGGGGACTACACAAAAATGAGGAAGTTAGTTAAACAGAAATTAAAAGATACAGCACAAAAACTTAAATCCCTGCAAGCTTCATGGAAACTTTTTAAAGACACCATAATAGAAGCTCAACTTAAATGTATACCCAAAATTAAAAAAACATAGTAAGAGAACCAAAAAAGTGCCGCCGTGGCTAAACAACGAAGTAAGAGAAGCAGTGAGAGGCAAAAAGGCATCCTTTAAAAAGTGGAAGTTAAATCCTAATGAGGGAAATAGAAAGGAGCATAAACTCTGGCAAATGAAGTGTAAAAATATCATTAGGAAGGCCAAAAAAAAATAATTTGAAGAACAAAGACTCAAAAAGTAATAGCAAAAAAAATTTTAAGTACATCAGAAGCAGGAAGCCCGATAAACAACCAGTGGGGCTACTGGACGATCAAGATGCTAAAGGAGCACTCAAGGACGATAAGGCCATTGCGGAGAAACTAAATGAATTCTTTGCATCGGTCTTTATGGCTGAGGATGTGAGGGAGATTCCTAAACTTGAGCCATTCTTTTTAGGTGACAAATCTGAGGAACTGTCCCAGATTGAGGTGTCATTAGAGGAGGTTTTGGAACAAATTGATAAACTAAACAGTAATAAGTCACCAGGACCAGATGGTATTCACCCAAGAGTTCTGAAGAAACTCAAATGTGAAATTGCAGAACTACATTTAAATCAGCTTCTGTACCAAATGATTGGAGGATAGCTAATGTGATGCCAATTTTTAAAAAGGGCTCCAGAGGTGATCCCAGCAATCACAGACTGGTAAACCTGACTTCAGTACCGGGCAAACTGGTTGAAACTATAGTAAAGAACAAAATTGTCAGACATATAGATGAACATAATTTGTTGGGGATGAGTCAACATGGTTTTTGTAAAGGGAAATCATGCCTCACCAATCTACTAGAATCCTTTGACGGGGTCAACAAGCATGTGGACCAGGGGAATCCAGGGGATATAGTGTACTTAGATTTTCAGAAAGCCTTTGACAAGGTCCCTCACCAAAGGCACTTAAGAAAAGTAAGCTGTCATGGGATAACAGGGAAGGTCCTCTTATGGACTGGGAACTGGTTAAAGATAGGAAACAAAAGGTAGGAATAAATGATCAGTTTTCAGAATGGAGAGCGGTAAATAGTGGTGTCCCCCAGGGGTCTGTGCTGGGACCAGTCCTATTCAACATATTCATAAATGATCTGGAAAAAGGGTAAACAGTGAGGTGGCAAAATTTGCAGATGATCCAAAACTACTCAAGATAGTTAAGTTCCAGGCAGACTGTGAAGAGCTACAACAGGATCTCTCAAAACTGGGTGATTGCGCAACAAAATTGCAGATGAAATTCAGTGTTGATAAATGCAAAGTAATGCACATTGGAAAACATAATCCCAACTATACATATAAAATGACGGGGTCTAAATTAGCTGTTACCAATCAAGAAAGAGATCTTGCAGTCATTGTGGATAGTTCTCTGAAAACATCTACTCAATATGCAGTGGCAGTCAAAAAAGCGAATGTTGGGAATCATTAAGAAAGGGATAGATAATAAGACAGAAAATATCATATTGCCTCTATATAAATCCATGGTACACCCACATCTTGAATACTTTGTGCAGATGTGGTCGCCCCGTCTCAAAAAAGATATATTGGAATTGGAAAAGGTTCAGAAAAGAGCAACAAAAATGATTAAGCGTCTGGAACAGCTTTCAGCTGAGGAGAGATTAAGAAGACTGGGACTTTTCACCTTGGAAAAGAGATGACTAAGGGGGGGTATGATAGAGATCTATAAAATCATGACTGCTGTGGAGAAAGTAAATAAGGAAGTGTTAATTACTCCTTCTCATAACACAAGAACTAGGGGTCACCAAATGACTAACAGGCAGCAGGTTTAAAACAAGTAAAAGGAAGAATTTTTGCACACAACGCAGTCAGTCAGTCTGTGGAACTCTTTGCCAGAGGATGTTGTGATGGACAAGACTATAATGGGGTTCAAAAAAGAACTAGATAAGTTCATGGAGGATAGATCCATCAATGGCTATTAGCCAGGAAAGGCAGGGATGGTGTCCCAGGGGATGGATCTCTTGATGATTACCTGTTCTGTTCATTCCCTCTGGGGCACCTGGCACTGGCCACTGTCAGAAGACAGGATACTGGGCTAGATGGACCTTTGGTCTGACCCAGTATGTCACACTTTTATTCTTATCTTCCCAGTGACCTGTCCCAAGTACCATCATATATGCAAAACCACATGATTTTTCAGACCCAGGAGGGTGGGATAATAGGGTGACCAGATGTCACGATTTTATAGGGACAGTCCCAGTATTTGGGTTTTTTTCTTATATAGGCACCTATTACCAGTCCCTATTTTTCACACTTTCTATCTGGTCACCCTACTGGATAAGAATATGGTATTTCTAAACATAGTGAGGTTTGCTTAGCTCTAGCAGTGACACACAGTGAATGGTAACACTCCCAGGTCATCAGCAGGGATGTACTGCCAGTGTTTTCAACAAAGCTCCCCGCCCCAAAAAAGATATCTTTATCATTTAGCTTGTGGCAGCAGCAGCAGCACATGCAGTGGGAACCTATTCATTTCTACCCCTCCATCACTCCCTCTGCCCTAAGACACAAAACACTCTCTCAGTAACCACAAACTTCTATTAAGCTACACTGGAAATATTTCTTTTTTCTGAAAAGAGAAAAAAAACATACTGAATTTGACAGTAGAATACAATGTTCTTGTATTTTGTATTTTGAAAGGTAGGGGGGAGTAGTGTCTGGGCATATCCTTCCCTAGGAAAATACCTGCCATTTGGTGCAATCTGGTCTATCACAAACACAAAATATTTGCTCCTTGGAGGTATTTTTATGATCCCCAAGGATAAGTCACATCTCTGGAATTGAGGATTTAGCAATGTCCAGACGCACAAGCAGGGATGATTCAGCAGAGGCTGGGAAACCATCCCAACCTTCACTTCCATTTGAAGGCAGAATTTTTACATGGAGCCCCCTCCAGAATGTCTTGTGATTATGTAACAATTTCTTTTTGCCCACTCTTCATGTCCCAGAATTACCACTGCACCTCCACTAGTCTGCCACCCTACGATTGCAGGGACTCTATACACCCTGCCAGTTACACGCTACCTTTCACACATACACAAGTCAGATCTGCTGCTACTTGACATATTCTTTGTATAGCATTTAAACCATTCCACTGACACACACAGAGAAACTGGAATCACTGAAACATCCAGAAGTTGCTCTGTGCATAGATTTTTTTTTTAAGGGCAAAATTGGGGAGGTTTTTAAATCAGAGGCTGCATTACATATTAAAAAGTAACTTTTAAACAGTGCATCATATGTCTGTGCACCAAGCAGAGAGGGGGAGAGAACATCTACATGGTATATTCCTGTCTTTTTCTCTCTTTTGCTTTCTCTCTCACCCTCCTGTTTCACTCTCTCTCTCTCTCCTCAAACTCCCCCTGCAGTAGGCTGCAGAATGGGACACTCTTGTTCCAAAGCCAGCCGGCAGCTGTCACACAGCAGAGGCAGCAAGCAGCCTGTGCAAAGAGTGAGCCTACTCTGTCATTTAGGATGACTCACTGGGATCTGGCATTAATTTATCTTTTTCTGGTAGTGGACGGAGAACAACCAAAAAGCTACACTGGATCTGATCAAGGTAAGAGATTAACACATCTTTTATGATATATCATTGAGTTTGAAGAGGTGCCAAGCTCTGTACAGAGGCTGGCACTGGAGCTAATTCAGTGGGTGTTTTAACACCTGGCAGTACATGCCACCAGTGTGCCTTCCTGGTGTTAACCCTGAGTATGCCGTTCTAAGCTGCATCCACTGAATAGAAAGCCGGTGAAAATACAGCATTTAAAGTGCATTTTCCTCCTTAATGCAACTTTTATGAGAACACCACCACCTGCCCCAGCGCATATGAGAAGCATCTCAATGTTTCTAAATGATCAAGCATGCTTTTGTACTCGACTTCTGGGAATACAGTGTGTCAGGATTCTGTCATGGACTACTTGCAGATTCATCCACACAGCATTTGTTTCATCACTTTAATTAGTTGAAATTCCATACTCTAAACATCTCCCTGGCACGTTTTCCCCAGAAAGTGTTCTGAATGCAAATAGATTAAATTCAATTTTTAGTCGTTTTTAAAACTCCAGTACTTACTAAAACCATCAGAACAAGTCTGCTGAGCACTGTACTCTGTGTGTGTGTGTGTGTGCGCGCACACGCATACATACAAATTTTGTCAATACATTTCTTCGCTGTTGATCCAAAAAATGCAGCATGCAGGAGAGTTTTACTTATTTGTTTTTGGCTAGGACAAAATCCCCCCCCTACTCCTAGATTCTTAAATTCCTGGAGAAATTCCCTTCTTCCATTTTCTGAGGAGGCATGTAATTTTAAGCAGAGTGATCTAAGCAGGCATCTACTGCTGCTCATACTTTTTAATTTTTGCTATTTGAAGCTTTCATCTAGCTTGTGTAGCCTCATCCCCAGCAAGCCAAATGCCCCATTTGC
Organism: Terrapene triunguis; assembly: GCF_002925995.2. Taxonomy (NCBI): domain Eukaryota; kingdom Metazoa; phylum Chordata; order Testudines; family Emydidae; genus Terrapene; species Terrapene triunguis. The sequence continues at coordinate 402,911 of NW_020664499.1, forward strand.
CAAGTGGGTTACTTCTAAAAGGTGGCACCATTAAATTAATCCTGCATTATGTTTCTTTCATGCCATAAACAGAACAGCAGACTAGCTGGTATCAACGCAGAATCCCATAATCTTACCCTTGGATCCCTTATGGGTTAACTGTACTGAAGACAGTTCTTTTACACTATTTCTCTTACCTGTTCTGTGGAATGTCTTCTTGCAATTGTGACTGGATGTACCCTTATTTATCACCCATTAAAAGGTGTTCTATACAGCATTGCCTCATATATTCTGTTTAGTCAGACCTGCTAGAATTTGACTTTTATCTGAGTTTTATTTTTTTTAGAGCATTTAAAACAAGAGAACTTCCCTGCAATTGTTAATATGAAAGAGTCTCTGTACAGACATGACCACAGGTCCTACATTGGTCACGTCTAAGATGCTGACAAAACAGCAATTAATGCTGAATACCATACAGCATTTGGGTAGCCAGTAAGACCAATGGATTCTTGACATAGTGTATATATTTTTGGAATCAACTCTTGCTTTCTCCACTAGGGAAAAGATGTTAATAGACCCTTCTGTACCTACTGCCATGCCACACAAACATTTACACTAGTACAAAGCAATCTCAAAATTAATTGTGATTTAAATGTCCTTTTGTACCGATCTTCAAGAACAGGCAAAACAAAAAATGTTTGATATGTCAGCAGGGATTATACCATATCTTCTATTGGAATCAGATTTTCTTGTAAAATGTGTATCAAAACTATATTTTAAGGTAATTCTTTATCACTTGGGGGGCTTACAGGCAGTTAAATTCATAAATGCCATGGATTTTCACAGCCATTTCACTTTTCTTAATTCAATGGGGCCACAGAAGAAAACAAACCAAGATACAGTTTGGTTGATAGATCATCATGATACTGCTTTTAAAGACTTAATACTCATTCTGTTTAATTATAAATTAGTAGTTATGTATTTCACACAAACTCAGTCACTTGCTACAGTGGTATATGCCAGGGTCTCTGGGGACTGAAGAGCTATATTTGACCATGTCTAGCCAATGTCTAGAATAAAAATTATCTTATTTGTAATTCCCCCCCCCCCACAAGAGACATCAGTATATGATCAATTTTTAATCAGCATGACTCCTTTTGGCTGGGAATTTAGTCTATTTAAAGGTAGACAATCCAGTGAGATAACACTTTTTTGTAACTTGGCAACAAGAGGGGGAAAAAAATCAAGTTACATCAATCATGCATGCAAACCTTGTATTGTGCTGTCCCATCCCTAGAGAATTAAACCCTTCACAGAGCTGATGTTCTAGACTTGTGAACCAGTAAGTTTAATATAATTAACTCATCCAACCAGTTGTTCTAATTACAAGAGTCAGACTGCAGGAAGCCAATGCAGACTCAGTACATGTGCAAGGAGCTGCCTCTAGAACAGAACAGAGTGCTTTTTTTGAAGCTTCATTCTTTAAACATGAATTATTCAAAAAAAAATATGCCATTGGTGTAACCCAAATTCTGAGACTTGTAAGCTAATGGGAGGTTGTCTGCTTTTGTTCTCGGAGACTTCATATCTGGCATTGTTCCATTTTTAAGGAAGAATGAGTGTTCACTTTAAATCCCATTTTGCTCCATTCAGTTTATTGGTTATTTCGGTATATTATTTGCTGGTGGGAGCTGGAAGGAAAGAAGGAAAGAAAGAAAGGTTAAAATAAGTTGCGTTGCTCTGTAAAGAAATGCTATCACCATGGCATCCTGTGCCGCTATGGTATTTCTGGAGTGCCCATCACCTTTGTATATAAGTATTAGGGATGGCCCAAAACTGCCATGTTTAGATTTCAGTGTAAACTTCCCTTAATTGAGAGTTTGTTCAGATCTGGAGTTCTGGTTCAGCCAGTTGCAAAAAAGACAGACCATAGAAAAGTAGGATTCTCAATCCAAAGTTTGGAGCGCTTGGAGCCAGAGTTTTGCTGTGGAACCATTTCTGATAGGAGCTTGGGGAGCCAGCCATTAACTCATATTTGATGTTACTTTTGGCTATGCCACTTTTGGAAGGAAGGGTTTATACTGTTATTACAGACAGTGTCAGACTCTCAGCATTTCTGAAGTGGCTGCATCCTGTTCAGAGGTTGTGTTATCCAAGGGACAGTAACATATGGGAAGATGGCATAAAAATGACATCCCATAGAGGTAGCAAAATACTTTAACTGCCCAAGAGCCACTAAACTAAAGCAGAATGAAATTTTCATAATGAAACTCAAAACCTCATTAAATCTCACCTAGTTTGTAATTTAGTTACCAATGTGAACCCAGGCCTAGTTTTCCAGAAGTTTTGCCATAGTTTATAACCTGTGGGGAGGTAGGTTTATGGTAGAGATCTATTTCAGAAATTGTGGACATTTCATAAAGTTGCAAACCAAACCCTAATAAAATCAACTACTTTGCTCAAATCTGCACTTAGAGTTTTGGGTTTATGTGAATCCAAAACATCAATATCAGGGGCTACAAATAAACAAAACGCCTAAGTTTTGCACATCTGTGTTCCAGTGCTCTGGACAGGGCCAGCTCCAGGGTTTTGGCCGCCCCAAGCAGCCAAAAAAAAAAAAAGAAAGAAAGCCGCGATCGCGATCTGCAGCGACAATTCGGCGGAAGGTCCTTCACTCCGAGCGGGAGTGAGGGACCGTCCGCCGAATTGCCGCCGAATAGCTGGACCTGCCACCCCTCTCCAGAGTGGCTGCCCCAAGCACCTGCTTGCCAAGCTGGTGCCTGGAGCCAGCCCTGGCTCTGGAGAGATCAGGCCTAGGTGACATCTGTAAGGAAGATTTCTATTTCATTGCAGCTACTCTCCTGTACTTGGGCTTGCCTAGAATAAGGGCCAAACTCCATTCCGCATCACATATTGTATTCCTCCTTTCACATTTTATTTAATCAAATTACGAACAAGTCACAGATTCAAGTGACTACTTATGGAAATGAAACTCAAGCTGCATTAGGAAGTGCTATGCATTGAACATGATCAATATCATTACCATCTTATTGTGTGGCACTTCATACAAGAACTGAATGATACCAACAAGTAGAATTCAGTGCACTTGTGCCATCGTAAGGCATTTGTAACCCCAAGACAAGTTGTACATAGACATTACTTTTAGAAGAAGAAAAAGAAAAAGGATGTCACATCTTGCCTATTTTACCTTCCTGTGTGATTCTTCCAGGGCAGGACTTAGTTCCGGAATGTCCTTAAACAATATCTAGTCCCCACCAAAGAAAATCTAACCTCAGGCTAGGCCGTTTCATAGGAATGAAAGTCATGTATCATCATCATCATTATGCAAAACATCCATACAATACTTATGATTAAATGTTAAACATAGCTTGCTTTGATGAGAACAATCTCTTTTCAGATGGGTACAGTTTGACTAAAGCAATCTTTAGGTTCAAATGCATTTGAAATTAGGGATGAGCGATCCAGTTTGGATTAAGTAAGAGCTGACTTGCACCTTCACCCCAAACTGAACAGCTACATTTTATTAAAGCTGACAGGTTTTATAAAAAGTTGGTTTAAGCTTAGGTGCTCAGCATTTTCAAAATCATGCTCAAGAGATGTACACAATCTCTCTTAAGAAAAGTAGCTCTCGCAAGTTCGTCGGTCCATTTCTTTAGAGTCAAGCACATTTGGGTAAGCTTCAAGTAAACATTCACAATTTCAGGATTTATCTTAACCTCTGAACATTTAATTCATCCTTCACTACTTCATCCCATTTCTTCTGATAGCGTTTTAATTCTCCATTAGGCAGCAGTATATAAAATGATGTTACATATAATGGGGATTAGGGCTGTCAAACAATAAAAAAAAATTAATCGCAATTAATCATGCGATTAAAAAAATAAATCTGGATTAATCGCATTGTTAAACAATAGAATACCATTGATTTAAATATTTTTGGATGTTTTCTACATTTTCAAATATATTGATTTCAATTACAACACAGAATACAACGTGTATAATGCTCACTTTATATTTATTTTTGATTACAAATATTTGAACTGTAAAAACAAAAGAAATAGCATTTTCAATTTACCTCATACAAGTACTGTAGTATCATCTCTTTATCATGAAAGTTGAATTTACAAATGTAGAATTATGTACAAAAAATAACTGCATTGAAAAATAAAACAATGTAAAACTTTAGAACCTACAAGTCCACTCAGTCTTACTTCAGCCAATCTCTCAGACAACTAAATTTGGTTACAATTTACAGGAGATAATGCTGCCTGCTTCTTGTTTACAATGTCACCTGAAAGTGAGAACAGGCATTCACACTTGCGATAGCTGGTGTCGCAAAATATTTACATGCCAGAAGCGCTAAATATTCATATATCCCTTCAACTTCAACCACCATTCCATAGGACATGCATCCATGCTTATGATGGGTTCTGCTCGATAAAAATCCAAAGCAGAGTGGACCGATGCATGTTCATTTTCATTATCTGAGTCAGGTGCCACCAGCAGAAGTTTGATTTTATTTTTTGGTGATTCCGGTTCTATAGTTTCTGCATCTGAGTGTTGCTCTTTTAAGACTTCTGAAAGCATGCTCCACACTTCGTCCCTCTCAAATTTTGGAAGGCACTTCTGATTCCTAAACCTTGGGTCGAGTGCTGTAGCTATTTTTAGATATCTCACATGCGTTTTGTCAAATCTGCTGCAAAAGTGTTCTTAAAACGAACATGTGTTGGGTCATCATCTGAAACTGCTATAACATGAAATATATGGCAGAATGCGAGTAAAACAGAGCTGAAGACATATAGTTCTCCCCCAAGGAGTTCAGTCACAAATTTAATTAACTCATTGTTTTTAATGAGCATCATCAGCATGGAAGCATTTCCTCTGGAATGGTGGCCGAAGCATGAAGAGACATACGAATGTTTAGCGTATCTGGCATGTAAATACCTTGCAACGCCAGCTACAAAAGTGCCATGCAAACGCCTGTTCTCACTTTCAGGTGACATTGTAAATAAGCAGCAGGAAGCAGCATCTCCTGTAAATGTAAACAAACTTGTTTGTCTTAGTGATTGGCTGAATAAGAAGTAGGACTGAGTGGACTTGTAGGCTCTACAGTTTTACATTGTTTTGTTTTTGAGAGCTGTTATGTAACAAAAAAACCTGCATTTATAAGTTACACTTTAAGGATAAAGAGATTGCACTATAGTACTTGTATGAGGTTAATTGAAAAAAACAATTTCTTTTATCATTTTTACAGTGCAAATATTTGTAATAAAAATAATATAAAGTGAGCACTGTACACTTCATATTCTGTGTTGTAATAGAAACCAATATATTTGAAAATGTAGAAAAACACCCAAAATATTTAATAAATTTCAATTGGTATTCTATTGTTTAACAGGGCAATTAATAGCGATAAATTTTTAAAATTGCAATAAATTTTTTTTTAGTTAATCGCGTGAGTTAACTGCAATTAATTGACCACCCTAATGTGGATACTTACAAGGGGATTCACTCCTTTCTAGCTGCCATTTGTATTTAACTCTCTTACTATGAGGATCCTTGATGTATAAAAAGATGGCATATGTATGACCATTCCTGATCCCCTACCGTGCATGGCTGTCAGCCAAACAGGTGTTAAACTAAATGCTGTATTTTAAATAAGAATACTACAGTATATCCCTCCTTATTTTTTCAACTGTGATATAAGCTTGATAATTCTGCTTGACAGACTCCTTTAAGCAAATTATATATACATAACAAACATTGAGAGAGATGGTTAAGGTTGCAAAGACAAAAAAACTCAAAAGTTAGGAAATGCCAGAATTAAGGTTACTTGTGCAATGAATGGTACATAAAGTATTTAAGCTCTTCTTAAAATAATTAAAGCAAAAAGCTTGTGTGCCTCTCAGTCCCACTTTCTTGACTTGCCATTTGAGCTATTTGAAAAATGCCAATTATTTTTCATGGGAAATTTAAAAAAAAATGTTTTGTTTGTTTAGTTGAAATTTCCCAAGGAAACATATTAAAAAAACCCCTGAAACTTTCATTTTTTAAAGAACAAATTTGGTTAACACAAAAAAAAGAAACAAAGTTATTAGGGCTAGTTTAACTGAAAACCAAAACACTTCTTTTACTGCAAACTTTTCAGTTTTTCATTGAAAAAAATAAATCAAAAAATGTTTTAAAATTGAACTTTTTTCTGCAAAATTTGTTTATGATAAATAGAGACTTTTTGATTGAAATTACTCTGCCAAAAATTAAATAAAACATAAAAATTGACCAGCTCTAATTAACAGTTTATCATTTAAATACACTCTGCTTTTGGCTAGAGCTGTACAAATGGAATAATTCCATTCATGTCATTTTCAGAGTGGAAACACTAAAGAAAATGTAAAAAGCCATCCAAACCAACATGCTTGCTCATTTGAATCCATTTTATTCTTTGGGACTCCACAGATCCCTTCTTAGGAGAAAGGCAGCTCTACTAGCAGGGCCGGCTCCAGGCACCAGCTTGCCAAGCAGGTGCTTGGGGCGGCCACTCTGGAGAGGAGCGGCACGTCCAGCTATTCGGCGGCAATTCGGCAGACGGTCCCTCACTCCCGCTTGGCGCGAAGGACCTCCCGCCGAATTGCCGCCGGAGATCGCCATTGCGACTTTTTTTTTTTTTGCGCCGCTTGGAGCGGCAAAAACCCTGGAGCCGGCCCTGTCTACTAGTCCTCCCAATTCAGATAACACTTCTTCTGACAATGAATAGGACTCCCAACTTACACAAGTTAACTTGTAGCCATGTCCCTTTTCATCCAGATTCCTATCTTGGACAGACACAGGAAGGGTAATGAGACTGCAGAATTTGGGTTAAAGGGGAAAATATCATTAGCACACTGATAATATTACACCCCTGAAGTTGCATAATGTTCCTTAGTGGCATCACTTAAATGAACAGGAGGAGGCAACAAGAACCCTTACATGTGGGATGCCAGGAAGGATAAGTAATAGCTCCCCACAGTACTACTCCGAGATTTGTGGGAGATTAAGAAGCAAACTAACCAAATCCTTGCCACATCCTACCTTCATTCTCTCCTATGGGTCAGGCACCCTGGCCAGACTGCATTTCCCATGATGCACCACAACAAAGGACATCCATGATGCACCATCTTCCCCCTCCAAAAGGGGAACTGAACTGTGGTGCATCATGGAAGATGTAATCCAACCATGGAGCCTGGCCTTCAGAGAAATATGGAAGCATGAAACACCATGGCAACATTTCCAAATCAAGGTGTTTTCCCCCCCCAAGAAGCTCTAATTGAAAGCTGGTCTAAAACAATCAGCAAAGACACTTTAATCCTTCCCAGTAGAAAAAATTCCCCAACAGCTGCAGGTGGGACACTAGATGGGGAGGGCTCCGAGTTACTACAGAAAATTCTTTCCTAGGTCTCTGCCTGGTGGGTCTTACCCACATATTCGGGGTCTAACTGATTGCCATGTTTGGGGTCAAGAAGGAATTTTCCCCTGGGGTCAGCTTGGCAGAGGCCCTGGGGGCACGGGTCACTTGCAGGTTTAAACTAGTGTAGATGGTGAATTCTCTGTAACTGGAAGTCTTTAAACCATGATTTGAGGACTTCAGCAACTCAACCAGAGGTTAGGGGTCTATTTCAGGAGTGGGTGAGGTTCTGTGGCTTGCAATATGCAGGAGGTCAGACTAGATGATCATGACGGTGCCTTCTAACCTTAAAGTCTAGGAGTCAACCAGCAATATCAGCTGTGTCTCTGTTCCCTATCGAGGCCTTAAACCAGACAAACAAGGATAGTGATCACTGCTACACACAGTACACCCCATGTAGTTTCCAATCTCCACACTTTATGCATTGCTATTTTTGCTGTGTTAATACTCCAAGGTAGCATGTGCCTTCTAGAACCTCAACTGGATACAGGGCTGAGGGTGTTTTTTTGGTTTGTTTGTTTTTTTAATTAAAGAGAGTCCCCACATCCATTTCATTAGCCCTGTGCTGGATACGTGTATCATTTAATACAAATTGCCTGGTTTAGTTCCTTGTTTATAAGCTAATTATTTTATATTTGTTGACACTGAAAGGCATTTGCCATCCACTGTCACAAATAACTAAATGAACCAAATCTGCTAATCTGATTTCCTGTTCCTCATTATTTTCTTCTGCCTCTAATTTTAGTATGCTCAGCAAATTTGGAAATCCTATTTTCAGCATTGTCATTCAAATGGGATTTGACCCCTTGACCATCCAGCCTAGAGGCAAGGGTGCCATCAGCTGTGTCATAATGACATCATGTGAGAATGTGCTACTTATCCAAGGATACATGTATTAAAGAAGTAGTGCAAGTACCTGATTGCAAAGATGGTATGCTACCTTATGCCTCAATCCATGTGAGATGGTCGGACTCAATAGACAGAATTTTGTTAAAAATAGGAATTTCAAACAACATTCACAGTTTCTGGTTTTATTATGATGTTAGGCCCTTTCCTTTGACCATCAACCCCGTATTTTAGTCAACAATACCTCATATTTACCCTCAGCCAAGTGAATGGTGGTCGAATTTCTAACCTATCCCATTTCGTCCTTCCTTTTTAGTGCAGGAGGGAATTATTGAGTTCGCTGGAACATCATTTATCCCCCTTCTTGCCAAGTTTGTCATAGAATCTTCAGTTGAGACACTTGACATGTATGAACAATTCATGAACCAAAAAAAACCGCACGCTCTTTCCCCCTCCCCTTTTTCACCATCAACTGAAAAGTACTTTAATTCAATGGCATTTTGTTTGTTTGTTTTGCCAGAATTAGAGTTATAGTTTACAAAAAGACAAAGAAACTAAGCAAGCTGGCATGTGTCCCCTTCACTCAGTTAGAAATACTGTAGTAGAGACAATGTACAGAGAGAAACTCAGAGCAGGTAGAGGAAGAAGAAATGTATTAGATCACAGAGTCCAGGTCACATAGCAGACCCGTGACAGATGACGTATCTGCTTTTAGCTATGTTATACATATACAAGTAATACATAGCATTTTGTCCCTGCTCTCTGTCCTCCTCCCCCACCATACAGGGCTTTAACTACACAGTTATCTTTTAGGTAACAAATTCTTTGAAGCATGCATCATCCAAGAAGTTTTTAAGTCACACACAGGACAATTTTATCATCCATAAAGAGACTCCAACCAGAGGAGAAACTGTCCAGAACCAACTTCTTACTAATAGGGGGGAAATGATTGAGAATGTGAGAGTAGTATGGAAGCTTGGTATCTGTAGCAACAAGCTACTTGAAATCTCTAAGGGATGGGTTCACATATAATGCAGAGTTACAAGAAAGTATTAAAGGACACCACCAACTTGAACTCTAGTCAATCTCAAAGAGATGTGGAAGTGGTTTCATCTAATACATCTGTCTGAGTCCTCTGGCCAATTTCTGTGGCTTTAGAATAATATTTTTATTACTTTAAAATGTTTCTCTCTCCCTGATTGCTTCTGAAAAACGCATACCAAAACCATATGAAACTGACTGCCCACACAGGAGAGAGAATGAAATCATCCAGTCACAAAGTAGCCCTCAACAGCAATACTATATTCAATTTAGAAAAATTGGATGGAATTTAGAGAAGGGCAGCAAATGTTCTTCTGACTTAGGAGGCAACATAAAAGGGATAAATATTCATGACTTGCTTGAGTGATGACTAAAGTGATGGAAGTAAACATCAAGAATTAAAAGGATTTATTTGAAAGGTCACAATGAAGCAAGGGTGAATAGGTGGACCGCGGGCCAAATCCAGACCACCAATTTTGAATGGACCGTGAAATCTTTTCATTTACATTATTGCAGTTTGAAAAATGTTTCTCTGAAGTCTGGACCTTGACCAAAAAATTTGGACTTTCACAAAAAATAATTGACTACTCCTGCAGTGGAGTGTAACTATAAGTCATTGTAAGAAAAAAAAAAAAAACCTGTACCACTTAAATGGTACCTTCAATCCAATCTCAATGCAATAGTTAATTTAGCATCAGAACACCCATAGGAATTAGGTAAATATTTTTCCATTGCACCGGTAGGGAAACTGAGGCACTGGGACTTACCAAGGTTGCACAGGGAGTATGTGGCAGAGGTATCGATAGAATCCTGATATCTTCTGTCTCAGTCTTATTCTTCTTCCCATCTTCCAAGATGGAAGGGATAAAGATCCTCCTTCATACAGTCCATCCACATGCTAGAATAAAATAAACAAACTTTTTAAGGAGGGGGGAAATCAGTTCCAGCAGCACAAGTGTTCAAGGAACAAAGAGAAACAAAGTGAATCACACTGAAAAGAGAACAGTTTAAACAACTGAGATGCCTCAGATTATGAGTTCTTCAGAGCAAGGAGAATGAGAGCATTTCCTATGCAATTGAAAAGCCATAGGCAACAGAGTTGGGGGCGGGGCTTGTATCCAGGCCATGGCCCAGATACTTTTTGGCAGGGTCAAACCTGAATGGTGCTGCGACCCCACACACCAGGTCACAATACCACTCACTCAAACTTGGAGTGGGGGATGTAGGGTCTCGTGGGCCAGGGAGTCAAGCTGCAGGTGTTGGGGGGCACCTGAGAGAGGAAGAGGAGGATCAGGGGCAGGAATCTATACCCCCTCCATCTTTAAATGGTGCGCTACAGCTCCTATGTACAGCACCTGATAAGTGGAGCCCTGAATCTGATTGTGTTTGTGACAAGGCTGGAGCAGGAATGGGGTTCAGCTTTAAACAAACAACCTGTTCAGGAGCTTGGGGTTTGTTTCATGGGCTCTGGTTTAGCAAAAACAATACAAACTTGGCAGAAGTTCTGCAGCTGCATTCCTTCCCTGCAGCTTCCCACCCTGGCTTCTGGTCACTCCAAACCACTTTCTCTCCTCTATCCGCTACTCTTTATAGTGCTAAACCTAAGTAAACGCAGCTGTACTAACTGACTCCCAACTGGGATTGCCTCCTTGAGCTGAATGAAATTAACCCATAAAACTCCCACTAGAGGGCACCAAAAAACCTGTATACCCCCATCACCAGGCTTTGGAGCACAACTGCAATACAAAACACTAGTAGTAACAGTCATAGCCAGTTGGGGAAAGAAAGGAAGAAAAAAGAAACAAAGGGAAAAAACATAACAAAAGCCACACACAGTGTAAAGAACTAAGAAGAGTACCCACTACATTACAGTATTATTTAAAAAAAAAACAAAAAAACTGCTATTAGCATAAAACCAAGCAAACCTAAAGCTAGGGATTTGGCAAGAGAAACCAAAAGAGGGGAAGTAATTTACTTTCACAGAAAGAGTTAATTATACAATTAGCTCCAGTTCAAAATATTTGCCTAACAACCATTTACCTTTTGTGAAAAAGCTTTAATAATGATAACTGCTTACGCCCATGTTTTCTCATTGTTTTGCTTACCATCCTCTGCTGCAACTACTATTATTACAATTGCAGTATCAGTAATAAAACAATTACCCAGTCTCAGTGCTGTTGAATGGGTTTGAAACTCAGAGTTGAAAATAATTAAATTGGGCATTCACGCTCATGATGAAGTTTGATATTAGAGAAAGGAAAAAATAAATAGAAATACTAATACATTTTATGCCAAGAAAGGACCATTATATTATCTAGTTTGACCTCCTGTCTATCACAGGCCACAGAATTTCATCCTGTTACTCCTATATTGAGTTCAATAACTTGTACAGAGAAAGGATACTGTCTGTTTGGTTTGGTTTTACACAACCTACTTCAGGCCTATCTGTGGTCTGATTGCTGGACGGGGGAAATAATTTCCCTTTGCTCCATGCACATAAAAATGGCTCAACTAGTTTTGCTCACGCTTTCCAATAAATTCACTCGCACCAAACCTGGAAAACTTCATCCCAAAATGTATTTGTGACAGTTAAGAGCAGCTGAAAGAAGTGGGTTATAATGGAAGTTAGAATCCACCCTTATAATAAAGCCTGACCCCCTCTGGTTGTATATTTAAAAAAAAAGGAAAGAAACAGCAGCAGCCAAGAGTCTAATATGACAATGACATAAGGATTCTTATATAAATTATTTTACTGACGGTATCATTTATAGTTCTTTGAACATATTGTTCATGGAGACCATAATTGGAGGGAGAAGACCCACAACTTTAAGCTGTAACATTAATGAAAAGTTCACCAGTGCTGCACCTCAAAATGTAAATGAACAAATGCGCTTTGTGTGCCTTCTGACAAAGAGTATTTAAAGTTTCCTGCAGCCAAACACCTATGTACTGCAAAGAAGGAACTAAAAGATGAAAAGCTGCCTTTTGTGAAGTAGGAGAAAAAGTGAGACCAGCAGAGAGTAATATCCCTGTACATCTCTACAGGAGGATTAACTGTGCAGAGAGAGAAAAAAAAAAACAGGCTGTGTTCCTAGCTTTCTCTGTGCTCCTTACTGCAAGATCAGTCTGCAGCATATCTTCTGCCAGTGATTAAAATGAGGACCAGTGAGGATGAGAGGGGAGAAAGGAAAGTGGCGAAAGGAAAATAGAACTGAGGGCTTCTCTGTACTGGCAATTTACAGCGCTGCAACTTTCTCACTCAGGGCTGTGAAAAAACCCCCCCCCCCCCCCCCCCCCGAGCGCAGCAAGTTGCAGCGCTGTAAAGTGCCAGTGTAGACAGTGCACCAGCGCCCTAAGAGGGGCAGACAGAGGAGCTGGAAAGGATCAATAAGGAAATGAGGAGAAAATAATAAAGGAACACAAAAGAGAACGAAGAAAAGAGAAGGGGGACTAAAGGTAAGAGAAGAGGATGGAAGGAAAGAAAGCGGAGCAACTTGAGTGATGAGTTGTCTTCTGGGACCTGTAGGCTGCCCTGTGCAGCATGTTTTGGAACTCAATAGAAGAAATGCCTCCAAGGTGCCACAACATTGAGTGAAGACAGCTACAGGGAAGCATCTGACCCCACCATTAGCCTGTCTCTGGACTCAACATGTACACTGAACTCCACACAGGCAGGGGTCATGGCTTGCCAGAGGAGGTAATGAGTTAGGGAACAGGCATTGCATGCAGCAAGCTCTCCCCTCAGGATGGCATAACTTATAAGACAGTATGAGTTCAAGTCAACACTGCTCTTGGCAACAGTAACTCCCTCTCCTCCCCATTTTTGAGACACTGAAGAAGAACGGGCCCTCCATTGTCAGTGTGATACTGTGCTGTGGAGCGTCTGATGGTGAGATAGACAGTTCTACGTCCACAAGTGATGCCCCAGGATAGACATTCCTAAGCGGTGTGGGGCATTCAGCAGTACATTGGTTCCACAGTGAGGAAAAATAGCCTTTACAACAGCAAGAAACATGGGAACTTTTAGAATATGAAGGTGGGCATAGTAGAATAGGCAACCAGCTCCCAGGAGAACTGCCCTGGAGGTTGGGGTAGGAAGTAACAACAAGCAGAGCTTTCTAGCCCCACCATAGATAAAAGATAGAGGAATGGGACACCCCAGAAGATAGATCAAGCTGGAAAGAACTAGGGACACAAAAAAATAATCAGAGGTTAAATGAAGACAGCAAAAAGGAGGAGGAAGTGGAGGTCTGTTGTGGAGAACAAATTGTATGGGAGAGGAATTGAGGTGCTGTGGTATCATTTGGTGTTAAGTTCATGAGCAATGGAAGACATTGGGACTTCAATTTTATTTTACAGGTCTGGGGTGACTTATGGCCATCTTAACCCATTGTGATTCTCTTCCCTGAACACTTTGGGTGCTCCAGAACCAAGCCTCCCACATCAATTAACTACTCATGCATAGAGCCTAAGGAGCTGTCACCGCAATTGAGCAAACCTAAGCACTGCATGTAGGAGAAAAGGAAATTAAAGTCATTTAAAAATTGACCATTTAATCTATCACCCATCTACAGCTCTGACATCAAGGCATTGCTTTTTTTTCCTGAGTTTTATGGCATTAACTCATGGCAACTAATTGCTCATTAATACACCAGCTCTGGATGTGTTTTGACAGCCGGAAAATTGTCCCTCTTCTTGAATTTAGGAAACCATCTATTTTCCAACACTTAAGTGTAAATACAGTGAGACAGGGTGGAGATGCTCCAGCCTGTCCCTGGCAAACAAGGAATTAAAGGTAAATTAGGCCCCATCCTGAAAACTTATGAACATGTCTAAATTTATGCACTCAAGTAGTCCCACTGATTGCAAAGAGCCAAGCATGAGTAAAATTGATTGAAGGCTACAAATTTTAATTGTAGGATCGCATACTAATGTTCAGATATCACCCTGTTTCTTTCTACACTGAATCAACATGTGAAATGTTCTTCAACTATTTTCATTGTTGTATTGGTCAATTTGATGCAAGTTCTCTGCCAGCAAACTTTCACTATTAACTGATTGTTGCACCAGATTACAATCAATAGCACTCTTTGTTAAGTATAGAGTTTTGCCCAGTGCTTAATTTGTGCCAGGGCTTGCCATGGCTGAGTCTCGGCACCTCTAAACATGGCAGTTCATAGCCCTGGCACCTCTGAGCTCACCGTGTCAGCTATGAAAGTAAAAAAGTGCTTGAGTCCTGGCACCTTTTTCATTACAAATTAAGCACTGGGTTTGCCCTTGAATCCTTGACCAAACCATTTCCCCATTGTTAGGAAGAGTACGGTATGTCAGCTCACTGTCTGCCGCTATCCTACCTCAATAGTGACATGAATCCACCATTTCAGCAATGGTGAACATATAACAAGTTTTCCCAAGTCCAATAAGCTACATACACAAAGCAGAAGCAGAGGATCTATTAGTTCTGGACCAACTGTAAGAGATTTCCCTAGAATCACTGTGTATAACACTGCTCTACAGCCAAAATGCTTCTGAAATAAATGTAGTCAAACTTTACTAATTCTGGGTCACTGAGAACGAAAATGATGCTTAAAATTGTTGATTGGCTCTAGTTTTCAAGATATGCTATTGGGTCAGTATATACGACCCTTGACTTGGGAATGGCGAGGGTAAGTGAGTTATAAAGGGAAGGGATCTCAATTTAAACCAGAAATGACTAAAATACATCTTTGACTGGATCTATGAATAAATCTATGACTGGGTTTGGACAGTACTTGCTTTTTAGGCAAAACAATGAATGATGCAATCTGAAGCTGGTATTGCGTCATACATGATATGAATTGCATCATGTTATTCCTAGAAGTCATGGATGATGCAATCCTAACGAAGCTTACATCACTCTGCTGAACAAATTGCCCTATATCAGCTCTAGAAATCATACAGTGTCGTGCTCTCTTATTTGTCAGTGTTTGATTTTGCAAAGGGACACATTTCTGTTTAGCCAAAGTGAGCGGAGATGCCTCGTACTTGTGTGAACAGTGCAGATAACTTCTGCTATGTTTGTGGTGAAGTGACTTTTGCATCACAAAAGCGCAGTATAACCACTAGGGTTAAGAAAGCCTATCACCTTTATTTTGGCTGCAATATTGGAGATCAGGACAAGAGGTGGGCCCCACACATATGCTGCAACACTTGTGCAACAAATCTTCACCAGTGGTTGAACAGGAAAAGAAAAACTATGCCTTTTGCAGTGTCAATGATTTGGAGACAGCCAACAGATCATACCAGCAATTATTACTTCTGCATGGTGCCTCCAGTTGGGAAAGGTGTGTCAAAGAAGAAAACGTGGACTGTGCATTATCCAAACATTCCATCAGCTATACGCCCAGTACCCCACGGAGAAGGACTACCGGTTCCTGGTGCACCAGAATCATTCTCACTTGAGTCAGACGAGGAAGAGGATGAAACTTCTGGTCCTGAACCATCAATGTCACAGGACCCACATTTTCTCCCATCCTCCTCCTCTGAACCACACCTCATAACACAAGTGAACTGAATGACCTTGTCAGGGATTTGGAACTACCCAAGAGTAAGGCAGAGCTGTTGGGCTCCAGACTACAGCAGTGGAATCTCCTAGCAGGTAATGTTAGGGTTTCCATGTTCCGTGACCGTCAAAAGGATCTTGTCCCATTCTTCTTCATGCAAGGTGATCTTGTAGCCTGCAACAACATCGATGGTGTGATGGCAGCCCTCAACATGGTTCACGATCCAGATGAGTGGAGACTGTTCATTGATTCATCGAAGACGAGTCTTAAAGCTGTTTTACTGCATAATGGCAATGTTTTGCCATCAATTCCAGTTGGTCATGCAGTCCATATGAAGGAAACCTATGACAACATGAAACAACTTTTGAGGTGCATAAACTATACCCAACATCAGTGGCAGCTTTGTGGCGATTTGAAGGTTGTTGCTCTCTTGCTTGGTCTGCAGACTGGATACACAAAGTACTGCTGTTTTCTCTGCGAATGGGATAGTCGTGCAAGAGATTCCCACTACATCAAGAAAGATTAGCCACTCCGACAGTCATTGGAGCCTGGGAGGAAAAGTGTTCAGCATCCACAACTTGTTGAATCAAGGAAGATTTTGTTACCACCCTTACACATCAAGCTGGGTCTGATGAAGAACTTTGTCAAGGCCATTGACAAAACACAAGCAGCTTTCAAGTACCTCCGTGGAAAATTTCCAAGGTTAAGTGAAGCTAAGAGAAAGGAAGGTGTCTTTGTTGGTCCTCAGATTCGTGAACTTCTTCGAGATGATGCATTTGACCATGCACTGTGTGGCAAGGAAAAGACGGCATGGAAAGCCTTTCAGTTAGTGGCAATAAATTTTCTCGGAAACAACAAGGCAGACAACTACAGGTTGTTGGTGGAAAACCTCCTCAAGGCATACAAAAGCCTTGGTTGCAACATGTCACTAAAGATACATTTTTTGCACTCTCATCTAGATTTTTTTCCACCGAACTGCGGAGCAGTGAGCGACGAGCATGGCGAGCGATTTCACCAGGACATTGCAACAATGGAGAAAAGCTATCAGGGCAAATGGAGCCCATCAATGCTTGCAGACTATTGCTGGACAGTGACAAGAGATGCTCCATTTAATGAGTACAAGAGACAAGCCAAGAAGCGCCGAGTAGACACTGAATAGGACTAAACTATGTACAGAATAGTTTTTTGCCTTTTGTTTTTGCTGATTTTTAAAGTGTTACATAAACAGGACAGGTGAAATATTATCATGTAAAGCAACCATAAACACATGAAAAGACCTAGGTTTACAATTTATGATTAAAACTCTACTATCTAAACAATATACATAGACATAAAATATAAAAACTTAAATATCTTAGAAACAGTAGCCAATCGGTTGTTTTAATTGTCATATTTGAATTCAGCACATCAAAATACATAATAAATAGCACATTTTATCTCTGAAGCAGACGACTTCTCAAAAATTGTAGACCAGTGTAATCACTAGTAAATAGATGTCCCATGATTGGTACTCCAGACTTGCATGATTGTTGCTCCCTAATAATACTTGATGCATCTGTAGTACTTTCCATCCTGCAGGATGCCAAAGCATTTTATAAACCACATTCCTTATCACTGAAATGCAGCCACCCTTGAGGCAGGAAGGTGACTGTCAACTGGCTGATGCATAACAGGGCAAGGAAAGAACATTTTGGCCAAGGACGCAAGGGAATACCCCACTCTTATAGAAAGTACTAGAGAATCTTTAATGTCTATATTGAAACACAGGACCCTCAGTTTTAAAAGCGAAGAGACAAACGTTACTCTGAACTCATATTATCTGCCTTGTAAGGATGAAGGAAGAGTTGATTCAACCCTGCCTAATTAGGCTCCGTGGTTCCAGGGAGTGTAGGCAGCCCAAATCGAACACACAGGCCACTCTGCTTTATTGTCCAGCTCCTGACACTAAGCTTCCCCTCCCTACCTCAGGGCTTGACCTTGCTGAAGCGCCCCTGCAGTGCTGAGTGTGCACAACTCAAAGTTAACAAGGAGTCTGGTGGCACCTTAAAGACTAACAGATTTATTTGGGCATAAGCTTTCGTGGGTAAAAACCTCACTTCTTCAGATGCATAGAGTGAAAGTTACAGATGCAGGCATTATATACTGACACATGGAGCAGGGAGTTACTTCGCAAGTGGAGAACCAGTGTTGACAGGGCCAATTCAATCAGGGTGGATGTAGTCCACTCCCAATAATAGATGAGGAGGTGTCAATTCCAGGAGAGGAAAAGCTGCTTCTGTAATGAGCCAGCCACTCCCAGTCCCTATTCAAACCCAGATTAATGGTGTTAAATTTGCAAATGAATTTTAGTTCTGCTGTTTCTCTTTGAAGTCAGTTTCTGACGTTTTTTTATTCAATGATAGTGACTTTTAAATCTGTAATAGAATGACCAGGGAGATTGAAGTGTTCACTTACTGGCTTATGTATGTTACCATTCCTGATGTCCGATTTGTGTCCATTTATTCTTTTGCTAAGGGACTGTCCGGTTTGGCCAATGTACATGGCAGAGGGGCATTGCTGGCACATGATGGCATATATAACATTAGTGGATGTGCAGGTGAATGAGCCCTTGATGGTGTGGCTGATGTGGTTGAGTCCTCTGATGGTGTCAACAGAGTAGATATGGGGACAGAGTAGGCAACGAGGTTTGCTACAGGGATTGGTTCCTGGGTTGGTGTTTCTGTGGTGTGGTGTGTAGTTGCTGGTGAGTATTTGCTTCAGGTTGGGGGGTTGTCTGTAAGCGAGGACTGGCCTGCCTCCCAAGGTCTGTGAGAGTGAGGGATCATTTTCCAGGATAGGTTGTAGATCGTGGATAATGCACTGGAGAGGTTTTAGCTGGGGGCTGTATGTGATGGCCAGTGGTGTTCTGTTATTGTCCTTGTTGGGCCTGTCCTGTAGTAGGTGATTTCTGGGTACCCGTCTTGCTCTGTCAATCTGTTTCCTCACTTCCCCAGGTGGGTATTGTAGTTTTACGAATGCTTGATAAAGATCTTGTAGGTGTTTGTCTCTGTCTGAGGGGTTGGAGCAAATTCGGTTGTATCTTAGGGCTTGGCTGTAGACAATGGATCGTGTGATGTGTCTTGGATGGAAGCTGGAGGCATGTAGGTATGTATAGCGGTCAGTAGGTTTCCGGTATAGGGTGGTGTTTATGTGACCATCACTTATTTGCACTGTCGTGTCCAGGAAGTGGATCTCTTGTGTGGACTGGTCCAGGCTGAGGTTGATGGTGGGGTGGAAATTGTTGAAGTCCAGGTGGAATTCTTCAAGGGCCTCCTTTCCGTGGGTCCATATGATGAAGATGTCATCAATGTAGCGCAAGTAGAGGAGGGGCACTAGGGGACGAGAGCTGAGGAAGCGTTGTTCTAAGTCAGCCATAAAAATGTTGGCATACTGTGAGGCCGTGTGGGTACCCATAGCAGTGCCACTGACTTGAAGGTATAAGTTGTCCCCAAATCTGAAGTGGTTGTGGGTGAGGACAAAGTCACAAAGTTCAGCCACCAGGCTTGCTGTGGCCTCATCAGGGATACTGTTCCTGACAGCTTGTAGTCCATCCTCATGTGGAATATTGGTGTAAAGTACTTCTACATCCATGGTGGCCAGGATGGTGTTTTCAGGAAGAACACCAATGCATTGTAGTTTCCTCAGGAAGTTGGTGGTGTCTCGAAGATAGCTGGGAGTGCTGGTAGCATAGGGTCTGAGGAGAGAGAGTCCAAATAGCCAGATAATCCTGCTGTAAGAGTGCCAATGCCTGAGATGATGGGGCGTCCAGGGTTTCCGGGTTTATGGATCTTGGATAGCAGATAGAATACGCCTGGTCGGGGTTCTGGGGGTGTGTCCATGTAGATTTGTTCCCGTACTGTAGCTGGGAATTTCTTGAGCAGATGGTGTAGTTTCTTTTGATATTCCTCAGTGGGATCAGAGGATAGTGGCCTGTAGAATGTGGTCTTGGAGAGTTGCCTGGCAGCCTCCTGTTCATAATCCGACCTGTTCATTATGACTACAGCACCTCCTTTGTCAGCCCCTTTGATGATAATGTCAGAGTTGTTTCTGAGGCTGTGGATGGCATTGTGTTCTGTACGGCTGAGGTTATGGGACAAATGATGTTGTCTGTCCACAATTTCAGCCTGTGCACGTCTGCGGAAGCACTCTATGTAGAGGTCCAGTCTGTCATTTCGACCGTCGGGAGGAGTCCACATATCTACTCTGTTGACACCATCAGAGGACCCAACCACATCAGCCACACCATCAAGGGCTCATTCACCTGCACATCCACTAATGTTATATATGCCATCATGTGCCAGCAATGCCCCTCTGCCATGTACATTGGCCAAACCGGACAGTCCCTTAGCAAAAGAATAAATGGACACAAATCGGACATCAGGAATGGTAACATACATAAGCCAGTAAGTGAACACTTCAATCTCCCTAGTCATTCTATTACAGATTTAAAAGTCACTATCATTGAATAAAAAAACGTCAGAAACAGACTTCAAAGAGAAACAGCAGAACTAAAATTCATTTGCAAATTTAACACCATTAATCTGGGCTTGAATAGGGACTGGGAGTGGCTGGCTCATTACAGAAGCAGCTTTTCCTCTCCTGGAATTGACACCTCCTCATCTATTATTAGGAGTGGACTACATCCACCTTGATTGAATTGGCCCTGTCAACACTCGTTCTCCACTTGCGAAGTAACTCCCTGCTCTCCATGTGTCAGTATATAATGCCTGCATCTGTAACTTTCACTCTATGCATCCGAAGAAGTGAGGTTTTTACCCACGAAAGCTTATGCCCAAATAAATCTGTTAGTCTTTAAGGTGCCAGCAGACTCCTTGTTGTTTTTGTAGATACAGACTAACACGGCTACCCCCTGATACTTGACACAACTCAAAGCTGAATCAATGGGAGAGCCAAAGAGCTTTCAGGATTGGATGCTGCATGATGACCCATTTTCAGGGTCTCTGAGGGAAGCATTTCTAATGACTAATAAGAGTCACACCAAAGCGACCAGAAGCACCAGCAGACTGAACAGCCACTACTCCTTGCACCCTTTCTCAGGGCTCCTCACTAAGGGTCCTGAGCATCTTCAGCTTGCAGTGGACTTCAGTGAATATATGAATACTTAAATGTGCCTGCAATAAAGTCATCTGGCTGACTCCTGATGTTCTAGATGATAGAAGAGAGTTTGTTTTTAAAATATAAATTTGTTCACAGCCAGCCCGCTGTAAAAGCTTATGAAAAGGGACAGTGAAATGGGGCCTTTATCAAATGTGAGTGAATCGCACCAACTCCTATACAACCAATTGTCAGAAAGCTTTTTATTAGAGAATGTGGGGTGCAGGAAGGATGGATTCTGATGACTAATTCTAATCTTTTCCAAGAAGTTACTACTTCACCCTTACTTATGCAGAGCATATCACATGCAATGAGTATTGTTCTGCAGTAATGACTTTACACAATCAAAGCATCTAAGCAACAGCTTGACAATTTCATTTGACTTAGTCACAGTGAAGGAGGTGTTGGTGTTGTGCCGTCATCATTGAGGTTTCCCTGAATGAGGTGTTTAGCTCTCCATTTTGGAAACTCACTCTGTACGTGGTATTGTATAGTTGTGGCTGCTAAATAATGCGAGTTTTGAAAAAGAATGGAATTGAATGAGAACAGAAAGAAATGGATGTTGCGGCCGGCCTTGTGTTTGTGTAAACTGTTTACTGGAAAAGATCTGGATTAATGAGATCCCTACCATCTGAGAGAACAGTGAAACATTAAGCAGAGACCTCTGTTTCTCTTAGATTTGTTTGGAAACATTCTTAAGACTCCACATAGTATCCCATTCACAGATGTCTTCCATTTACTATATTTAGCTCTCTCCCATCACAATGGGAGGTATTCACACTGGTTTCAAAATAAACAAACTAAAACCTTACTTTTGTGTCTAAAGAGTTGCATTAACTCTAATATTTCCCCATTAGTATTTTTCACTTTTGCACCTTGTCTCCCACTAGGATCAGAGCCAGAAATAAAAAAGCATGAGAACCGCTGTTAGTGGAGTAGATGCAGAACCTTACAGGAAGGGTTGGGGTGTTTTTATATGCAAGCAAGAAGTAGCTAATTGAAAATTGCTGCAGGTAGCCTTGATCAAGAATGCTCCTGGCCTTTAACTCTAATTTTCAGTCCCAGGGACACATTTCAGTTACAACATTTTTTTTTTTTTAAAGAGTGCACAGAGTAGCTTACAGCAAATAGACTGGGGGGGGGGAGAATTCAGGCCCTCAGGGGTGTTAGCTCCCCAAAATTAGGTCACTGCTGATGCAGAACTAGATGCAATGTTCTGCTGACCAAGCCAAAAAGGAGAGTGTCTTTTTAATCCAGAATTCTGCACTGTAACATTGTAGCCTGCTTGATGTTATCAAATGTGGGTCAGGTATCTTTCCCTGACTGCCAGCTGTTTTCAATTGCCCTCATCTGTTGCAGTTTGATTGAAGTGTCCAAGCCTGAGCATAAATGGGAATTTGCAGGTTCACAAACAGGGGCAAAATATTTAAAGACAAGATATATTTTGCATGATTTATAATACTAATAAGGCCTTAAAGGGTTGTTCAGCACAACAATTACAGACTTTACCTTTGGGCATTCACAGTGGTTTGAAGACATTTATTATATTCAATTGCTTAAGTATTGCCTAATTTAATTGCTTTCTATGAGCTTGCAAATGGAAAGCTAAGATCCACGAGCTTCCACTTCAAGTCACTCAAAATTAACATTTAGAGTGAAGATATCAAAGAGCAGAACATGTGCATGGAGGAGAGGTGGTGATGTCACACAGAACAGGGCAAGAGGGTCTTGGGCCATACAAACTAATCGTTTTGAACAATACCTTCCGCAAATCAGTCTTCGCCATTTACTGCAGCATTGAAATTATACCATATCCTTCATGCTTGAAAATCCAAAGACTGAGAGAAAGGGAAATGATATTTTCTAGGAATAAATGAACTGACCCTTACTTAAGAAGGCCCAGCTGAACAATAAATCTGGCTTGTCATGATGAAACAGAAGCGTGCATGACAAATAATACTCATTTCTAGCTTCTTAGTACTTTAGGACAGTTACTCAATATTTTTTTACAGGCTTTGTTTAAACAACATCAAGTACCTATTGGATACAGGATACATCTTTTAGACTTCACTCAGCTGTCCAGTACCAGTTAGGCTGCATCTACCCTGGTAGAGTATCACATTTTTCACATTCAGATATGTACGTGCTACATCAGTTTTTTAAATAAATGACAAATGTACTTTCATCATCTCAAAATAAAGACTTTTTAATTAGTCTTCTAATCTCAGCAGGGTTAAATTAGACACCTGAAGCAAAACCAAAAAAACCCCAACCAAACAAAAAAAAAAAACCCCACTACTAACATTTTCACGAGTGTATCCAGTGTGAATTGAAACAACTGCAGCTTAGCCTAGAAGGCACTTTTCTCTTTCAATACAGGACCACTACTTAAACACTATGGCACAAGAGGATTTTTAATTTCTCATCAAAGCGGCTGTCCCTTCTCGCTTCTGAGCTCAGAGTTCAACCACATGTTCAACAAGATGTATATTTATTACAAGGGTTCCCTATAAAGGGAATATTTCTGTCTTCCCAGACATGCACCTATTTGTAACCATGACAATAAGCTGCACATTACTTTCCATCTGAAATCAGGTTTAGTGAATCCTAGTTGTTTCTACTCCTTTTCTCCCCAAGATACATATTTCAAGCAATATCCTCTAAGTACCACTTCCACTACTGCATACGTAACAACCATTGGTTTTTTTGTTCATTAATGATGCTCATTCAATCTGACTAAATCTGATTTATGATCTTGTATTAATCTCCTGTATGATTAACTTGAACTAATATCTTTTGAGGCTAAGGTCTACCTAGTAGACCCTGGTTTGATGTGCATCAACCAAAGAAATGATGGTGTTACAGGGAGTGTTAAGGTGGGTGCTCACCCCTGGACCAATCCCTTGTATTAAGTTTGGCATTTTTTCCTGCATGGCCCCTGGCAGCCTGGTGTGGAACTGCAGTCACATGCCTTTCTTAGTTTCCCCTAAGGGCTTTTCAGTTAGTTCAATGAGGCTTTCATGTAGTGAACAGTGCTCCTAATTTATTTAACCAAAGGCCAAGCAAATATGCAAAGAAGCCTTCAAACTCAGCCTCCTAGCTGGGAATAGGGGGAGGGGAGTTAATTAGTTCATGTGCCCCACTTAAGTCCCTCCGGAATCCTTACCATCAGTAAGAGCCTCTCAACCCAACATCTCCCTCAGGAGGCAGGCTTCTTCTCATTACCTGGGGAAGAGTTCCTTCTTTTGGCTCAGGGCCCCCACAGAGATCAAATCACTGAAACTTTTGTTTGGAGCAGCATGTATTTCCTCTGTGGCCTGGACTGCTTGCTGCTGTCCGGTGAAGGTCATTTCGGTGGAGCCAGGTCTCCCTAGGGGCTTGGCATGCATAGTTCTCCCTATTTCAGTACTTATTCCCTCCAGGATTGCCTTTCCTGGTGAGCTCCTTAACCGGTTCCCCTGAAAAGTCTTTCTCCACAGGAACGTCCTCTGTTTTGGGCTTCCTGACTGAGGTGTCATGGCTTTTCATTAGGCTCAAGTGCTCCTTAGATAATTAACTATCCACAAGTGAATCTGGGTTAGCTCATTCTCCTTAGCAGAGATGCCCAGCCCATCTGTAACCAGACTGACCACCAGCTACTCTGTGACAGGGACCAATAGTCAGATGGAAAAGGTGACTAGAGGATCATGAATACTAATGGCTATGTATGCACAACTGGAAGGGGGCAATTTAACAGGATACTGCATGTTGTCCAAACCTGTTGGGGCTGGGAAGGTGAAGGAAGATTCCAAACAGGTTATGAAGATAGCCATATAATTCAATTATATATTGTCATTAAGGGATGGGAGGTGTTTGAGGAGAAAAAAAAAAAGCAAAAAGATTCACCTGGAACACAGACTTCATAGGTCTTGAAATAAAGACACACACACACACACTCCCCTTTTCTGAGACACTGAAATAAAAACAGGCAGCAAGTAGCTGGATAATGTAAAGAACTTCCAGATAACTAAACTTTTCTTATTAACATAACTACTATTCACTATAACTCAGCACAGTCTCACTAGTTATAGGACTGTCAGCCACTTGTCTAGTTGTGTTTATGTTCTGCCTCGTGTTTCTTTGGATGGCAAGTTCTCTTGCTTTTTCTCTAATAACTGCTTTTATTTAAGACAACCTGAACAGGAAGTGAAGGCTAGTGAGCTGAGGTAGCCAAGGTTAGGACAATGGAAAGCAGGAAACTGACTTCTGACCTTAAGGGAAACAGAAGGAAGGAGGTAATACTTGGGCACGGTCAAAGGCTAGAAAGTTGCCACAGCCCTCTCCAAATGATGCTAAACAATACAGGGATGATAGGTATGGGTCCAGTGTCTGAGTCAAAGTCTTTGGCCAGTCTGGCCTGAAAAGTTACTTGGCAGTAAAAGCTCTCCTCTGAATAGATGTTGTCAAACATAGTTTAAGTGCATATTGACTAATGGCAGCCACACCTGGGCAGGGATTTTACCTTTTTATTTGTTGGTGGCCATCCCTAGAGCTCAGCCCTGCATGGCACAGCACCCTCGGGTCCTCTTGCTTTTCCCAATAACTTGTTGACAGCCCAAAGTGCTTGGAGTCACATTCCTCTTCCCAGGCTCCCATTTAAGTGTTTATAAATATGCAGTTTTCTTTACCTCTCCCCTCTGGTTAAAGGATTCCACTGCCCTCCTTCTTGGGCTGTGCAATGAGTCAAGGCAGCTAGCCCAGCCCAGCCATAGTCAGATTCTAGCCCTACCTGACAGCACTTCTCTTCTCTCCTCACAGAGTCAACTGGGTTTTTAATCTTTCAGGAGGTAGCTTCCTGATTAACACCTGGCCCTCATACACCAGCTCATCTGCTGCTCCCTTGAACACCTGTTTCCTCAAACAAGCATGTCATGAAACAGGGTTGATTGGCCCTGAGTCCCCATTCTCCTTAAAGGGTCCAGGCTACCCTGTTACACAGTATGCTCCCAGTTATCCGAATAGCATGAGGGACACAGATTTTATTTGGATACTCAGGTGTTCAGCTATTGGATAAGGCAGGAGCCATTCAGCAGCAGGGAGTCCTCCCATGAAGAAAGGGGCCTATCTTCCTTCTCGCAGCATAAGATACATGGGGGAGAAGGAAGGGATTCGGATAATGCAAATGTTTGGATAATAGTGTTTCAGATAAACAGGAGTATACTGTATCAAATTTTGGGATGTGCCTATAGCATGGGATAGATGTGATTGTAAAAGGGGACAAAGTAAAATAAAATAAGTGAACATCACAGTTAATGTGTCCAGATAGCCATTATGGCACAATTGTATCGCCATGTTCCCCTCCTCCCTCAGTGAACCACCCAAACTAAATTTGGCCAGCCCAGATCAACTGGTTCAGAGGTGACTTAACGATACTATATGAATGGGTGGCCCAACTTACTGACCCTCCAAGCTGCATCAATAATCTTCAGAAGTTCAAGAGCTGGGCATGCCTGCTGGGGCTCGTGGCTTCTGCCAGGCAAGGCAGAGTGTGTGTGTGTGTGTGTGTCTCTCAGGGATCAAGGCTTCAGCGAGAGCAGGTCTGAACCCCCAAGCCCTGGGTCGCTGGGCAGAAACTCCAAGAGCCACCACCCTGCTGCAGGGCAGAAACCCAGAGTTCCCCTCCCAAGTTTGATAGGAGGAGAAAGGGGTGGGGGGACATGGAGGTCTCTGCGAGATGCACTTTAACTGTAAAAGAGCTGCATGCAGCTCACAAGCTGTGGTTTGGCCACCTGGGCTATATGATCATGCAGTAGAGCTAGAAATCTTGGGGCAATGTAATCTTGCGAGTTTTCTTCTTCCACTCAGTCCACAAATACTATGAGAGCAGCTGCTTGTATGCATCCTTTGAACTTCTGACTTCAGAACCTTCGAAATATTTTGTTCCAGATCAGTTTTTGAAATGGGCAACCATTTTAGGGGGGACAGATTGGTTCCTATTTTCTGAACTAGTTCTCCTATTTCTAGTGAAATGTATTGAGTAATCATAGAATATCAGGGTTGGAAAGGACATCAGGAGGTCATCTAGTCCAACTCCCTACTCAAAGCAGGACCAATCCCCAGACAGATTTTTGCCCCAAATTCCTAAATGGCCCCCTCAAGGATTGAACTCACAACCCTGGATTTAGCAGGCCAATGCTCAAACCACAGAGCTATTCCTTCCCCCTGCATGAATTGCCTTCTAATTTCTCCACCAAATTAATGGCGTTCTTACTGTCTGCTGCTAACAGATTTTGCTAGCAGCTACTTTACACCTGTGACCCTCCACATGGGAGGTTTCTTGTCTAGTTACTCCCTTGTGTGTAAGCTACTGAAAGGGCCAGACAAGTTCTATCTAAATTTTATATGTGCCACGATCTTGAACGGTTGCTTTAAAGACTCATACATGAAAGGAACAAGGAGTCCGGTGGCACCTTAAAGACTAACAGATTTATTTAGGCATATGCTTTCGTGGGTAAAAAACCTCACTTGAAGTGAAGTTTTTTACCCACGAAAGCTTATGCCCAAATAAATCTGTTAGTCTTTAAGGTGCCACCGGACTCCTTGTTTTCGTGGATATAGACTAATACGGCTACCCCCTGATACTTGACACATGAAAAGCACGTTCTTGTCAGCTGATCTTTTCAGAGGACCCTATGAAATCACCCAGGGGCGCCAGACAGTCAGCACAGCAACCAGTGAGCATTGTGCTGATGGCCAGAATAAGCCATGCAGCGGATAAAGGTAGTGGACATATTGCACCATTTTTAAGACTGACTATGGATTTCGTTGTGACTCCAGCAAAGCACATGGTTCTCACATTAGAGGACTTTACTAAAGCTCTTTTAAACCAGGGCCATGCTATCTTGCCTCTATTTGCTTTAGGTGCACAGCAAGTGAGATCAAGTCACCAGGCTAATGTGTATTTGCTGGCTTTATCTCAGCTCTTGTAACACATGCATGGGCTACGATAAGCCAATTAGATTCTCTCAAGACCAGATACCATCTGGCTGAGAAATTGCTGGCAGTCCAGTAGGCAGCACTTCTGCAGTCCCGGAGGGGGTTTCACATTTTCCCACTCAGTCCTCACAATCATCCCTTCTCAGTGCCAGAATTAAAACAAAACAAAACAAAACAAAATCACAACCCTTTAGAGTTTATTTAATTAATTCTGTATTGTAAGAAGTAGGAGAGCAATGTGCGTTTGGAGGAAGACGTTGGCACTTGCGTATCCATCCTCGTCACACTTTTGACTGTACCTTGAAGAGATCTAGAGTTATAGTTGTCATAGCAACCCTATTAACAAATAGCAGCCTAGGCTTTACACAGGAGATGTGACTGCTGGGGTTTGTTGGGAATTTTATTAGCAATTTCTGCTAAAATGCACGGTTTCTGTAAGCCTCCCATCTATCACCTCTCATTCTTTTGGGTTTTTTTCCTTACAGTGAACCTCTCACTTTATGTCACCCAAATTTTTGATTGTTTAAAGTGAATATCCCTATAGAAGGAGCCCCACATTTTGCTATATTCTCTCTCTCATGCTGGAAGAAGACATATGAATGTAACATTCTTTAAAAGAAATAAATTGATTTGCATTAACACTCTCTGTGAGCTAACTGTGGGACTATAATAATCGTTTCAGTCTTCAGGGTTACTAAACAATTCCCCTCATTCACCCCCCAACCCCCCCAATAAAAGGATGATCTAGTTAGAAAGATAAGGGGGGTGGGATCCATTCTATACATCATCCAAAAATGGATTGATTTATTTGCTGCAATTGTTTAAGACTAAGATTTTTAAAGACTGAATTACAGAGATTTCAGTACCTGAAGGTTTATTCTGCATGGTTTTCATGATTCATAACCATCTGTAGATGCATTACTGCTACTTTGCTGGACCAGGATTTAAATATTAACCCCTGGCAGATTTTATTTCTAGATAGATTAGAATTAGATTATCTGTTGAGCTATATTAATTACAATAGCAATAATACTTTGCATTTCTATAGCACCTTTCATCTCATGATCTTAAAGCACTTTTCAAATGCTAATTAATTAAATCTCTAATTAAACATCCCTATGAAGAACATAACGAGTATCCCCATTTTAAGGATGTACTAACTGAGGCAGAAGTTACATATCTTTCTCAAGGTCTCCCAGGAAGTCAAGAGTGAGAGCAGGGACAAGACTTCTTGCTATTTAATTCCCAGTGGGCACTCTGTCCTCAAGAGTGATTATTGATCTTTCCCCAGCACAAACACTTTGTCATGTCTTTTATTAGCACAGTGAGACACCTCAAAAAGTTTCCCAACAAAGGAAAGAACACTTATAAGCCAAATGTTTGTTTAAAGCAGACATCCCTGTTACCAGTGTAGCAGAAGACAGCAGCAGCATCCCAGCTTTCCCACTGTACTGAGTTTGCTTTCACCATCACAGAGATGAGGTAGAAAGAGATGCTTCTGGAGCCACTAACTTTTGACCACCATCCGAAGAACTGTCTACTAGAGAGCTACTATCATGAAATGCGTATAGCCGACTCCCTCTAATCTCTCTGAGGATTTCCGGTAACCTCTCCATTCCTACCAACATGGTTCTGAGAGGAAGCTGTATTCAGGACTCCAACAACTGAAATTTAAACAAAGTGAATTCCCTTTCTCTACTAACTGTTCCTCCTACTTTATCAAGCTAATCCACTTATTTAAGGGGAACAGTTTCCACCTCAGCTCGAGTCCTAAACAATGCCTCTAGGTCAGTGGCGGATTAATAATTTTGCCGCCCCTAGGCTGGGAAATAATTGCCGCCCTGGCCCCGCCCCGACTCCGCCCTTTTCCCGCCCCCATTCCAACCCCCCCCAAAAGTCCCCGCCCCAACTCCAGCCACTCCCTTCCCCTATTGGATCCCTTCCCCAAATCCCGGCCCCACCTCTTCCTCCAGCGCGCGGCGTTCCCCCTCCTCCCCGCTCCCTCCCTGCCCCGCGAAACAGCTGTTTCGCGGTGCAAGCACTGGGAGGGGAGAGAAACAGGACACGGTGGCACGCTTGCAGAGGAGGCGGAGGTGAGCTGGAGCAGGGAGGCAGGGCACGGAGGGGAGCTTCCGCCCCTGCAAATTTGCTGCCCTAGGATTAGGCCTTGTCAGCCTAGGCAATAATACGGCGCTGCTCTAGGTGTTTCTTGTATTGGTTTAACTAAAAAAGACCTCCTCTTTCTGAGAAGGAAACAGGGCACTGTACAAGAGTTTGCCGGGGCTCGACCCTCTCCGGGGCGGCGGGGAGCCACACCGGCTCACTATAGGTTGGGGGGATTCGTCCGGCCATGGCGGTCTCCCTCGGCAGCTCTTGCTGTAACTGGAAGAAACACGGTAAGCCCAGCCCTGGCTCAGGGCAGGGCAACAATGCTAAATCAGGGCTTTGGCCCTCAGTCAGGGCTGAGCAACAAATAAGTACAAAGGACTAAGCCCAGGCCCTAGGTCAGGGCAGGGCAACAAACGCTGGGTCAGGAGCTCAGGCCCTCAGTCAGGGCTGAGCAACAAATAGTAGGCTCCAAGCCTCCAAAGGCCTGGGAGAGGGGGAGACTGCCACCCACAGGTTGGGTGGCAGGGGGGACGCAGGCCCTTCCACTCCACTGCGTCCCAGCCCGGGGCCCTAACAGCAGCAGAAGAGCCGCTGCTTAGTCAGTGGGGATCCTGGCCACAACACACTGACATGGGCTCTGGCAGTGCTGCAGCCAGACTAGGGTCGGCTGCCCCCAAGCTACTTCCAGACTCCCCCTCGGGGCCTACCTGGATCTGGGTGTTGTCCTCCGGAGGGGTCCAGTACCATGGGTTCCTCTGGGTAGTGGGCAAGTGGCAGGCCCAGCAGCTCCTCCGGGTAGTGGGCGCAGGGCAGGCCCGGCCAGTCCTGGCGGCCGCCTTAGGCTGCGGAGTCTTCCCAGTCATGAGTTAGGTTGGAGACGTCTGGTCTCTCCGGCGGCTGGGGCCGGAGTGAGCTCTGAGGGCGAGCCTTTATACTTCCGGGTCGCCAACTGACCCTCTGAGGGGCGGGCTCAGGGGTCCCTAGCTCCGCCCACTCCAGCTTCCGGATGGGCTCTTCCCCTTCCGGGGCAGCGGGGAGCCACAACGCCTCACTACAACACCATTCTTCTACAATGGCTATTCTTTTCCTCGTCCTCCTTTCATATGTCAGCTTGGCCTGGTAAGCTAACGAGACACAGCAGCACCTGCCTTCCAGCTACTTAGCCCCCTGCCCCTTCTTCACAAACACTACAAACTTTATTTTCTGGTAAATTGATGACATGCAATACTTCAGACAGTCTGCATCAACCATCCAAACTCTCCTCACCGATTTCAACAGAGAATTCACTACCCATCTTCACTAATATAACCTAATTAAACTTCAAATATTTACAGATCACCTTCCATCCCAAACTTTATATACCTTAGAGAGAATTTACTTCACCCACTTCTGGGGTATAACACAGCAGCTGTTTGATAGCTCACAGCACCACCACACAACAGATTAGGGCAGGGAGTGAAGGAGAAAAATGTTTCCAGTTCACATCTTAGGGAAAATGTTGGTAGGATGATTACAATTACACAATTAGTACTGAGGCTTGGACACAGATTAACTACCCCGCTGTAGTAAAACCTTTCATGGGATGTTGAATTACTAATAGCATCTGGGGTGTTGGTTTCAAATCTCATTCAAAAGACAGTACTTCCTTTGCCCAGCCCCATGCTGGGACATGAGGCTAGAATGCTGCCTAATCAACACCACTACCTACAACTCCCTGTCAGGGTTTTCTTAGAAGTTCTTCCATCCAAGTACTAACCAGGCTGACTCTGCTCAAGCTGGGAGATCTAATGAGATAGTTCCTGGGGGTGTCATGGCTGTAGGCAGCCCCTGCCACTCTGATTATATAGATTCACAATGTCATTGTTATGTTTAATGTCTAATACAATAGACAAGTCTATTGTAACAGGGTGAACGGACTTCAATCTGCATCTGTCAAGGCTGCTTCCCCACTTTGAACTTTAGGGTACAAATGTGGGGGCCTGCATGAAAACTTCTAAGCTTAACTACCAGCTTAGATCTGGTCCGCTGCCACCACTCCCAAAGCTAATTCCCTTCCCTGGGTAGCCTTGAGAGACTCTTCACCAATTCCCTGGTGAATACAGATCCAAACCCCTTGGATCTTAAAACAAAGAGAAATTAACCATCCCCCCTCCTTCCTCC
Source organism: Terrapene triunguis (assembly GCF_002925995.2). Lineage (NCBI taxonomy): Eukaryota > Metazoa > Chordata > Testudines > Emydidae > Terrapene > Terrapene triunguis. Next base: position 435,179 of record NW_020664499.1, read on the forward strand.
CACCAACTCCTGGTGGATCAAGATCCAACCCACTTGGATCTAAAAACAAGGAAAAATCAATCAGGTTCTTAAAAAGAAGGCTTTTAATTAAAGAAAAAGGTAAAAATCATCTCTGTAAAATCAGGATGGAAAATAACTTTACAGGGTAATCAAACTTAAAGAGCTCAGAGGACCCCCCTCTAGCCTTAGGTTCAAAGTGCAGCAAACAGAGATAAACAAAAGGTACATTTACAAGTTGAGAAAACAAAGATAAACTAACACGCCTTGCCTGGCTGTTTACTTACAAGTTTGAAATATGAGAGACTTGTTCAGAAAGATTTGGAGAGCCTGGATTGATGTCTGGTCCCTCTTAGTCCCAAGAGCGAACAACAACCAAACAAAGAGCACAAACAAAAGCCTTCCCCCCCCCAAGATTTGAAAGTATCTTGTCCCCTTATTGGTCCTTTGGGTCAGGTGTCAGCCAGGTTACCTGAGCTTCTTAACCCTTTACAGGTAAAAGGATTTTGGAGTCTCTGGCCAGGAGGGATTTTATTGTACTGTACACAGGAGAGCTGTTACCCTTCCCTTTATAGTTATGACAGCATCGCACTAGCAAAGGATGTTATATAGCCACACATCCCTGCAAATGTGGCTGGCCTTGTGGATACAGTGGCTGCAAGCAATCCCAGTAGAGATGCCTAAGAGGTCAGTAGTTGCTTAAAATGAGTACCAATAAGCTTAACAGGCAGCTTGTCTCCCGTGGCAATATAAACGGTCCAGTGGCAGGAGCTCAGGGATTCTGAAGTCCTGGAAACATCAGGATGTTCTCCTTATCATGCTTCTCACTTAGGGGCTGTAAAGAAGCCTAAGACTTTAACGTTTGGGATCTCAGAAGGCCTTTTTCTTTTTGTGACCTGTTACTAGATTACTTATAGGACGGAACTGCAACTCATCGGCCCAGGTTCTTTTTCTCCTGCTCCCCTGCTCCGGCTGACCTACTGCACAGGGACTGTACTGTATGTGAAAATGTATAAATATATTCAATGTCTTTTTAAAACTAGGAAATGCTGTTTTGGTTATTAACTTAATGGGCCCAGTGGCATATTTAGGGGGATTTTATTGTGCTTGAGAACAATGCCAGATTGGCACAGCCATGAAGACTGAACTACCCCATTAACTTGCAGACAAGTGAAGCATGGGTAGCAGCCATGCAAGCTGCCTCCACATTACTGCCATGGCCTTGAGAGGCCAAGTCTAACAATGTAGATAGTTCAGTCTCCACACCCATTCAATCCCTGGCCTCGCTGACTGACTGCCAACCTGAATGCCAATTGTGTGTATGGACAGCTGCCCACTAGTAACCAGCCAAAACTGTCAAATCTTTGCATAAAACATGTCAAATAACTGTCAGGTGATAACAGATTTTGGTCTCTACTAACCACAGATAAAAGGTTCCATACCCCATTACTAACCCCATGAACCATCCATCCCTTGTCATTATTTTGATAGAAGACTCTGGCATACTAAGCATATCTTGGCCTCACGTTTTATGGCTTCTGGATTTCAGGTCTGATTTGTGTGGTGAAAGCAGCATGTAGTTGAAGCATGCCCGACATTAGCTTTTATGGTATTGTTTGCTTCTGGGGATGCTCAGATATGCTTCCCAGAATCTGAATACTGCTACTGCTTTTTTTTTTTTATTTTTTTTTTTGCTGTTCTTAATTAGTTTCCACAGTTCTTAACAATGAACATAGCCACTTATGTCACATGACTTGCAACTATCTTGAAATATACAGAATACAATACTTAGAACATCGTTTTGAATAGAACAGCAGTAACATGGAGGCAGGCAATAGCACTGGATAGTCCTTTTTCATATTAGCTCTTTTTCCCCCCCATACACCAGGTATTCTTCTGACAGGACCATTCTGACATTTTTTGAACAGTTCTGACAATACCCCTACTGGAAACTGTGAAAGATGACAGTAATTTGGGAATATTCTAAATGGGAGACTGAAAAGAGAGAGAGTCAGTATGTCTGAGACAACTATGTCATTTGTCATCCCAGTGATTTCTCTCACACACGGAAAGACTCTGCTGAGGACTACACAATACAATTATACTCACATGCACCTTGATGAAATGATCTTGGGATGTAGGGAAGAAATATACAGAGAGAGCACAGTCTACTGGATGGAGCACTTGACTGCGGCCAGGTCTGCACTATAGACTTCGTGAAGAGATGTGATCCCTGACTGAAATAGCTGTAGCTGGCAGAAGCCCCTTGTGCAGATGAGGTTATCGTGGCAAAACTGTGCTTTTACCAACAGAGTTTGTTTCCCTCGGGGGGGGGGGGGGGATTTTACTATACCAGTGACAAGTGCAGTTTCACCAGTATATTCCCAGCCGCTGACTCACTAGGTGACCTTGCGGAAGTCACTTCACCTCTCTGTACCACTGTTTCCCATCCCATCCTTTGGCTTGTTTACATGATATGTGATCTATAGTACAGACTGTCTCTCACTAAATGTATGGACCATGCTTAGCACAGTGGGCCCCTCGTCTCAGCTGGGGCCTCTAGGTGTTACCATAATCTAAAATAAATAATATCGATACACAGGATGAGCTAGTAGCGAAGAAGAAACATAACTGCCCACTTACAAAAGTATCAGATAACTGTTCTTGCATAGAAAAAAAACCCAATGCACTAGATGCTGCTTCTAGTTATGGTGAATCTGAAGAGTAGAACACTGTTCACGTGAAGGAGGGAATTCCTGCAAGGAGACAGCTTAGAACCACATTGGAGGGCTGAATCTGCACAAAGGCAAATGACAGCATTGCCAACCACTGGCCAGCAGTGGAACTATGGGACCATTCTTATCCTGGCCCCTCTAAACGATGAAGACACCTTCCAGGATAGAACCTATGGAGGTAGGATAGTAATAGCCTTGGGTTGAACAGCATGGTTGACATTATGTACACACCTTGACTAGGCAGTTATTGGTATTGTATTTTATAGCACCCAAAAACATGCTAGGAACTTCACAGAAGACACAGAAATAAAGGCTCCTGTCCCAAAGAACTTCCAGTCTACTTATGAGACATGACAAAATGACTGAGGATGTCAAGCAATAGGAAAATGGATGTTGCAAAGAATAGGGTAATTGTGGTAACAGCAATAAGATCGTGGGGTTACTCAATGTAGCCACCAGTGAATTTTGGGAGTTTTGTTAAATTTTCTGGTCTTGAAAAAATAAATTTAAAAAAGCTAAGGAAGATTCAAATATAAGATGGTGAATATGATTGGATCATTTAATGTAGGCACTGCAAAAGAACTGAGTTTTCGGGATAGGGTAGTAGGGTTTGGTAGACCATAGAAGAGGGTGTCCCATGCATAGGAAGGACTGCTGAACAAGTGACAAAGATACTTGTTGGAGAAATAGATGAATGGGACACAAGGCTAGTGTCACTGACGGACCAGAGGGGTCAATATGATAAGGGCTATGGTCCGAAAACAAGGGGTAAGAAGAACAACATAATGCCCCGAAGGTGAGAACTAAGAGGTAGCACCAGCTGGGACCTCTTCACACTCTTTAGTAGGAATAGAGTGCTCAAAGAGGGCTTTTCATGGTGCTAAGGGGGCTCCTCCAGTCATAATATGACAATATATTTTATCTGCTTTTGCACTGTATACAAGCTCCCATTTGGAGGAAACCTACAGCTATTCCCATGTGCCTACATGAATACAGCCCAGAACAGATATCCTGCTGCAACAACCACCTCACTAGAAGATGGCATGTACAGCATGTATTTATTACAGGTTTCATTTTTACATTTTTGCTTTGCGTGAACAATATGTTTTTTAGGGAGACATTTATTTTTCATGAGTCTTGAAGTCTCTTACTAAGATTGCAAATTGGTAATAAAAAAAATTTAAAATCCTCCTGCAGCAAGAGGCAAATCTAGGAAATATATTGTCTTATTCACTCCTCACAAGTTCAGGAGCTATTTTCTGCTCCTGCAATATTCACCCAGTGCTTTGTCTTCACTTTCTCTCATTCCCTCAGTCTCTCCCAGCCAGTGGGCTAAAAGCAAGTTGTACATCGCTGTCCTGTGACTCATCCTTAATGTAAAAATATCTCTTTGTGTGGCATGTGGTGTTAATCATTGTCTCTCTCTTGCTTAATGTCAGAGTTGGCAATTTTCTTCATCTTCTCTGGGTGGCCAATGTGTGCATCATTTCTGATTTTCTTCATTATACCAATGAGTGGGTGGCAACTGCAGCTAAACTAATCTCTCTTTTCAAGTGCAGTGGCACATGTGGTTACTTATGGTCTGTCTTTCAGACAGCATCAGAGATCAGAGATTAAACAGTCCTCAGTTCCAACAGACCTAACATGATATAGATGGTATTTATACATTTTTCTTATATTGCTGTGTCTCTCACCGTTATTTATTTATAGGAGGGGGACGCTAAGAACATTTTTCCATCCTCTGCTAATAAACTGATTGTTCCCTGGCTCAAGCTGTTCAAAACACTCAAAACTGTAGCTGGGAAGTTATTTGTCCTGAACTGTTTGGCAGTGCTGTGTTCTGTTAAATAGATGTTACATTTCATTCCCCATCAATAGCTACATATCAGTAGTGGATGTAAAGATCCTCGTATGCTAGCTTTGTAAAGTACTTTATGTCCCTGTGGTGTAAGAGGCACAATACAAATGTCATTTTTTCCCCTCTGCAATTTGCACTGTTTGCTAAATATATTATGAAACATTGTTTAGATCAGGTCTTCTGTGCTACATCCTTTCACAAACAAATCTCCGGTGTCCCCTTGGGGGCTGAGTTACAATATTTGCTGAAACGTAAATGCTAATGAGAGCTGTATAATTTGTGAACAAATAGGAGGAATGTATGGAGGGAAATTCTCATGTCACACAGGAATGGTCTACTGTGGCTGCATTTCTTGGCCAACTGCCAGCTCATTTCTTGGCCAATTGTATATGGAACGGATTGTTCAAGAAACAAACAGTAAGTTAACACGCCCCCCCACCCCTCCCACACACACACAGTTACATAGCAAATAAATATCAGGCAGATGAGAAACTCCAGAAAGCTTTGATCAATCCAATATGGATTCTTATTTTCTACAAGTACAAAGGATTTGACTTTGGGTAAATTTTCACAGGGACAGCAAAAGGCACATTCCTGACACCAGAGCAACCCACCTACCAAATACCAAGTCCCATTCAAAAGTTTGGTGGTGCTAGACTTTCCGTCTTGAAATGGTTGTCATGTTTTGACATGGGGAAAAACATATTTTCCCCTAATTTCCACTCTTGGAAATGGCTGAATCAATTTATCTGAAATTTAAAAAAAATAAAATAATTCAGCCTGAGACAGATATCCAGCATGGAAAATTTCAGCCCCAATGGTTACAGTTTTGCATATCAAGCAGCTCACAATGCACACAAAGGCGGCTGGACATTTTGACCAACAACACTAGGTCATATCTCTACTCTGATAAAAAGTATTTCTGTAGTCATATAGGGTACGTCTACACTACCTGCCTGATCGGCGGGTAGCGATCGATCTATCGGGAATCGATTTATCGCGTATAGTGTAGACGTGATAAATCGATCCCCGATCGCTCTCCCGTCAACTGCTGAATTCCAGCTCGGCGAGAGGCAGAAGCAAAGTTGACGGGGGAGCCGTGGCGCACCGTGAGGACACGAAGTAAGTAATTTTAATTCGATCTAAGATACATCGACTTCAGCTACGCTATTCTCGTAGCTGAAGTTGCGTATCTTACATCAATCCGCCCCCCCCTCGTGTAGACCAGGCCATAGTGTTGTGTCTGTTCCCTGATTTATCTTCTCTTTTTGCACCCTTCTTCTCAAAGGTCCCTTTATTATGGTTATTCTGTCCCTCCTCAATGAGGGCAACCACAGGATGCAGTGTCATTTGGAAACTCCTAAGGACAAATCCTCTGATAACTAAAAGCGGCTACTGAAGAGCAGTACAAGACCTCTGTTCTTTCCCTCTCTCGGCCCCAGTACAGTTAACTCCATAGCATTCCAGACCCCAAAGCAAGGGACTGAGTTTGGATCATCAAGTCGTGGACTAGGATCTTTATATGCAGCACACGCACTAGAGCAGCAGGCCAGCCTGCATACGTTTGGTGCGAGCCAATCATTCTCTTTTAAAAAATCCTGCTTCATAGCTGTTTTCCCTGTGCATAATCAATCCCCAGTGCTAACAAGTTCTTCATACCATTGTTAATACTTAATATGATACCCACAGTAGGTACCTTGCTGTGGATGTATTTTTATAGTCAAAAACAGAGCTTCAACATTTACTGCTCTGGCAAAGTACCTCAACCTTAGAGATGGGCAAAAAATGGAAAACACGTGTCTACTGAAATTGCTAACTACTGCCAAATTATTGGTGTGGCTTTGTAACATGGCCATATGCCCAGTATGAACAGAAACCACCAGTGTATTTAATGTATGCTACTAAATAGCTTCAGGTGCTCCAATACTATATACTATATAAATGCCAAAATAGGATAATAGTACTCAATCATTACTGACCTGGTCTAGATTTGAACTGGTGATGTGGCAAGACTAAGGGCTATCTATTTTATTATCAATTCACTGGACCATTCAGTCTTCAGTCAGCATGGTTTTATGTGGAAAGGTCTTGCTAACGAAGATCAATGTTTAGAACCAGCACCAGACCCAGCACCACTAAAACACAGAGAAAGTGAAGAATTTAAGACATTGGGAACTGTTCTGAAAGAAGAATCCTTTCTTGTGAAATGAGGAGACAACACAGGAAACAAGTATTTTTCAGGCCACAGTTTGGCATCAAAGCTGCACCATATTAGTGGACAACAACAAACTCCACATAAGCACCTTTGCCTAACGTTGAGGATAAAGATAACACAATAAAAGGAATATTGGAGGAATTGTTATAAAGAATGGAGTAACTTCTGAGTGTGTATACTATAATAAATGTGAGCGATAATAAAGTAACAAGACCAGAGGATAAGATGGAGAAGACTGAAGAGACAACATTAGAACATACAGCAAAAACTAAAGCACAGATAAAAAGTAATATAGCAAAAGGAAGAACAACAAAACTACTGGGGAATAAATCAGAATTATAATGAGACTCAAACATAACAATTCTTGTGATGCTAGCAGAAAAAGAAATCCCAGTTCACTGAAATATGATGAACAATTTCTGGTGAAATTACTCAATTTAAATGCTACAGAAGACCCTATGGAGAGAAAGAAATGCTTCAGAGTTCCTTCCGGATCTGTATAAGGCACGAGTTTCAATGCCTTTTGGTAGGACCAAAAGTGCCATAATTTCTGATCTTAGAGACAAAAGAACAAAAAAGAAAGAAAGGTCTTCAGAAAAATGTGGACTTCTCCCCTTTCAAACCAAATTTATACTCCATGAGTCAAGTCACAGGAGGACAATTTGCAGAGAAAGAAATAACTCAGGTCAGGAGGTTTATTTATTATACCCAACCAAATTCCAGGTCTCATACAACAGGAAAATATTCTATGTTCTGGAATATAAATTCATATGATAGGTCTCAGATAAAATTCACAATGGGAACTTAAAATATCTGTCATGAATCTGAAGAATTAGTGACAAACCAAACTCACTGTCACAAACAAGTTTGGGATTGGATGATGTACATTTAACAACATCAAATAATTGGACACAATGTTTTGTCTTGAATTTTAAAAAAAAAGCCATGTTAAAATAAACAAAAAACAAAAAAACAGCCTCATCCTAATTCCATACTTCCATGCTTGGTGATATTTTTGGCAGGCAGGAGCGAATGAGCATATAGATTCAATTACATTCACTCCCTTATATGTGGCCCTCCTACAGATGAGATACACTGGAAGGGTAGCACGTGGGGACATTAGCAATGTTGCTACCTATGATGTTCTACTCCATATACAAACACTGTTTGGATTCCACTGTTGTTGCTCCAACAACTTTAAATTAGAAAGAAAAAAATCCCCAACACCCATTATTTGAACTAAATTCTCTTCTTTAATTAGGAATGAATTTAAATCTGAATTATGTAAATCAGAGTACTCTGCTGAGTTTCTAAAAACATAAGTATCAGAAAATTAATCTTGAATTCCAAGCACTCTGAATCAGTGCAGCACAGCAGCTGCTGCCTGGCTGCTCTCTGAGAACTCCCTGTCAACACTTACCAATCTAGATCGACTTCATGACGCTAGGGGAGCTTTCCAAGGCGGTATACCTGGCAAGCGATTCTCCCCTCAACACCATTCCCATGTGGCACAGGTACTCTATAACATCTCTGCAGCCAGTCAGGGGGAAATGGCCATGGCACAGACACATAGATGTCCACTGTAAGCATCCTATGCTCTCTCCACCCCTCTGACAAGCCCAGGCATCAGGAGCAAGCATGTTGAGGGATTCTTTATAGCGCTCAGCATTATGGGAATTCTGTGCTGATACACTGCACCCTATATGTGGCCTGAAGAGAGCAGGTCTTGATGTAAATTAGAGCAACTGGTGGCTGCTCTAATTTATAGTGAAATCCACACTGGCCCCTGGAACAGACCAGAAACAGACAGGTATAAAAATAGGCTTTAGATCACTCAGTCTGGGGGCAGAGGGGACAGTACCATGACTTCTGGAATCACAGCACAGGATCCCATCTGTGAACAGATTTCACAGGTTTGGTCTGGTAGGCAGGGAACAGGCTATTGCTATGGGAGCAACTCTTCCTAGGATATGTGAGATCGAGGGTTAGACCCAGGGATTTCCCTACACCCCCCCCCCCCGATACTTCCCCACCCCCCACCCCCAGTTTTGTGAATTAGTTGCATGCAGTGTTGCCAATTTAGTGATTGTTTGGAAATTTGAACTGAAATTGAAACAATACATACTTTAAAAGCATATAAAGTGTATGATAAAATACGTGCATCTGAAAAAGTATCATGGATTTGAAAAGTATGAACATAGACTAGCTTCCTTATACAGCTTTTGTTTTTATGACTATATCAGTGCATTCATTTTGGTGATGTTGGCCAAATTATGATTTGTAAGCAGTCTAAATGAGCTCTCCCTGACAGCTAGTGATGAGCCTGGGGGGAAATGCTTCAAGACCAGATTGTATTTACAGTCACACCTAATCTACCTAGATATCCAGCAAACAGAGCTGTGTTGCCCAAGTGATAGATTTTGGCTGGGGTTGGGTTACAAATTATTTGAATGTGTGTGTGTGTGTGTGTGTGTGTGTGTGTGTGTGTGTGAGAAATGTTATTCTTATTGTATGAGTAAAGGGCAGTAGAACTGTACTTAGCCTGTGCTGATTGAGGGCATCAAGAAAGAGGGTGAGGACAGGTGTTTTACTTGATGGTCTGCCTGAGTCACAAGTATTATTTGACCTGCCCCTCTCCACTGTTTAAAGACAGAGCTGATTAGGCGCCATAGATAGTCTTTTGTTTTGTTAAATAACCATTACAGCTGAAATCACTGATAATCAGGTCTAAGTGGAAGAGAGGGCCCAGTCTGCACTAGCAGCAAGGTTCCCCCACTGAGAGCTCAGCTGAAATCACTGTGAGTTGGGTGGAACCTCAAGAGACATGCGAACAAACATGGGTGTGGCATCATACTTTCTATTTAAGCAAGAGATACCACACACTACAAACTGGAGGCCAATGTTAAGTGCATTGTCACTTGTTCATTCTGAAGTTGAACACTGGTTATGAACAAGACCAGCAAATACTTACTATCTTTCTGCAAGAAACTCAATTGACTGGCTAGAAGCATATGGTGCAACAGTGAAAGACTCAACAGTTGAAAAAGTGAAGACCTCTCTCACCACATTAAAAAAATGTGCATACATGGCTGATGAATGCACCGATGCAAATGGGCAAGTATTAAGTCATCGTGTACGTTATCTTGATGTCAGTGGTAGGCCAGTATATGCATTTCCAGATGTTCAAGTTATAGAAGACACATCGGCTGCATCTGTGACAACCCACATCTTAGAAGAGTTAAATGCTTGTCAATTGGACCCCAATCAGATGGCTGCTTGTGCATTTGATGGAGCTGCAAACTTCTCTGGAAGACATGGTGGAGTACAAGCTTTGCTCAGAGAAAAGTGTAACCCTAATCTCTCCTATACACACTGCAGAGGCCATCTACTCCAACTAGTGCTAGTACAAGCTGCAGACTCTTCAAAAGACATTTTAAAAGCTATAAATTTAATGTCTTCATCATATTCTTTTTTCAGCAAGAGTCCAAAAAGACTGAATATCTTGGAAAATATAGAAGATACACTGGGACTGAAGTTCAAATTAGTCCAACCTGGGAAAACCCTCTGGCTTTCTCATGAGTGATCCTTGGCTGTTATCTTAATTACTCCACCCTTTATTACTGACTTTGGAAAGTATCTACCAAGATGAGATGGATCTAAGTAGTGAGGCTGGTGGATTACTTTTGCTACTACGTTCAGAGAAGCCTATTGCCATTCTCTCTCTTGTAAGTCTATTGTTCAAACCACTTGGGTCATTAAACAATGCCATCCAGGCATCCAGGATCTTTGTCCAGCAATAGAAACTACATTTGGATCAATCAGAGAGCTATCCATTGAAAAGGTACTGGAAGAAGCAAAGACTTCAGTCCAGAAGTTGACTAATGAAGGCATTTATATTGAATCCTTAAGTGAAGAAGACAAGAATTGTTTGTTAAGACAACTGAAAAAGTACACAGACTTTGTTCTTAAAAATCTACAACAGCGACTTCTAGATTCTACTCAACCTCTACGTAGCTTTTACAGATCCCTGTCCTATAAAACACTGACAGTTGAGTGAAGGGAGGCACTACCAGCAATGGGGCTGCCATGTGTTCGGGACAGAATAGAAAATTTGAACACAGAATGGAATATCATACGATGAATGAATGACTTCAACTTTTTTTTTTATCATCACTAGTGGCTCCACCCGATATTTATGCTATGTTTCCTGGGATGAAAGAAGTAGGAATTCATCTCTTACTACTCCCAGTCACAACAGCTAAAACTGAGTGTTCTTTTTCATCATTGAATAGAATTTTATGTTCTGAAAGAAGTTGCCTTCTGCCTGATCATGTGAATGAACTAATGAGCATATCAATTGAAGGAATGGAAGTACTGGACACACGAGAAGCCACCAAAGATGAACACATTGTATTCAAGAAGTTCATTAATAGAGTTGTGCAAAATTATAACAAGAAACCAAGAAGGATGTAGATGTCGTGCTTCATAGAATGCTTGAGTAGCCAACTTTAATTTGTGCAATGATTTCAAAACATGAGTTAAATCTAATAAAATGGTCATGAAACAGTTTTCAGTTTTTATTATGGTGCCATACAGCCCACCTTCACCCTCACAGTCTCACCCCTCATCAGCCCTGACCCTCCCCACCCTGTAAATTCAAACACCCCCCCTAATTTCAATTCCTGGGGAAAACACTGTCAGACCTTCTACACAGACTGATGAGCTCAAAGTCTGGCACCATGCCTAATAAATATGAATATTAGGGACAGTCACGTGGTGAATGCAAACTGTCTTGGCTGAAATTGACTTTCAAAGGAGGGGAGACCTGAGATTTTCAATTATATAGGGCTTGCTTTCTTCTCAAGTGTCAGAAATTAGGGTGGCTAGAAGGATCGAGCTGCTCCAGGAAGATCTCTAGCCTGAAAAGTTAGGAAGCTATGTATTTTGGTATTGACTCTACGTGTGCCCATGTACAATTATGAAAGTTACTAGTCTCTCCATTGTTAGGTTGCAATGAACTTCCTGTTATAAACCCAATTTTAAAATCCCCCTACCCTCACAAAAAAACAACCAATCAAAAACAAATATGAATTCCCCATTCCAGAGCAGATTTTCTCTGTAAAGATGGGGGCAGGAGGAAGTAATTCAATGATTTTTAAAGATATATTTGTTAATACAGCATATACCCCCCCATTCGTTTTGGCCAGGCCACTTCGCAGCCCCTTTTGGGCTGAACAATAGTGTTTCCAAATTTCCATGTAATTCTGTTGCTCTTTAATACTTCTTTAATATAATAATTGTAGGAAAGTGTGTATATTTCTATAAGTAATACATAGAGATTTGAAAATATGACTTCCAGAGCATTGGTTGTATAAGTTGGTATTGTCTCTGAATAACTAAGTGTGATGGTACAAAAGAGATGCCTTTTTCACATAAAGGGACATTATTTTGTGGTCTCCCATAAGATTTAGGATTAGGATATGTTCAAGCTTTGCATCTAATGATATTCTCTGAGAAGTGACACATTGAATTATATTGCTGAATTGGAAAAAGATGGCTGTACGTATAATATTCATTTAGTCTTCATATTATATAATGTTTTTTAAAAAGACCAGATTTAGTGCAATCTTTGTCTGAATAAAAATAAAGTATTCAAGTGCTAGGCACAACTGTAAGACAGAAGAATAAGGTTTGTTTAAACTCAGTATTTGGAAATATTTTATCACTGAGGAAGAGGCAAGGTTGTTTGAGGGGTGACCAGTTAGAATATTTCAGTTGAATTTGTGTGTGCATGGACCAGATGTTGAAATTGATGTCAGAAGTGTTTATGCATCATTAGTTTATGACTTCTTAGATGTGATGTGCAATGGTATGTCTTGTTTTGTACCGCAGTTAGCAACTTTAATTTAAGTTTTATTTTATATGAATTATAGGCCAGCCTAGTAACACAGCTTATAGTTAAGGTTCCCTGACACTTCGCACTTTAAAGTACCCGTTAACCATTTTATATTATAGAAACCCAGGATTCCTAATGCCCACTATTACACTGTTATCTAGCAAACAGTTGTGCAAGACAATGGCAAAGTGTCTGTTTGCTTATTTATTGTACAGCAGTCTTGCCTCATTCAGTGCACAATAAGGACTGTGAATAAGGCAGAAATTTATAACAAGAATAAAGATATTGTCTTGTGATTAATACACTGTACTGGATCCAAGGAGAGTTAGGTTCTGTTTGTATCTTTGACACAGATTTCCTAAATGATGTTGGACTGGACTCTGACAATATATTAGTACAAGGGGTTTTATTTAAGATTGCATGGACACACTTAATTTTGGCATTTCTTAACTTAAATGCTAAACTATGCAACCTTCATGTACTTTTAATGTAGTTTTTTCTGTTTGTAATAGGTATTCTTATGCCATATATAATATAATTCACTTCTGTTTTAAAAAAAAAAAAAACATTAAAAATGTACATTGCTTTAACTGTTTTTTGGGATACGTCTGGTCTACCTGAATCTGCATCTAGAGAACCTCATATGTAGCTAAATTAAACCAAAAAGACAAAGAAATCATTTTTATGCTTCTATAAAAGTAGATCTCACCTTTCTAGTCCAGCAATGCCAGCTGCTATTATCAGACTTCACCACATTCCATTACTCCATCCCAGCCCACCATATACACATGCACATGGCTTTGATAGGACAGGGCTTTACGTCTGAACCTAGGCTTGCGGGAGAGAGAAAATTACCATCCCCAGTTCTCTCCAGACCTTAAAAGCAGCACCTCTCTTTTAATATGTTCCTCCTCTCCCTTTAGAATCTTTGTGGGGAGGAGTCACTGCAGCATGGAAGACGAGACCTTCTCTTTAGCTTTGGGAGCATCATGAAAATGAATGCAGGCAAGTGAAAGAAAGGAAAATTAATCAAACTTTTTGAAATTCAAAAAAAAAAAAAAAAAAGTTGGTCCTGAGTTTTGGGAGGAAGGCCAGGTATATTTTATCCCATGTGGTTTGCTCATCCCTACTCATTAAGACTGATTTACAGTGTAGTGATGAAGAGCTGCAGAGTAAAAATAAAATAAAAGCCTATCCATGAAATATAAAGGTGGAAAAGAGCCTTATCATCCATAAAGATACCTAACCAATTCAGGTTTAAGAAAGTACTACAGTAAACCCTCTTTCAGGCATTTTTGCAAGAGACTGTTTCTATCAATAACTAAATAAAAGAATATAAAGAGGAAAATATTTTAACACAAACTTTCCTACCACAGCAGCAAAAATGTAAAAGTGACTACGGTAGGCAGAACTCCCACAGGACGAGTTAGCATTGATCTTGGTTTAAACCACAATTGATCATATATTAATAGTCTAGATATAAACTCTTCCATCCTGCTTCATCCTTTAATGAGATCTTACGTCTCTCTGGATGCAGCCAGCCTACTCTCTGAGACACAGTGGGGGAGACTGTCACTGGAGTGCTTATTCTTCAGTGTTTAAAATAAAGTAATAGTTTTACTTGGAAAGCTTACACAGTTTTAAGGTTTAACACATTTCTGTGGTCACTGTGTGGCTCTCAAAAATCTATAATGTAGATTCAGAAAAGCAGCCAACTTGTGTGATTTAAATAGCAATTGATCATTAAAAGCACTTATTGATATTTCACAAGTTCAGCTAGCTAACAGTTAACAGATACAGATGGTAGCTTATTACAAAGTTAATAAACTTTAATAATTGGAAGCTAAGAAGCTTTTGGAACTGGATGTATTTCTTTAGATTTAGTAAAAGACATTTGATTTTAACACCAACTCACAATTACATGAGGTACTATGCACAACTCTAAGTTATTATCACAGCTGCTGAATCTCTATAAAATTGATGCTCAGTTGATATTCAATTAATATACAACTACCGCAACTGCTTGTTTGCCTTCCATCCCCAGCACACATCCCATTTCTAACACTAGGAGACGCTGGGAAACTCCACTGCTGTAAATTGGCAAATCTCCACTGATGTCATCAATGGAGCTGTGGTAATTTACAGCAGCTGAGATTGTGGCTCACTGTTCCAAGGAGGTTAAGTAAGGTATATTTTGTCAGCTAAATATAAATTAATGATTAAAACATATTGGTATTTAACAGATGCATCTAATCTCCCACATAATTGTTGATAAACCTCAGTAAAGATGTTCACTGACCCACTGAAGGTAATAGCAAAACTCACATTGACTTCAGTGGGGTCAGGATTTCACTTCATATTTTGATAACATACCCAAGATGGAATTAAAGAGAGTTTGAGAGCTGTGCGTCAATATCCATGGGAGGATATGGCTTCGTGCCATTAACATGCAAGTTAAATGGAACATTATTTATAAGTAATCTGTTTTAGGGTGGGGAAATTGGGGTTGCAGTCTTTACTTTTGCATCTTTATGAAGAAAACCTAAAAGTTTTTTGTTTTAATTTCTCCCCCTCCCCCCGCCATTAAAAAAAATACCCAAAAAACAAACAAACAAACAAAACCATTAGACATTCAGGTCTGTTCTATCCTAGAAGACTTTCTGGTGATTGGGAAACTATGGTATTATGACACCAACAGACAAAAGATTGCAGTTAAGAAGGGAAGGGCTGATTAGTCAGTTTAACATACTTTGTTTTGTGTTTGCTTTGTTCACGCCTTTTTAATACCAGGGCCTAATGAACAGTTGGAAGAAAAGCTATGTTGGCAAAAGATGCAAAAAAACCATCATTGCAATCAAGTTCATAGAGTTCCCATTATACATCTCTGAGATCTTGCACCCCAAAGAGATCCCTCCAGTTATATTAGGAAAGACCAGACTCAACATGCTGATCCTTCAGAGGTAAAAGAATAAATAAATAAATAAATAAATAAATAACCCTTCGGGGGGTATGTGTTTTTTTTTAAAAACACTTCATAAGATAGGGACACAAGTAGCAAACTCCCAATTATTCCCCTTTTAAAGGTCACATTTAACTCCGGAAGTATCTTGAATATTAAGGAGCTACAATATTTGAAGCCATGCAAAACTTCCATTGAACATTCAGCCATCAGGTACATATCTTCCCTAGGACAATAATGGTGTTACTATTCTGAATGTGAATTCCAATGCCCATCAGACATGTCTGAGTGTATATATAGTATTTAGGATACTTGATTATCTAATAGCTGATGTTTACCTAGGGCTATATATAACGTTTAAAAAGCACTGGGTAAAAATATTAACTAATTAACCTTCAAAGCACTCCTTAGTTAGCCTTATTGTCAAGAAGCAAAGTCTGAGACAGAGGTTTAGTCTAGTTGGGATGAGAAACCAGTTCTTGGTTCCCAGCATTATGCTTAGACCATTATGTTATAGCCCTCTGGTATAAAGTGCTACTTTATTTTTCTATAGTGCTATCACCTGGGTAGCTAAGCATCAATTATTTCAGATTACTGCTAGGAAACCTCACTCTTAAATATGGTTCTGTGCTCTGAGAAGCTTTCAGACAACTACTGTGCAGAATTTCTCTCTCAATAGTTAGTTTTTCACTGGGCATTTAATGACAGCTAAATGCTATACTTTTGTTTCCTGAAAACTAAAAAAGTAGTAATGTGAAATGCATATAATTTGTTACCATTTTCATTTTGACTGTGCAATGTACATTCCAAAAGGAAGTCCCAGCTTGAGTTAATAGTTAGATTCAAGTCCAATGGAAAAGGTAGAAATGGAAATATACAAGAAAGTACTGCTAGAAAGTGGGAGCTGTACTTTTACAAACAACTTTTCACTCAATACCCTTCTGTAGGAAAACTTGGCACAGCCACAAACACATCACTAATGATTCCCATCTGTGATCTAATCTGTAATAACAAGATGACTGATATCATTATGCAATGTAATTTTCTATCAAATGCTTTGATGGGGTTTGATTTCAAAGTCTAAGCAAGGCATATGGTTTCTCACAGCACTGGCCCACAAAAAAATGAATCTGTCATATCTCACTGTGAAGCAAAACCAGGTTAAAAAAAACTAACTCCCATATCCCCCATGGTTTGGGAGCCGAGCCTGTTGAATTAAGCATGGTGAATAATTTATCAAATGAACTTTTTCTTCAAAATAATCTGTTTCCAAATACTTTCATTATTCAACTGAGTTTGATTGAGTAGTACTTGGCAACTAAATTATACAACCTCCCTCCTCCCCCCGTCGATTCTTGAATAATGAAAATTTTTGTTGCAAACAAATTACTTAACAGGTTTATTTGCAAGTGACTGCTTTTGTTCAGCATTGGCTTGCTAATATAAAGATCCAAGTAATGCATTACACAGAAGTGTAAATATGAGGAGGATACCTCCTGGTTAAAGGTCCAGTTCAGCTTGCTTTGGCACTTAGACTTGATCTGAATCAGTTTGCATGATCAATAACACTTGATGTCTATATTGGATCGGCAATAAGACAGGCAGTGTCATCACGCAAGTCTGAGCCAAAGACATTTAAAGGAAATACTCTGCATGCAGCACATGACTTAATGGTCCATCATCAGGGATCTTGGATGCAAGAGTGTCAAACATACTTGAAATGAATGGGCGTGATAAAGCATTCTCTGTTGTACCCAAGCGTGGGAGCAACTGAGATTTTAGCAGCACAAAAGAGATGAAGCCAAAGGACAGGACTGACTCCAGAAGGCAGGAGCAAGCCCATGCAGCTAGAGGGAGACAGTGGAACTGACAAGGTTCCCGAGGGTCCTAACACAGGGGCAAGGTGTTGCTAGGTGAATAGAAGCAGTTTGTTGGGCACAGGGCTGGAATGTCTCACTTGGGATTTTTGCAAACACTGATTTCCCATTCAAAATGGAACTACTGTATAAGAGCCTGAATGTCACCTTCCTATTTGAATGAAGGGGAAACAAACACACACACAAACTTACTTTCAAAGTGATTTTGTGTGCGCTTAAATTAACCCTAGGCACCCGCACATTCAAATATCCTCACTTTACAGAAAAAGGGGAAAATGAGGTGACAGAGTGGATCAATGTTAGGGAAGATTTCAACCCAAGAATTCCTGTCTCTTCATCTTATGCTCACTCTAACACACCAGAGTCCTCTTTAGTGGATAATTTGGTAGGATTTCAGATTAAACACAGTCACATGATTAAATACATAAAACTGCACACAGATTCATACAATCTGAAGTGCCAGGAGAAAGAACGACAGACAAAATTATCTTCCCAGATATGTATAGTAGAACTCAAGCCAAACAGCATGCTTGTCCTATTTTGTATGGTTCTCTCCTGTCATTAGGAAGAGAGTAGAGTGGTATATTGGAGTTGAGACCTCCAACCACCTGTCCCAGCCCTGAGCGCCCTCCCACCCCCAAACTCCCTCCCGGAGCATGGACCCCAACTGCTGAATTGGTCTTTGTATGTTTTTAGTACAAGTAGAAAATAAAATGCCCGGTAGGGGGTTTGGGGTGTGGACTCCGGCCGGGTGGTGCTTACCTCAGGCGGCTGCCAGGAAACAGCCGGCATGTCCGGCTCCTAAGCCCAGGGGCGGCCAGGTGGCTCTGCGTTCTGCCGCTGCCTGCAGACACTGCCCCCACAGCTCCCGTTGGTCACGGTTCCCAGCCAATGGGAGCTGTAGAGTCGGTGCTTGGGGCGGGGGCAGTGCGAAGAGACCCCCTGAGCCAGAGGGATGTACCGGCCCCTTCCGGGAGCTGCACGGAGCCAGGGCAGATAGGGAGCCTGCTTTAGTCCCACTGTGCCACCCACCGGACTTTTAGAGGCCTAAAATCTCCCTGATTGGCTTCAGTATCCACCGGGAGATTGAGGCCCATTCCGGCCAATCTGGGAGAGTTGGCAACCCTACCCTCACTTAAAAATTTGCATCCTACTTCCAGTCAATTTTTTTTTTTTTAGCTTCAACTTCCAACCATTGGATCTAGTTATACCTTTGTCTGCTGAAGGTTGTAGCTTTCTAAATTACTGTTCTTATAGGCTGATCAAGTCATCTCTCAACCTTCTCTTTTTTAAACTAAATTGATTACTAGAAGGCATGTTTTCCATTCCTTTAATCCTTCTTATGGCTCTTTTCTGAACCTCCAAACCATCTCCAATTTATCAACATCCTTCTTGACTTGTAGACACCAGAACTGGACACAGCAGTCATCCCAGTGAGAAATACAGTGGTAATGCAACCTCATTATTCCTACTTGAGATTCTCTTGTTTATATATCTGAGGATTTCATTAGCCTTTTTAGCCACAGTATTGCACTGGGAGCTCATGTGCAGCAGGTGAAGCCTACATTCCTGGATATATGACTTTACATTTGGACATATTGAAACACACAAACTCACCTTGCCAACTGAAAATGGAGAAAAGGCATGCTCTTGGTTGTGGCTGTTCCTGCATCATGCACCAACCTTGGGCCCAAGCAGAGCTGCAAGCTGTTGACTTGTGTTACCATGGCTGCCACACACTCTCGAAAAGGAGGAGCCTGAAAATTATTTTAATTGCTTCCCTCAACTTTCCAACATCACTTCCATTTTATCAGTGGTGTGGTTTAGCCCATCAGCTTTCATTCAGTCCCCATTCCACTATGCTGACAGGGCTACACTAAATGGAAATATAGAGCTAGTTGGCTTTAGCACAACCTGAAGACAACACAGCCCTCTTTCCTCTCACTAATCCTTGCAGCAACTAACACACATGTAGAACAGGAAATGAGGTAGGAGTAGAATCTTATGGTATCCCATATGAAAGGGAATCCTGGGCATAAGATATAACCCATGGTTGACTTTAGGATCTTTCTACCTAAAAGAGGCGTAATGTTGATACATCCACTCGAAATATCTGTATTTTTACAATATGTGATGTGATTATGCGACAGTTTGGCTCCAGCAACAAAATTTGGAAATTTTCTAGAGTGTCTGTATCCAAGCTAGATTAATTCAGTCCCACCTTTAACAACAATATGGTATATCACACAGATGTTAAAATTCCAATCTGAAGAGCAGAATCAATAGCAAATACTTCTTTGTGGACAGTAGATCTAGGTTTTCCCTAGTGTTTGACAATAGACTAGTAAGGAGTAATTTATTACCAGGGCACTAGCAACGTCTCAGCTCAGCTGTTTTAGTGTTTTTCCATGGAAGCAGTGGTATAATTTTCTTTTTTAAATGTCAACTTTAGGTTTAAATAAATAAATGAAAGTCCTGTGCAGCCATTTTTAGACCCGCTCATAGGGTTACTGTTAACAAGATAAACTAAATGAGGAAATATTTCTTTTTAGTCTTCAAGCTTTTGATTCACTGGGTACATTTGCATATTGGCAACTATACATGGAGCCAAAATATGCATAAAGATTTAAGATGTTAAATGGGGGGCAGAAGATTTTGTTTTTCAAATGTGAGAGCAAAAGCCTCGGAACAGTCTCAATATGCCTAGGGCTTGACACCTGCAAGTTTGCTGCTCGAAAGTGTTTCAGCAGATGTTATTTGAGAGGCCAGAACAGGGTTGCATCTGTGGATCTGAGCCTTAAAATCTTGCAGTGTTGCATGAATAGGCACACAATTCAATTCAATTCAACAAAACAAAACATGCACAAAGTTTCTAGGAACATGTCACTCTCAAAGCTCTGCTGCTGACCTATATAAGATTTATGATCCAGCTCAATTCTTTAATTTGTTTGCCTCATTGCTTGCAGTCATACCCACTTGTACTTTCATCCCATTTCTCATGGTAAGTAGGGTAGGGTTTGGATGGAAATCTCAATTCAACTCCCAAGTGCTTTCAGAAAAATGGTGCTCCTTTTGCAGTGGCACTCTTCTCTTTGAGAAAACAGCGAATTAGTGCCCTGTCATTCACTGTGCTGCTGGAAGTGCTCTTTCAGGTAAGATGTAAAATTAAGGCTTTGGCCTCTTATGGTTATCAAGGCTCCCATGACACTTTTGTAATAGTAGGGCAGAAGCAAATTAGTGCATACTGATGTCCTTGTCACATTGCACATTGGTTAAGTACATTCTGCCTACCTAGTTCCAGTGCAGAAGATATTTCCCACAAGTAGCTCCAAGTTATCTAGTTTTTTAAATTCTAGTTGATAGTTCTTATCTAACCAACCACTCTCCAACCCCTGACAAGCCTTATAATTTCTGACTGTTGCTAACATGATGTGCATCTCCACCAGTGGCAGCAAAACTGGGAGTGCTTGTATAGAAAGGGCTCCAGAGGGCTGCAAGAGTTCCTTAGCGACCATGTTGTAGATGATATGGTGGTTAAAAGCTGGCCACCGTCCAGAGTCCCATGTACCCTACCACTCCTAACATTCCAGTACCGGTGGAGCTGCTCCAGTGTCATCAACAGTAAAATTAAAATAATAATAAAAAAATTCTGAGGACAGTGCTACTCTAGGCCAGGCCAAAGACGTAGCTATACACTGTGATATGTGACTGAGACACAGAGTTTGCAGGGAGTGACAGCTCTGGAACAAAACAAAACAAAGACTTTTCTGCCATAGCATTGATCCAGTTAATATTTTAATATTCTGTAATTAAGCTTAGTGCAGCTTGGCAATCATCATAAAATTCACTCAGGTGTGTTTATTTCTATCCATCTTTTATTCATAGGAATTCTTCTTTAATTCTGTAACATGTCCAGAAAAAAAACTGGCTTTTTTTTTTTAAAATAACACAAGCGTGAACATTTGTGCTGGCAAAACTTGATTGCACAAACATTTGGGCTAGGCAAACACTAAAGGGGCATGAACTCTGCCAAAGTGAATTCATTTAAACATTGAAATGAATATTCAAAGGAAATATTTGTCTGCTATTCATCCCCCAGCTTTGTTTGATACACAGAAGATTCACTCTCCAGGACTGTCAATCAAGCACCTTTCACAACCACCAAATTAACTTGAAGTTATTGGGGGGGGGAAATTAGATGCAACAGCACAGAGACCTGTCACAATTGTAAAATGCCAGCCAAACCATTTTCTCTCTATTTTTATGACAGCTAGTGCAGTTCTTCTCCTGCCCAAGGTACTGAAGGGAATGTCAGACCTATTGACTGTCAATACTTTCTTTCAAGAAGTTCAAGAAGGGTCTATTAATAATTACCAAATGCAATATTTTAATCAGTCTTTACAACAGTTTATGGCCATTTTTATCAACAGCAATCAAATACCCCCAAATGTTCTTTGTTATTAAAAACACAACGTGTAATTAGAAAATGAAACCATATTCTCTTTCTCAAGGCACAGACCATGCAGTCACTGTATGGATATAGACGCATATGGATATTTAACGCATAATTATTGTAGCTGCTTAACTAGCTGTGTGTGCCCTTCACATTGCATGGTTGATGGATGTGGATTTTCACGTAATTTCTGGCTTGCATGTTTGGACACAGCTAAGGGAAAAGGAAATAAGTGCAGAAAGCTACTTGTTATTGCTGCTTAATACACTTGCATATATTTTGGAATTATAGTAAACTGGTATGCGGAACATGCAAGAGAAATCTGCAGATAACAGAGTGATGGACAAAGCTCTAAAAACATAGAAGTTCAATTTGGATAAGCAACCAAATCCTTGTCTATACAGGGACAATGTCTCCTATGCCAAACAGGTGTCTGCACTCCCTGCAGCACCTGTCTCTGGCTGATTCTTACTCAGAGTCTATCCAAATTCACAGTCTTGTATCCATTTCAAAGTTCCTTTGTCTGGTCTGCGAATCCTGAGCCTGGAAAATCAGTTCATGCATCTCACCCGGGAGGTGAGGGAAGGTACACAGGTAAATTTCCGGCAGTGGAGGAAAGATGGTCCAGTGGCTAGGGCAGTAATGGAGGATTTGGGAGACTGGGTTCCCTTAACTTCTCTCTGCCTCAATTCCCCTCTGTAAAATGGGAAAAAGAGTACATCTCTATCTCACGGGGGTGTTGTGAGGATAAATACATTCAAGGATGTGAGGTGCTGGGGGCCATATTTGTACCTACGATAGATACATTCAGGCCAATTTTTATTTTAGCCAAACTGGTTCATTCCTGTTATTATCTTAACTAAACACAGAAATCATTGATGGGGATTTATTTAATGCCCCTTTGCATTGTAAGGTGCATTTCACCAGTTCTGAAAGGACAGTAGTCAGAATAAAAGAACAAAATGATAGGTGCATCAACCTGCCAAATGTCTGTATTGACGGTCTCCCACCCGAAACTCACAGTACAAATCCATCTAAAACACAATATTGAAAATACTGCATATAGTTACAAAGTCTTGTGTATCACTTTCCACATATACAATTGAGCTCATTCTCCACCTGCACAGATAAGATCATATCAAATTCATACTTTGATGCAAAGCCATGAGTGTAACCAAGACTGCAGCACAAATAATTATTGTTAATGTGTCTTTATTAGGGGTACAGTACTTGGTGTCCATACTACTCTTTCCTCTGTACTAATCCCCTTCCAATCCCTCATCAGAATATATGCATCTGCTTCATCATTAACATCTTATTAAGATACAAAACTTACTTCAGCTAAGTAATACTAACCCTATAACTTGTTGTGACCATATTTTATTATTATATATATGCAGCTGGTGTATGCCACAGGATTCCAGTCAGGGAAAGATGAGGAAAGGATACATGATAGTTGACATTTTAGCGCTCCTATTTAAATCATATAGAACAATACCTGGCACTTATATAGCACTTTTCAACCATAAATTAAAAATGAGGCAATTCCCTTGCTAAAACTCACTGGCAAATCCCCAATGAAAAATCTTCCAGAGTACAAATATTTCACACCTATACTGGACTAGGGATGAAACCTTTTCAATATGATGAAATACACTCTGCTCCTGCAATCCAGTTCAGCAGAGCACTTAAGCATGTGCTTGAGTCCTATTGGCTTCAATTAGATTTATGCAGGTACTTAAGTACTTTGTTGAATCAGGGCCCTAGTTTTTACAGAGAGTGAGTGAGTGAGTGTGTGTGCGTGCGCGGAGGGATCGCCATTGAGTCTGTCCACAAGCTGTCAGCTCAGAATGAGCTGCCTGCTTTAGACAAAAATCAAACCGGACCTTAATTTTCATCCAGAAACTGCAATAGAACCTAAACACATTTTTTGAACTCTGAAAGAAGTTCCAATACATTCCCACACATCTCTGCACTTATTGTTTTCACCCAGTGTTTTGAATACTTACCTGTATAGAACCTTATGAGTTATACTCACTACTTTCAGGTTCACTGCTGTTCTAATGTCTTTGACAGGTTCAGCCCAACCTCATTCCTTACATCTGTCTGTTCTTCATCAAATATACCACAGATCACATGAGTTTATTTCCAGCTAGCACCTTCTTTTTTTAAGCACCATAATACTTCAGTCCTCAGCTGGGAATCAGTTATGGTCTTCAGTCACCTACATTATAATGGACCGTCTGAAGGAAATCAACAAGAGCCTTTCCACTGATTTCAGTTTTCTTTGGATCAGGCCAGATTTCCTCACCTGGGCTTACCCATCTCTTTACAATGAAAGGTCATATTCATAAAACACCTCTCTGTTTATCCTGGCTATCCTTCCTTATAATGTAACTACCACCTGGGGAAAAATCAGGGCTGTATCAAAATAAGTCTAATAAGCTTGAATTCTGAAGAAATAACTATTTTATCTTTTGAGTAGCACCCATACTTGAATCATACACACTTTGATGAAGCCTGTATTTCATGAGAAAGGTTACATACATCTCCCATCTATATCTCATAAGTACGTGTACCAAATAAAACAAAAAACTTTACGTCAAAATCTTTGGGAATAGGATCAAACAATGGTGCTCCTAGAGTAAGTGAGCATTTTAATTTATAACTCGTTACCTCACTATCAGTCATTCCTTTGGTTTCGCCAGCCTATTGAATGAGTCTCATAACCATCAGGGTGTTGAACAAAATTTGTAAACTTATTCTTTTAATATATTTTAAACTACTTTTTTTCATTAAAGAGATACTATAATACTAAATACTGTTAATTCAGAGATGTATCTCAAGGAGCTTTTCAGAAAATACACTTGCAGGGTTTTAACGTGATTTTATGTTTTGTTATAGGTGTTAACTCTAATATCTCATCTATTCAGAAAATGTAATGTGGCTCCCATTACTGTAGTATCTGAGCATCTCACAGTCATTACTGAATTTATGCACACAACCCCCAGTCACCTACACATGAGGTAGGGAAGTGCTGTAATCTTGGTTTTACAAATGAACAATCAAGTCACAGAGGGATTAAGTGACTTGCTGAAGGTCACATAGGCAGCCTGTAGCAGAGTCAGGAAATGAACTCTGATCTCCAGAGTCCTGGCTCAATTCCTTAACTGCAAAACAATTTCTCCTTTTATGTAGAAGTATGGAACTTTGAGAACTCTGCTGAATAAGGTTATTGAACCATTGAGGTTTCTACCCTTGCATAGTAGCCTTAAAAAACAGAGACTTGTCAGTGTGAAGCTGGGATTGGTTGGAGTCTTAAGCCTAGGAATGGAATTGCTTTGATGTTATTTATTATCATTGTTCTAACTTGATTATTTTGTTGTTCTTTTATGTTTTTGCTAATATTATCCTGCTCCAACCAAAGTCATTGTAATTAAATTGAAAGGCCTGATTGGATTTTTGGGAGACAAAGCATAACTGATTTGTATTTTTCATATGATTGTTGCAAAGTGGCTGGCCATTTAAAAGGAGATGGGCCTTAGCACCACCTGTGACACAGCCAACTTTTCTCCCCAGGTGGGAAAAATGAAGGTCATGTGACTGGTGGGTAGGGTAACCACCTTTGAAATGCAAAAAAAATGGCACCACATCACCCCTCCACTGTAACCTAGGATACCACCTTTGAAATGCAAAAAAGACACCTCCCACAAGGTAAGCTAGCTGCAACCTTAACCCCCGACCATAAGGCAACTCTGCAACCCCCACACCTTTCAACAGCAACTTATAGTATCTAGAGAGATAACACATGTAGATAAGATTGATAACATCATTTTCTTACTTAAACTGCAGAAGAGGGAACACTTCAGCATCTTTATCTGGGCACAGAAACTTTTAACATTAGATATCCCCATGTATCGTGATAATAATGCAAATCTTTAGACCCATGTAAAAAAAACCCAGCAGATTAAATTATTTTCTGGCAACTGGCAAATCCTTAAAAAAAAAAAAAAAAATAGCCAAGTCAGTCAAATACCATCCAGGTGGTAACCCTACTGGTGGTCCATGTGACTCAATTAAGCTTCTGGGTACACAAGGAAGAGGCCTGGGGATAGACTCCAGGCAGAGAGGCCCAGGAGTGGGCTTCAGGGAACAAGGCAGCTCCTCCAGGGGACCCTGAGACACCAAGGGAAAAAAGACCCCAGGCTAGGCAGGGCTGGGCCTGGCCTGTCAGGACAGGGAGGACTCCAGGCAGGCAGGCAGACCTAGTAGTGGCTTGATGAAGAGTGGGAAAGAACAGATATATAAACCCTAAAATATATGAATTTTCAATATGGACTTTGAAGACTTCACTTTGGAATGGTTTATAAATAATAAACCAGCCTGAGTATGAGTGATATTGACGATGAAAAAGCCCTAATGATATTACTAAGGCACCCTGAGGCAGTGGCCACCCCAGGTCATGAGGGAGTGCTTTGGAGAAAGTGATCCTGTTACAATGACCAGTTCTTAAACTGTTCATACATTACTTTCTCAGAGTATTAAACTGTATTTCCTGAACTATTTCTGTAATGAAAATTTGCAAAAAACTAAACAAACAAAAACACACACACGCTACTTTGGAACAATGGGAAAATATTTGGAGGAAGGCCAAAACCACCTCTATTTGTGTTACCATTACGGAAAATGATCACATAAATACTTTTATCAATGGTATCAGAAATCCATTTAAACTAAGGAAAATCTACAAAAAGATTGCCCTAAGATAATATTTTTGAGGAAAAATAAATAGCATTTTCAAGGACACTAAAAGAAGGCTTCTCACAAAACCCACAGAGATTCTGTTAGGTTAGAATCCAAAGGAGATTATGGACTCTGGGAAGGAGCCATTGATAACACAATTATTACTAGCAGACAGATGGGTGATAGCTTGTTTTTGGAAAAGGACATTAACCAGCCTTATATTAGGGTAAAGTATATTTTGTGTGTGGTTATTTTTGGAACCTGAAGGAAAAAAAAAAAAAGTAGACAGAGGACAAGAGATTGTCCAAACACAAATGGGCCTTTTTAAAAAGTAACAAGGAATGAGATTTGTAATGCTAATATGGAAAGTTCAAGTATGTTAATAATGACAAAACACAAAGCTGAAAAATAATACACACACACACACACACTCACACACACACACACACCTCAATTTTTATTTGGCTATGTATTAACAAGTCTGAATTAAATATTTCATAACTTTTTAATATCCGGGTCACCACCAGTAAACCTCTTGGCATTAATACTGTCTAAATTAAATAGTTGTCTTTGCTATTCACTACCATTAGGCTAAATGGTTTTCTCAACATAGCCTGACACTATAAAGTATATTTTACATTTATATATCCTTTTACTCCAAAGGATTGAGCACATTATATGCACACAGTTGTAAGAACTGTAGCAGCCACTGTGATGGAGGACAGCAGCCAGCAAATACCCAAGATGCAGCACAAGAATAAAGCCTTATTTTCCAATGTACCCATACTCCCCCCCGCCCCCCGCCCCCCTCCCCCACACACACAGAACGTCACTTTGTAACATATGGTGGGAATCCAGACAAAGTAACACACAGAACTTTGTTAATCTCTTTGAGGATGAAGGTCTAAGCCAACCCTGCCTAGATTTGACACAGTGGATTCACGCAGTCTAAACATTCCACACCTGAGGTTTACCCCACAGTCATTCCCCACAGCATATTATGCACAGCTCTGTTGCTACACTGAGTGCATTCTCTCATTTCCTTTTCAAGACAGCTGGCACTGGTCTACAATTTTTGAGACGTCGG
>NW_020664499.1:467998-568234 GCF_002925995.2 Terrapene triunguis
CAGAATTAGTAAAGTTTGACTACATTTATTTCAGAAGCATTTTGGCTATAGAGCAGTGTGGTCTCTTCACAGAAAGTGTTTGTGATGAAAGCATTTCCACTCCCCCAGTGCCTTCTATTCCTTCTCCTTATTTCTCCCTAGAGAACCCACTGTCCACCCTACCTCTCCCCCCCTCAAAAAAAACAACAACAACAAAAAACAAAGTTCTGTGGGAGACAGTAAGCTTTGGACATAGGGAGAGATGTATATTTTCCCCTGTGAACAGTGAAGCACACTCTGTCCCTCCATCTGAGGGGTGGGGAGGAGAGGAAATACTTACTTAGGACATTCTTGTCAAGGAACCATAAGCACTTTCCTAATTAATCCTCACACTCTCCACAGTGAGGCAGGTAAATGGGTATTAGTTGAGTGAATAGATATTTTACAGAGACACAAGCAGGAGATTAAGTGACTATTCACAGGTGTAAACAAAGTAGCTTTCATGGAAATATAGGACATAACTCCTTCCCACTCCCTTCATAGGCTTAGATTAAGAAGTGCACATCTTCATATCTTCAGTGCAGGATGAACGAGCCAATAACTCAGACTGCTTGTGAGCCAGCAAGTGCGACACTTCAGCGGTCAGATTGCTTTCAGAATCTCTACGCTCTTCGCTACTTCACTTCCCTTATCTTCCAGACAGCACAAAGAAGTCAAGTACATTGAAGTCTATGATAACTGCAGTGCAAACAGATGGGCACCCACCAGCACCATTGCACAGGTGTCTAATGGTTATGATACAGACCAGCAGATGGCAGCAATAATAACTAAAATGTTTAACAGCAAATTTACTTAGTGTATAATCTTATTTTTACAACATAGCGGAGAATTCTCCAAAGCTCACAAATTGCTTGATGCATTAGATGATTGTGCATTCAACCCAGCAAGTGCCCACAGACTGTTTTGTACACCTCCTTTCCCATATATTAACCCTTTAGTACTAATATGTTACAGAGGTGCAGTGTCAAAAGCAGCCAGAGATCAAAGGCTTGCAACTCTCTCACCACATTATAACATCTTTGGGGGGGGGGGGTTGGAATCAGCTCTCTTTGGCCTGTTCTGCTCCTTCCCTTGCACTGCGACTTTTCATCACTTCCCAGCACACTGCTCCTTCAGGATACACAACAGGCACAAAACTTCAGCCAGCCAGTTTCAGCTCTTAAAACATGTGCTTGATAGTCACGCTCTCCTTAGGATTCCCTCCTCATTTAGCTCACTCTCTTCTACACCCCCTTTTCACTGTGTTTACATGCATTTAGCTAATTCTCCACACAGTATAGCAACAAAATGGCTATGACCAAGGCCCATTGGTTGCTATTGCCTTGGTTGATGGATCAGCTGTGAACTGACTCACAGCTTGGAATTCCAATAGACGCTGGAGATTTAGCAAACAATGTATTTAAGGGGTGTAAAGATTTCTCTTCTACTCCTGAGAAACGTGTCTGTTCAAGAAGCAGGGAAGAAAGGAGTGTCTTACAGACCCCTTAAAATATTCTATTGCCAGTCTTAATTCCAAAAGAATTCTTAGAACCATCAGCTTTAACTTCTTCTCTGAGCCCTTTTAAATGTCCAGCAGCTAGCACCAGAGAGGGCACCTTGGCAACTCAATAAGCCACTACCAACTATAGCCATCACACAATACCCTAACAAATGCCCTCCTTGAAACACAAACCATTCTGTTCTGCTGTACTTCAACTACAGTACGAGAATGCTGCTTATTCTTCACTATTAATCATATATCTCAGGAAGGCATGGAAGAGAACAAGAGTATGAACTGTTTCAAGATATAAATAAAAAAATGTGGAGGAGCATATTGCCATGGTAATAATTGTGAATGCCTATATTTCTGAGTCACACTAGGCCAGGGAGTTTCCAAGCACTCTGAATATGACTCAAGTGTTTGTCTCTCATTTGCAAATTATATCCCAATTATGTCTGGATTTTTAGGTATCTTTCTGCAATGTCTTAGACTTGTCCATGGTGAGTCACCCTCATATTATTTAATTAAACAAAGTATCATCAGGAACACAAAATACTTTCTTATTTCTATGCCAGATTTAAATCCTTTGTGTCAGACACTAGCTCAGCACAGAAGGCACTGGCAGTTGACCTGGGCACCATAATCACCTTTTAAATATTTACAGCCCTAAATTAATCAGCGACATCTCTTTGAATCTAGAGAAAATTCCTCACTCAAGGTCAAATGCTTGCTCATGGAATTCAAGAAAGTGAATTTCACAGCTTTTCAGACCTGGCATGTACACACAATAACACAGTCATTCAGCAGCTGTAAGCAAGACAGCCCCAAATTGCACTAGCTGCCTGTGTTTCTTACTATGTGATGCAGACAAGAATGTCTCATTTTTCAGCTTATTTTATCTGTTGCTACTTTATCACAGGAGCGCGGATGGGGGACGCGGGGAGAAGAGGCAGATAAAACTTTTCTCTACCCATTACTGGACAGTTTATTCCTCTGGGAGTTTCAGAACATGATCTTTTTCTCACTTGCACCATTCTCTCTATCTCCCGCTCTTACCTTGTCCTATTCAGGAGCACATTTAGAACTAAAGCAAGTTAAGTTGGTAGCACTAGAGAGGGAAGTCCTAGCCATTCTACATGCTTCTCAATGCTGTCAAGTTAACATATCCTACCTCAATACCTGATCTAGATTATACCTGGGGGAGTCAAAAGAGACTTCATTCTCCATGGCCCATTTAGTCTCTGCAGAAGCTGGGTTTGCCAACAAGAAAGATGAATTAGGGCTTGAGCCAAAGGATGCTGAATTCAATGGGTCTCTTTCCATCAAATGCAATGTGCTTTTTGTCAGGCTCTTAATTACCAGTTGTAATGGTAGCTTGTGTAATGAGAACATCTGCCCAGTTCCCATTACAAACAAATATGAAACCAAAACCCTTTTTCACATACTACAAGCCACCAAGCAGTTATGAAATATTTACCTATAAGAGCTGAATTCAAATCAACATTATAGTGGTGTAAAATTATGCACCACTTTTTATTAAGTTCTTGACCCTTTCTAGTTTTCTAACAACCCTCTCATAACAAATATTGAGGTTTCAAGCAGTTAATTTCATTTTCTGTACAATATAGAAGTGGAGACAATGTGGGATTCTGCTTAAATTATTAAACAGACATTAAATTCTTAAGTCCCCCTTACCCTCCCCAGCTCTCAATCTTCAACCCTTGCTTAGCACCACCTCATGTCCTTTGATCTGTGAATTCCTAATCCTGCCAAGGAACAGTAATATAATTTGAAGATGTTATTAAAAAAAGACAGGCTTTAGCAGAATGCACTTCTTACACAGCTTTGACTTTAGCAAAGCTTTTGATACGGTCTCCCACAGTATTCTTGCCAGCAAGTTAAAGAAATATGGGCTGGATGAATGGACTATAAGGTGGATAGAAAGCTGGCTAGATCGTTGGGCTCAATGGGTACTGATCAATGGCTCCATGTCTAGCTGGCAGCCGGTATCAAGCGGAGTGCCCCAAGGGTTGGTCCTGGGGCCGGTTTTGTTCAATATCTTCATTTAATGATCTGGAGGATGGCGTGGATTGCACCCTCAGCAAGTTTGCAGATGACACTAACCTGGGAGGAGTGGTAGATATGCTTGAGAGTAGGGATAGGATACAGAGGGACCTAGACAAATTAGAGGATTGGGCCAAAAAAAATCTGATGAGGTTCAACAAGGACAAGTGCAGAGTCCTGCACTTAGGATGGAAGAATCCCATGTACTGCTACAGACTAGGGACCGAGTGGCTAGGCACCAGTTCTGCAGAGAAGGACCTAGGGGTTACAGTGGATGAGAAGCTGGATATGAGTCGACAGTGTGCCCTTGTTGCCAAGAAGGCTAACGGCATTTTGGGCTGTATAAGTAGGGGCATTGCCAGCAGATCGAGTGACGTGATCATTCACCTCTATTCGACATTGGTGAGGCCTCATCTGGAATATTGTGTCCAGTTTTGGGCCCCACACTACAAGAAGGATGTGGAAAAATTGGAAAGAGTCCAGCGCAGGGCAACAAAAATGATTAGGGGGCTGGAGCACATGACTTATGAGGAGAGGCTGAGGGAGCTGGGATTGTTTAGTCTGAAGAAGAGAAGAATGAGGGAGGTTTGATAGCTGCTTTCAACTATCTGAAAGGAGGTTCCAAAGAGAATCGATCTAGACTGTTCTCAGTGGTACCAGATGACAGAACAAGGAGTAATGGTCTTAAGTTGCAGTGGGGGAGGTTTAGGTTGGATATTAGGAAAAACTTTTTCACTAGGAGGGTGGTGAAGTACTGGAATGGGTTACCTAGGGAGGAGGTGGAATCTCCTTCCTTAGAGGTTTTTAAGGTCAGACTTGACAAATCCCTGGCTGGGATGATTTAGTTGGGGATTGGTCCAGCTTTGAGCAGGGGGTGGGACTAGATGACCTTCTGAGGTCCCTTCCAACCCTGATATTCTATGATTCTATGAAAGGCAGTTAAGAGGAAGAAAGGGGGGGGGAAAAAAAGCATTGCCCAATAGTTGTGTCACTAACTAGTCAATTTTATTATGCTGCAATATTCCACTGTTCGCTTTTGTGTAGCAAAGGTGCAGAAAAGCAATTGTATGGATCCCAGAAAAGCCGTTGTAACAAGCCAAGCATAGTAGATGAAACATACTGAGCAGTCATATTACTTCATTTCTCCTCTGTGATATGAATGGGCTTTGAATACAGTTTCTTTTTCCTTAGCCAAAAGTTTTCCCTCAAAAATCAGTGGAGTAAATCTTTTACTGTTTTCCTATCCTGGGGTTGAGCATGTGTGGCCCTGCTCTCTGAAACAATATATCTATTCTTTATTTTGTTTTTTAAAAGGGTTGAAAGAAAGTTGAGCTGGGCAAAACCTGTGGATTTCTGTTTAAACAAGGGTTTTGAGGCCACATCTGATTTTTTTAAGTCCTTTCATGTGGGTTGAAAGCTAATCTGAGTGTCTAAATAGCATTTGTAAATTCTCTCATGAATCAACATCTTTTGGGATCTCTATAGTAGCGAAAATTGCACCAAAGCTTTAGCAAGTATAAACAGGTGTTTTTGCAACCTGCTGCAAAACACAGTCCACACACACTAGGCCACATTGTTTCAAAGGACATCAGGGCCAGATTTTCAAGTGCTAAGCACAGAAAATCGAGATCAGATTTTGAAGTGAGCCTCAGCTCCCATTTAGGTACCTACATAAGGACCACATTTCAGAAGTGCTCAGCACCCAGCAGCCCCATGACGACACTTATGGTTGGACTTTCAAAAGAGCTCAGCACTCAACATGCTGAGATCTTATAATTGGTGACAGATTTTTTTTGAGAGGGCTGAGCATTTTTGAAAATCGGTCTATTATGTTGTGCCAAAACTCATCCCTTCACTGGGGTTTGGTTTCATTAACACAGACATCAACACATAGGCTCCAACTCCGTGGGTGCTCCGGGGCTGGAGCACCCACAGGGGGAAAATGGTGGGCGCTGAGCACCCACCGGCAGCCCCCCATCAGGGCCTCCCCCTCCCTGCAGTGCCTCCTGCCCACCGGCGGGCCCTGCCGATCGGCGCCTCCCCCTCCCTCCTTGTGACTCCCGCCTGCCACAATCAGCTGTTTTGCAGCATGTAGGAGGCTCGGGGGGGAGGATGCAGTGCGCTCGGGGGAGGGACAGGAAGAGGCAGGATGGGGCTTGGGGGAGGGGGTGGAGCTTGGGGAAGAGCCAGGTGTCGAGCACATTGGAAAGTTGGCGCCTGTGCATCAACAATCAGGTAACAGAGGTCAGTTTGAGCCTGCTCCTTAGACATGGCTGCTCATATGTTTCTATCTCAAGATTACTTAGCCTGCACATTAGGCTGTTCTTTTTAACCTAAATATCTTTCTGTCAGGGCAGCAACCCTATGAAGCTGCTTCCACCCTTTTTATCCCCCTCCTCTCTCACTTAATAAAAACAAGCAAAATACTGAACATGAAGAGCCTTGGCCAGTGGTTTAAGACTCCATGTGAATTTTTCTCCTTTTCCAGTTTCCTTCTGTGTGTGGTAGATGGAAGGAGATGTTCTTGTTCTCTTTTCCTTCCTGCTGTTAATTTTTCAGGTCTAATCATCTCTCTCCTCAGCCTTACAAGTCAGTTTAATAATAAAAAAAGCAGCTAGTTTCAAACAGGTTAGGAAGTCATACATAGAATCATGGTAATAGAGCTGTGTTCTGAGCCTACATGATTGCCTGTGCTAAGCACTATTATCACACTGCTGTTTGAGTGCATATACAATACCCATCAGGGACTTCCCTAGACCCTTCAACATAAGCCCTGTTGGAAAGGGCAGCTTTAAAACAACAACTAGAATGTGGGGATAGGACAGTGTATTATAGATTAAGACATTGAGTTCAATCCCACCTCTTGTGACTTTTTTCACCTATTAAGGGAACTGTAAGAAAATCAGAAAACAAATTTCCTAAACACTTAAAAAACAACCATTTGAAGTTGAGTACACTCTGTGCCTCATTCTGTAGGTATGTCAACACAGCAGCTGGGAGCCTGGGTAGACAGACTCATGCTCGTGCAGCTTGGGCTAGGGCTCTAAAAATATTAGAGTGGACATGGTTGCACCGGTGGTGGCTTGGACTAGGCACCTGAGCGCAGGCCCGGGAGCCAGAGAGTTCTGAGCTCAGTTGTCTAGCACAAGCTTCAGTGGAGCAGCAATGTCCACACTGCTATTTTTAGTGCATTAGCCCAAGCCCCGTTTGGGTGTGTCTGTTTGCCTGGCTGAGTGACTCGCTCCCGGCTGCTATGTGCACATACCTTTAAAGTGGCAACTGCACTAATACCTTCAATGGGTTTGTAGTATAGCAAAAACAATTGCTTTCTCTCATCACTTGCTGCGTTCAGTTCTCCTCCAATCCCGTTTTCATGTTCTTCCTTCACTTGCTGAAACAGCATACAGCTAGTGAAAGCAGTGGTAGCATCAGGAACTTTGCTTTACCCGCACTGATGCAGCGAACAGTATGGAACCTAAGTTACTGGAACACATTGTCCTTCCCAAGCACTTCTTTTTTCTCTTTCCCACACTTTGGAACCGTTGTTCCACAGCCTGTAAGAAGAATGTATAAAAATATTGTGTAAATTCTTGAGACATATAACAATATTTTTCAAATATCAGTTCTCTTTGGTGGATATTCCATTTCAGTGACTGTGTATTTACCCACCCTTCAATTAAACTTAAAGGTGGCCCGCAAAAAAAAAAAAAAAGAAATCTTAAAAAAGTGTTTACTGTAAATAAAAAAGGTCTGAGTATTTAATTTTTGGCAGCTTTGAGTCATATTGGTGGAGGGTTTTTTTTGGGGGGGTTGGCGATTCAGAAGTTCAATGGGCATTTTCCTCCTTGTCTCTTTACACTAGAACAGGGGTTCTCAAACTGGGGGTCAGGACCTCTCAGGGAGTTGTGAGATTACATAGGGGTCATGAGCTGTCACCCTCCACCCGAAACCCCACTTTGCCTCCAGCATTTATAATAGTGTTAAATATGAAAAAAAATGAGTTTTAGGGGGGGTTGCACTCAGAGGCTTGCTATGTAAAAGGGGTCACTAGTACAAAAGTTTGAGAACCACTGCACTTGAAGTATTAGATTTTTAGCAATCCTGGTTTCCCGAGAGAATTCTGTGGATGACTGGAGAGCTCATGGAGTTTACATAAGATAATGAAAATACACTAATGGCAGGGGGAGAAGAGGGAAGTGATTTTTTAGTCAGAGTATTTAGAAGTCTTTGTTTGTGCTTATTTACACCTGTTTAATTTTAACTTCTAAAACCGGAGAGAAAATCTGTTAAAGATTCAAACACCCATGTCACTTCAAGTGAGGGTTCAGAAAGCAGTTTTCTAGTGACTCAAGGAATCATCCAGCAAAAAACAGGTAAGGGCAGCCATGACATTCACTTTGGAACATCTGGAAGTGTTATGGTATGCCAGCAAAAATAATTAACATCATCAAGGTTTTACATCAAAGTGCAGCTTGCACATGAGAAGTAAACGCAGACTTGAGCAAATGGTTTACAGACACTAGTATCAAACAAGGACACATTCTCTCTCTTCTCCTATTTTGCATTAACTTCATTATGAAAAAGAGTGCAGGCAGGCATTGCATGGCTCAACAACAGCACACTAGAAGATTTAGATTGTGCTGACAACATAACTCTATCTAATCTCAACCAACAAACAGTAAAAGATGAAAAGACTGCCCAGTATTACAAACAAGATAGGGTTAATAATCAGTTATGGAAAAGTGAAAACCTCAGCAACTCTAATTCAAGCATTACATTAGAAGCAAAAGAATAAAAGAAGTGAGTCAATCTACATACCTTGACAGTAGCATGCAAGCTCTGGTGATATCCAGAAGGAAATCATGTCACAAATTGTCAAGGTGGCAGCTGTGCTCATCAGCTCAAACAATATTTGGTGATCCAAAATCTATAACTTAAAGATCAAACTACAAATCATCTCAAATGTTGTTTTCATCTTAACACATGGATGCGAAATCTGGAAATCCACCCAAGGTACAGACAGACATCTGAATGCCTTTGAAAGAAAGTGCCAAAGGCAAGTACTAAGTATTAAAAAGAACGAATTTATAACAAATGCTGAGACTTGTCAGAGAGTTAAACAACCCCTTATCTTCAAAGTCATCCAGGAAAGAAGATAATAAATTTCCCAACTATTTCAAAGAATGAATACAGAGTGCCTGCTATGGCAGGCATGCCATTGCGCATCTGGAGGAACACACAAAAGGCCTACTAAAAGAATCACTCAATCGAACATTCTCAGAAAGAGAAAACGTATGGGACTGAACACCACAGAAGACATACAAAGAATGGTCTAAGATAGACAGAGACAGCGGAGTCTTGTTTGTGCCCTAAGCAATGGAATGGATTCAGATTCAGAGATATTTCTAATGTACAGAAAAAGTAGGGAAAAAAATTGTTTCAGTCCACCTTCTACATAATAAAAAATGGCAAAACCATTTTTCTTCCCTTCACTAGAGACATTTATGCTGATCATGCACTGCTCCATTCGTCAAAATTATATAGTTGTGGCCATACGTATGAAAACAAAAATCATGATGCTTATGCTGTTTCCCAAACAAGACTTACCAAAGCTTTCTAAGCCTCCCTAGATATTTCCCAAAACCGAGAGACACAGCAAGATTCTCCTCTCAGATATAGTGTTCCTTACCTCGGATATCCTGCTCTCCCAAAACTCAATGCAAGTGGAATATCAAAGCTTAGATTTGCCATCTCTGAGGGGACATTTCCCTTAGTTTGTAGCCTGTGAAATCCTCACATTCCAGCTGCGGTTCATATTCTGAAAATGTAACGTATTAAAATATACCAACTTGAATTAATCCAACCCAACACAAAGCATTTTGAACAGTAAAAACAATGACGCTTCATACCATATCATAGCATTTGCTCTTGGCAAATGCTTTATGCATCCTCTAAGAAAATGATATCTAGGGAAATGTTGCAAAGTATAGAGTATCTTCATTTTGCAACAGTGGCAATTGACAAATGACCTTTAATATGGCAAAAGTAGGAATGACAAAGGCTAATTCTTCAGAGGCAAAAATATGTGGAAGTGGAAAGGTTAAGGTTACCTTGGTAACTGAAGTGGTCATCAAAAGCAGAAGTCATTGTATTCCAACTGCAATATGTAATTATTGCTATGCAGAACCTATTCAATTTGTCTTCTTGATAAACGCTAACAAGAAAGGGTACAGCCCCTGAATAACTCCTGCAAGTAGAGCAAGTAACAAATAAGGAGGCAAATCATGTTATACTGATCACCTGTCCAGGATCTCTGATGAAAACCCAGGTTTCAGAATTTCTCCATATACCTTAATTTATCTCCAGGATACCAGCAAAGCTATTGTAATTGGAAAAACAAATAATTATCATTAGCAAAGGCAGACTTCTTGCATGCTATTGATCCATCTATATCTTCACCCCATCCCTTCATTGCCTAGCTGTCCTCCTAACTTGGAATTATTTTCATTCATGATGAATTTCAAGTACCCAAACATGCAACAAAAGGAGACAAGAGAGATTAATTAGGTATTGAGCAGTCTGTGTCAGATTAAATTCACGGTTAACTCCAAATTGGTCCCATTCAATTATTCCAGACAGTACATCTCTAATAGTTAGAGAGAGTTGTCCACAAAGAAATCCAACACTCACTGGACATCAATGACATATAGTAGATCACTCTACACTAATGTGTATAGTAGATCCAACAGCTTTTTGGTGAAACTGAAGAATGGAAACTGACCAAGCTATGATATTCAATATTCCAATTACATGGATGGGTTCCTGGGGAGGGATCAGGAGCATCTTCAAGCAACTTGCACTTCCACCCCAAGAAGATGTAAGAGAGGGAGAGAGAAGATTTAAGTCACATGTGCTCTCAAAACAGCCGTTGATGTATGACTGCTGGCACGTTCAGCAGCACTGTGCCCTGGGGGGGGGGGGGAATCTAAAATACCAGAGTAAAACAGACACTGCATACGGAACAATAAAAAAATATATAGCACCAAGTGATTGTTCTCATAAAGCAAAAGTTTGGCACTTGTAGTTTGTCTGCAGAAGCAAAATTCCCCACACTGGAGTATTTTCCAGTTTTAGTGACCTTATTTTTCAAAATGTAATTTCATTCTGAAGTAATTACAAAATCAAAAAAGTAAACTACAGAATCAAAAAAGTAAAGATTTTAGTAAAGACAGGAGGACTGAAATTACAGCATGAGAGGTATATGATGAAAGCAATTTTATATACAGTATGTTTATATACAGACAGTATGCAGGGCTCTGTTTCAGAGAGAGCATGGTCTAATGGACAGGGCACTGGACTGAAAGTCAAGAGACATCGTGGCCCTGCCACTAACTTGCTGTTTGACTTTGGGCAACTCACTTTGCCTCTTTCTCCTTCCTACTGTCTATTTGGATTGTAAGTTCTTCAAGGGCAGTGTGTCTCTTAGTATGTGTTTCTACAGTTCCTAGCACCATGGAACCCCTCTCTTGTTTGGGGCCTTTAGGTGCTACTGTATTACAAATAATAAACAGTAATATCCATATTAGATATTTTGGGCCAATATTTGGATATGGAATTGGTTATAAGTTTGGTATCAGCTGCTTGATGAGCTCCCCAGCGCTTCCTATCTTGACCAAAAAAAGCTATGCCAAATCCAGGCCAAGCCAGGAAAACCTGGCATTCCCAAGACCCCAAATATTTTCTTTTTAAGATCTCATAGGAGCCTTGTGTCATTCCATTTTACCCATCCCAGATTCATCTGGAGTTCAGAGATTCTCCTCAATTCTTCCACCCCAAACCCTCAGGGGTCACTTGGCCACCCAGCTGCTGCTCCCATTCAGTCCTGCACTTTGCAGTCTTTTTTCAGAGTGGATGGGGGAATTTGTAGTCCCCAGACAGCTAGAACTCCAGCTAACTCGGGACATTTGCTTCAACAAAATGGTGTGCTGCTCTAGCATACACAAGCCGAGTCTGAAGAAGAAAGTTGAAACATTCTGCTATGTAGCTATTATGCAAACAAGTTAGGAACCAGGAAGAGTAGCATGAAGTTCCTCATGGATATTTTTCCCTTTAAAATTTTTGGATCTAAAGATGTGCCTGGAAGAGACCTGAAGATGGCAGACCAATTAAAATGGGCTAAAAAGGCCTGTTATTTTTATTATATAGTTGTATAAGGGGAGTGCCTAGAAGCCCTATTCATGGACCATGACCCCACTGTGCTAGGTGCTGTGCAAACACAGAATAATAAGATGGTCCCCTGCCCCAAAGAGACTTACAATCTAATTAAAGTTTTACAGTCTAATTACAGTTTAAGCTTACCCTCTCTGGAAATTGGGTATGCATATCCACTCCAAATCACTCAACCTAACAGCCACCTCTCAGGTGCATGATTCTCACACCCATATCTCAAACTCAAGCTGCCCACAGCTAAACAGGCACTCAGCAAACTGTTCATCTTCCACATCCTTGTAGCCAAAGAGACCTCATGCAGACTGCATTACTGAAACATGGTTAGATGCCACCACAGATCTTGCACTTGTCCTGCAACATAACCACCATGTCAGCCAACGATGTGTAAGTCCCCTCACCTGCAGATTTGTTTTCTAAGAATATTCTCCAATATTTGCTTAAAGTTCAGTATTTCTGAAAGCATTCTTGCTGAATCTCACTGCACTATAATATTCATGGAAAGAGAACATGAAAGGGGCACAAAGAGTGGAAGGGATTTTGTTTAAAAATGGACAGAAATTTTCATGGATTCCCCCCTCCATTCGCCCTCCTTTAATCTAAACCTCTCTTTTAATGAGCTGCCACATGTCTCCCTACCTATTAGCTCCCATGTGATAGGCCAAGCTGTTCAGATAATCAGGATCCTGCAACATTTGGCTTTGACTGAACATGAGTTGAGCCAGCTGACTTGAAGATTTCAATGAGACGTATGAGGGAATATGGGGGTTTATCTTCATTTAATCGTTACCTTTTTAAATTAAGGATCAGTGCTTAAATTTATCCCATTAAAGACAAGAGTGTGATGGGCCCTGCTGCCAAGTACTCATTCTGTCCTGTATGGCCTCAGTTTTCAGTAGTACCTTTTAGAAGCGGCGTCTGCAGTACCACTCCACCTACACAACTAGTAACTCAGACATCATCTCCCCGTGTGAGTGAAGAAGGGTCTAGACATTGCCCTCTCTGATGCACTAGGCCACACTATAAACTACTGCACCCAGAGAGGATCTCCTTATTTTGGGTTCCAGGTAGGTGCTTTTCTCAGTCATTAAACTGAATGAAAATAACAAAAGAGAATAAATAGTTTACACTGGTCATAAAGCCTCCTTAGCTGGATGGGTTAGAATCCCGAAGGCTCACATGGTTGTGCCTGATCTCTCAGGGGGATTTACTAAGACGTGTATGACCTCCTGACCTTCCCTAATAGGTACTTAGCAGGACCACTTGCCAAAGGAAGGGAGGGGATGGTGAGTTTAACATCCAAGCTCTGAAATCTAATGGCCCACAGGTTGGGTTTTTTTTGTTTTTTTAAATCCCATGTTTTCCCCCAACATCATCATCATGTAGGCTTCTACCATCTTCCTTTATGATGCTGTTTACATTTGACATGGCCAAAGAAGATTCTTGAAGGGAATTAGCATTCAAGTAGCCTGGTGACATTTCTTTATATCTGTGTATAATAGTGTTTCCCCAATTTCACGTGTTAAGGCCTTAACTCTGGTCAAGCCAGAATAACATTTTTCCTAACATGTTCCCCATTAAAAATTAAAATTCATAGGTACAGTCTCTGAATGCTTAATGATCATTTCAAAAACTGCTGAATTAGATGAAGCCAAACCCTAGGCTTTTGATTCAGTAGGTGGCATCCTTCCCAACTCTTATCCAATGTCTCAGCATGCTGTTAGGAGGCCCTGTGATGCTGGAGCACATCCTAAAGCCAATGTTCTAACCTTTTGTGGCCATTAAAGAGCCCATGGCACTTTCAGTAAGAGGAGGAATATTAGCCCCCCATGTCCTGTCAAATTCCCATTTTGGTAAGTATTTTGCATTCTGGCTACCTACATTCCACCTCAAGTTTTCCATAGGTATAGTATACACTTCACTTCCTGTTCTAAAGTTTATAATTCATATATGTTTATAAAGCATTTTGGGATCTTCAAAAGATTTATTGCTATCATGAGATATTTTACAGTAACTTTTTGAGAAAACAAACATGAAACCTTCCAAACTCTATATGGTTTGTCCATTAAGTCTGCTTTTCTTTCTGAGTCATATACAAGTTTCTGTCTCGAATAAAAGTGAACCAGTTTGTCCAAAGAGTTCAATTGGGTGCTTGCCTAGTAACAATAAATACCCACTGACTCAAACTCAAACAAGGAATTGACAAATACTATGAAAGGGAAATTAAAAATTTCCTTAATAGAAAACAATGATTTCTTCCATCTATCTTAGGCCTGGTCTTCACAACAAAGTTATTCCAGCATAGCTGTGCTGGTCACAGATGTGAAAAAAAAATAACATGGAAACATGGCTATGCCAGCAAAGACACTCGTGTAGATCCAACTATTCTGAAAGAAGAGTGCAAGTGTCAGCATAGCGAATACCATTCAGGGAGGTGGTATTACTGTGCTAGCAGAACTCCTCTGTCAGCATACACTTTGTCTATACTAGGGAGCTATGGCATACCAGCATAGACTGCAGTGTAGACGTGGTTTTAGGTATTTATATAGCCCCAGTACCACAGCATCTAGTCCCTCACAATCATTAATGTTTTTATCTTCAAAAACACTCCTGTGAGGTAAGGAAATACTAATCCCCATTTTACTGATGATGAACTGAGGCACAGAGAGACTAAGGAATGTCAACACTGAAAATGTTGCAGCACCACTGCTGCAGCACTGTAGCACTTCAGTGTAAACACTACTTACACTGATGGGAGGCTTCTCCCATCAGCATTGGTAATCCATCTCCCTGAGAGGCAGTAGCTAGGTCAATGCAAGAATTCTTCTGTCAACCTAATGCTGTCTACACTGCAGGTTAGGTTGGCATAGCTACATCTCTCAGGAGTGCGAATTTTTCACACCCCTGAAACGTAACTATGCCAATGTAAGTTCTCAGTGTAGACCAGCCCTAAGTGATTTTCCGAAGATCATGCAGAAACTTGCGTCTTCCAAGATGTAGGCGAATGCCTTTGCCACTTAAGGCCACATCTCCACTAGAAAATTAGGTCAATTTAACTATGTCCATCAGGGATGTGAAAAATCCACACCCCTCAGTGGTATATTTAAGATGACCTAAGTACCCATGTAGACAGCACTAGGTTGATGGACAAAGTCGTCCACCAACCTCGCCACTGCCTCTCGGGAAGGTGGATTACCTGTGCCAATGGAAACAGTGGGGGCGAAAGACCTCTCTGGCTTTAAGATTAAGCTTGATAAGTTTATGGAGGGGATGGTTTGATGGGATAACGTGATTTTAGTCAATAGGTCAATAACGTGCCATCGCTGGTAATTAGTAACAATGGTCAATGA
The DNA here is from genome assembly GCF_002925995.2 of Terrapene triunguis. Classification (NCBI taxonomy): domain Eukaryota; kingdom Metazoa; phylum Chordata; order Testudines; family Emydidae; genus Terrapene; species Terrapene triunguis. Next base: position 483,158 of record NW_020664499.1, read on the forward strand.
TGGGATATTAAAAGTTACTACAGAGAACTTTTTCCGGAGGGTCTGGCTGGAGAAACTTGCCCGCATGCTCGGGGTTCAGCTGATCGCCATATTTGGGGTTGGGAAGGAATTTTCCTCCAGGATAAATTGGCAGAGGCCCTGGAGGTTTTTCGCCTTCCTCCGCAGCATGGGGCAGGGGTCGCTTGCTGGAGGATTCTCTGCGACTTGAAGTCTTTAAATCATGATTTGGGGACTTCAACAGCTGAGTCAAGGGAGAGAATTATCCCAGGAGTGGGTGGGTCAGCTTTTGTGGCCTGCATCATGCGGAAGGTCAGACTAGATGATCATAATGGTCCCTTCTGACCTTAAAGTCTATGAGTCTACGAGTCTATCCCTCCAGTCAGCATAGGTAGTATCTACACGGAAACACTACAGTAGAGTAGCTGCAGCCATGCTGCTGTAGCATTTTAAGTGTAGGTAGGCTCTTCTTCTCTTCACTTAGGTATAGTCATGCTGCCTGTTACACCGCTTCAACCTAAAGAAGAGGGGAAGACACTAGCCCCTGTGTATGAATGAGACTTTACCAACTATGGTCCCAGTCCTTCAATCAGTTCTTTGTGGATGGACCTTTGCATCTGTGCAGAGTCCCAGTAAATCAGAGGTCTGCTTGAGTGGATCACATTGCAAGAGTGGTGTTAAATTTATTGCCCTCTCTTCACATGTCACTGTAATGCAGCTACCCCCGTTGCACAGCGTGGCGAGTGCTCAACAGAACACAGCAACACTACCCAATACCTGAGTACAAGAAGAATACAACATCCAAATGAGAACACAGGCAATATTTATGCAGGGTGTTGTAGTGATGTGGTGGTCATCAAGGGGTCAACAGGGTTTATCACTCAGAGTATTGTGGTTTGGAGCCATGGTCCACTCCTCCCTTACTTCCTCTTTCAGTTACTGTATGTTTACCTTCCATTCTGTTGTTGCCAGGCTGCACTACTGGGAAAGTGTTTCTTGTGCACAGAGTGGTCTCTTTACAAAAAAGCCCAATTAGGAAAATAGAATTTGGCCAGGGCAGGCTAGTCATTAAGTGTATTTTTCACAAGACAAGTGGTCAAGATCTTGGGTTTATGTCTCATCATTTAATTCATGCTTTGGGTTCAAATTCAGAAATAAAGGCATTCAGATTTCTTAGAACAACAAGTTTAAGTGTAAATGCCAATTCTTCTACTCTGTGTAACATTTCTTTTACATGGGACTATGGCCTATATAGTACAGCGCACCACCGTTCTCACCCTGCCATCATGCTGAAGAGTATTATAGTTCACAACAATTACATTCTACTCTCAAGGCCCTCAGAGACTACACTGCTCTTAGTGGAGCTTCCTATTCACATGGTAGGAGGTCAATGCATTAGTAAGACTTCTGTTCATTGAGTAACAGGATGGATATGTGGAGAGCGCAACCTAACATTATGAAGCAAAGACAGATTACATTAATGGCTATTCACCAAATATACATTTAAAGTTGAAGTAGTGAGACTGTCCTATCTCTGATTTAATCAATCACCAATTAAAATGCATCAGGAAGACAGAATAGCAGGAAGCGGGAGCACTTCATAAATTGAAATAGCAGCATTGCTGTAAACACTTCAGCACCGTATTGTGTGCTGCTTCACCAACACCTTTCACACAAAGTTGTTACTGGTTAGATGCAAATGCATCAGCTCTATTTATAGCACCCGCTTGCTAGCAGCCCACATTACTTGTGGCTTACAACAAAGAAGCCACTTGCTTGTACAATGTTGTTCCTTTGTACTTTTATTACCTTAGAGGAGAAAATACAAATCAAATCTCTTGACTGGGACATTAAACTAGCATCACAATGTCTAGAATTCAGTAACAGGATTCCCATAGGCTCTTCTTTTTGGAGGGGATATTCCTCCATATCTACATTAACAAATGATAAATGGATCAAAACTGTTGATCCTTAGCCAGAAAAAAAATCTTACTCTTCACATCAGAAGATATTTACTTTTTAAAAAAAATTAAATAAGCTATGCAATAGTAGTACATAGGAAACAATTTGATTCTAGTCCCAGAATTCTGTCAAACAAAAAGTTAAGATACATATAATCTGCTTAGGTATTTCTCTCAAATTGAGTTGACTGAGATAGTATGTGTGGGGGATCTATACTCCTCAACATTATCTCCAAGCCATTTGTAATAGGATTAATGTATGGTTTAGAACCTCTAAGGCCAGAATATAACACTGGAAAAAAACTACATATGTATACATATATGATATATTTTTTCTCTCTCTCTCACACACACACACACACACACACAGCAAAAGAATTGGATATGATTAGCTTCAGCATGTCTGACTCAGATACATTGCCTATAATTCAGAATTGCTTCTTCTTGGGTTAAAGAACAGTTTCACAGTTAAATGAAAGAACACAGAGATTAGAGTGGCCCTGAGCAAAGCATGATATTGTTAATAAAAACAGCCACAGCCACTATGTAGACAGTGAAGATACATATGTCACTTCCCCTCCCCTCCCTGCATCCTAATCCTCTTTATTTACTTTGTGTATTATGATGAATCTGATATTTTGATATATTTGTTGTATTTGAAAAAAATAAAACATTATAAATAAAAAAGGACAGAGGTACTAAATAGTAAATGCAGTAAATGGAAAACTTTCTTTAAATGAATTCTTTCAGAAAAGATTTAAGATGCATCACATATCAAGCAATTCTGTATGTAGATGAAACAGATTATTAAGCGCTCAGGATTAAGCCTATCCACACCAGAAACTATTGAATAATCAAAAACTCTTTCTTTTTCACCTCTCTAGACAGAAAACAGAACGTACAGCTAACTGAAAGTAACTCAATGAAGTACAGAGATATGAAAGAGACTGCACATGTGTGAACTGAAGACGTTATTTCACATAGAGAGTTACTTAATCAATAGCAGGCACAACATTATTCCCACCAGTACATGAACTGAAGTGTGACAGAGGAAGGAAGCAGATAAAATGAATGACCCCCAGAATACCCATGTCCCCTAATACTAGAAGTACTTTAAATTAACCTTTCATGGAAGTAGTACCCTCCAAGGGTGGCTGCCCTGCTTCTCTAACATAGTACACATATTGGATCTGCTCAAACTCACTCTTCCTAGATTACCTTTATTATTAATTTAAAAAACAACAAAGCAAACCTTAGTATTAGATTTCTCTTGAGCTTGGCTCTTCATAGGGCTAATAAGACGTCACCTGGTCTGGTTGCCAGGTGAGCCAGCAGAAGAGCTGTAAAATTCTGTGCACTGTCCTGTCATGCCGTCACACACTCACAGTAAAATTAATTTCTTGATCATTCAAAAGTGTCTTAAAAACCTCTGTATGTTTTAGCTTAGTGGGAAATCACTGATCGTTTGGAACCCTCTACTAAATCCACTGCAAATTTGATGATCATTAAGAACGTTAGGGAGACAGAGCTATGGCCTTTCAGTAACAAGTAGGTGTGTTATTTATTACAGAGTATTTAGAGGGAGTGCCTTAAAAAGACCATTCAAAACGGTGCTAGTAACTGCTGGAAGAACTTTTTTGAAAACCTGCAGACTCTACTCATGGTAAATTTGGGCAGTAAATCAAAAACTGAACATGAGATCCAAATGAATTCTGCATCGTATAGCTGGAGCTGCAGGGAATAGTTTGCCAGAAATTCAAAGTCTGCTAAATAAGCCCCTAAAGACTCCCTTGGAAAAGCTTGAAAACTGGCATTTTCCCATTAAGCATGGGATGAAAAGCAAACCTGAGAGCTGCCAATATTTATCTCCCTATGTTTGGAGACAGTGTGGTTTTTATCTGTGGAGGCAACCGGCTAGGGAAAGGGGGCAGAAAGACTTTGTGAGATGAGAACAAACATTTAACAGCTCCGTTTTTTTCCACAGAGATTTCTCTGCTGACATTAATTAAGATTTCTTGTAGGTTATGCACTTGAAGAAGTTTGTTTTCTTTTAGTTCTTAAAGAGCTTACTCACTAGGAGACAGATTCTGCTCTGTGCACCTTGATGCATTAGAGAGTATGGGATGGGTAGAAGAGGGTGTAGCAAGCCTCTTACCCCAGTGATCTCAACCTAGCACTCAGGACAGGCTTAGGAGAGGAGCCTGGCTCTTTTGAACATGTTTTTAGGCCCAAAAGCAGCATGGCCAGTCAATTGGGCTTCTGTCCAACTTGGAATTTATGCAGCACGTCAGAATAAGCTGTGAACGGTACCCACTGCAAAGCCCCTCTTGCCTGTCATGAGCCATCATCCCCAGGGGACGGATACACACTGTGATGGCTCCTGGACACAAGAAGCAGTCAGCACTGGACCATGACCCTCAAAACAGCCACAGTAAGGGTAGGATTTAGCACTCAGGTACAACCATGGTGAATGCCTTATCAATACCTAGACAGATTTGATAAATAAACCCTATTTTAGCTAGATAGAGGGATGAGCCATTTACAGGTGCCTCAGACAGCCAGCCAAAGCTTTGTGATCAGTATCTCTGTTATATTTTGAGGATGTGGCATATCTTTAGGGAGCTTGTATTAGTGTTCTTGTATTTGACACTACGTAAAAACTAGCTTATGTTAGAAAAACTGAAAATTCTCTTCTTCCCTTCTCTCTCTCCCCTTCCCCCCCACCCCCACAATCTATTTAACTAGCAGGACATCTAGCTAGAACAGGAAGAAGATTGTATGTGTGTGTAAAAGCACAAACCAGCAGAAATTAATACTAGTGATGAGAGAACCTTGAAAGGGTCAGAAGCTTTGGTTTGGTTGGGTTGGAATAAGTATAAAAAAATGCAGATGTTCCTCTGAGCCTCCCAAGTCTGCAAAATTTGGCAGAAAATCTCATGAGAACAGAGTCTCTCTAATGCTGCCAGTACTTTGTTTCCCATTAGGCTGAGTTAATAGCCCCACATAGTATCACAGCATGTCCAGCCCTATTGGGACCATGGAAATACACAGACTGTGAAAGTTCATGGAATATCACAAAGGTTCAGGAAGGAAGTGTCTTATTTTTTTCAGAACTGGTTTGGCTATTCTCATCTTAGAGCCTAAAGACAGGCCTAAAATATTGCAAGAGTGCGGTGTGTGGTATCCAGAGCATGGGAACTGGACATTCAGAGGGAAACAGTCACAGTGGCAGATTCTCCGTTACTCCTGAACTTAAAAGCTACTGTGGTACTCCCCATGTTCTTGGCATATTTCAGAGCAAAAGGGAGAGCAGTGTAAAATTAGTTCAGCTTCTCCATGCTGCTCAAATAACCCCCTGCCCCTCAGATGGCAGAAGTACTGCTGGTTCTGCCAGCTATACAGCATAAAGGGGTTAGAGTAGAACATGGAAACTAGACTAGTGTGTTCACTTGGGAAAGACTAGACTGGTGGCTTTGTAACAGTCTTTTGAGTGACTCAGATTTGTTATTCCAGGTTTTTTTCTTCTTCTGAAGTTTATAGATGGTGATTAGGAGTCTTAGGACACACTTTTTCAGACTGCCCTTATCAGCTCTCCCCTTTTGAAAGAATGTAGATTGTTAAGGGAGTGCAATTGGGATTAATAAACTGAAAATTTTATTAATTTTTATATTAATTTTATTTTATTTATTATAAAATATTTATTTTATTAATTTATTAATTAGGCCGGCTACTAGGAAATATTTCCTACAGTGAGATCTATTACCCCGTGGAATAATCTACCAATGGGAATGGTGGAAGTTTCATCATGAGTCATTTAAAACTGGACAGGGTCCAGTCTTGCAAGAAGCTTAGCACTTCTCATTCAACTTATGTTACTCTGAGAAACTCTCTGAACTTTGTGAGATCAGGTCCTTGTTATTTCAGTTTTAAGTGACTAGGAAATATTCCCCAATACTAACTCTCTCTATATTTTTTACTAATCCTAAACTACCCTCAACTACCATTAGCTGTATTGGGAGTTGAAGGTACTAAACACCCACCCAGATTGGGCCCATAATCATTAGAAAATATTATGTAGGGAACAATGCAGCACTGGCAAGAGGATGAATGAGATGTTCTTACAGATTTAGTCTACATACACACAATATTATATATACAAACAAACATGGGTCGCTTTAGGAACCTGCGTAGCACCGTCTGTCTACACAGTATTCTGTTAGCTCAGAAATAATCCCTATTTTCAGAACACAGACCTAGTTGTCACTTAACATGACAGCATCTTTTTCCTAATAAGTGTAGTCCTTAAGGGCTACATTTATGTGAGTCAGCTTCAATAGATGAGAACAGATTGCATAAGAGCCAGGCAAGGAAGTTAAACCTATAACTTAGGTTCACCTCATTATTCTACTTGGTTTTTTTACCACTTCACATCCCTCTTTGTCAGGGTTGCCATTGCTTTCTGGAATGCTTCTCCAATAAACACCTTCATCCCTTCTTCCACACCACTCCAACACATGGCATAACTGAGCCAACCCAATCATAGAATGTCAGGGTTGGAAGGGACCTCAGGAGGTCATCTAATCCAACCCCCTGCTCAAAGCAGGACCAATCCCCAGACAGATTTTTGCCCCAGATCCCTAAATGGCCCTTTCAAGGATTGAACTCACAACCCTGGGTTTAGCAGGCCAATGCTCAAACCACCGAGCTATCCCTCCCCCCACAATGCACAGCCCGAATACCCTCACCTCTTCACATTATTTCTCAAGCCTCACCTCTACTGTCATACATACACTAAACTACCTAATAATAAAGGTGACATGTTAAACTTTTAATTTTCACTTATTAAAAAACCCTGTATGTCTAACCTATGTAACCATGTGTTCTTAAAGCTGGAAACCTAGCCTCCCACCTTCCCCACCCTCCGTATTATATATTACATCCACCAGTTGCATCTTTTTTATGTATATATTTTATAAACGTATGTACTTGGGTTAGAGGCCATCTTTTACTGTATGTTTATACAGCATCTAGAATAATGGGGCGTGAGCCGGATTAGGCACTTTTTATTTTATTATCATATTTAAATAGCAGCAGCAATCAAAATACTCAGTAGCAAGGCAAACTGTTAAAGATTTATTATCTCTGTCAATCTGATTTAATCCTCATTAATTCAGGACCTTCCCACACACCCAATTCCTCCACAAATAGTACTGAGCACAATTCAGTTAATATGTCATGATGCTCATTATTGTGGTGGAGGTGATTTTGTGTAAGCAGTGGAGTGATTACAGAACCTTGTTCTGCTTTCTAAAATTTATTTTTGACAACCTACTACCGATGAAAGAGGATAATTGCTTAACCCTAGTTTACAATACAGTGACTGGAAAAACAATGGACTGGTGACTGTAAAACACATCTAAAACAAAACCCTTCAGAAATTGGTTTGAGGAACAAGGGCTCTTATGGAAGAGATGTTTCTAATTACTGATTATGTTGTTGTGTTCCTCAGACCTGTGCTTACTAACGATAAACATGAATTACATTTAAAGTTTATTCAAATACACTTTTACTTCAAACCATTGGCCAATATAACAATTAAATATACTGATATGATCATGGGTATGTATACCCATATGATCATGGCATTTAGTAGCAAATGCTTGCCTAAATAGTCCTGGCTCTTCAATTGTGTACAATAGTATCTTTATATATGTCCTTAAATTCTCATGAACAGTTATAATAGCTGTCCATCCATACCCCACACTGCCCAGAGATGGCTGTGTTTGAATAGTAGGTGGAGTAAGCAATGTATATTCTCAATCAAGAGACTGCTAATCAGCAATTAAAGCAGGATGCTGGCAATCCCCTAGGCTCTGTTCTAGGATCTATCACTAATATCTCTCCCCCATTGTCTTACAAGAGAAAGTCAAAGCAGTACTTTAAATGTTATCCAGACCATCAAGTATCAGGAGACTTTTTCCACCACAATAAGTATCATATGATCACTCAGTAACATTCAGAAACTGTTCGGCTCCCAGCAGGCACTCATCTTATCAGATTCAGGTTCTTCGGCCAAAATATGAAATGGTCATTTCCCCAGCATAACAAGAGTATTACCTGTTAATTCATTTTCTTCCTAGTGCCATTTCTACAAATAGAATCATGGAAGAATAGGGTTGGAAGAGACCTCAGGAGGTCATCTAGTCTAACCCCCTGCTCAAAGCACGACCAACCCCAACTAAATCATCCCAGCCAGGGCTTTGTCTAGCCGAGGATGGAGATTCCACCACCTCCCTAGGTAACCCATTCCAGTGCTTCACCTCCTAGTGAAATAGTTTTCCCTAATATCCAGCCTAGACTTCCCCCACTGTAACTTGAGACCATTGCTCCTTGTTCTGTCATCTGCCACCACTGAGAACAGCCTAGCTCCATCCTCTTTGGAACACCCCCTTCAGGTAGTGGAAGGCTGATATCAAAACCCCCTCACTCTTCTTTTCTGCAGACTAAATAAACCCAGTTCCCTCAGCCTCTCCTCATAAGTCATGTGCCCCATTCCCCTAATCATTTTCGTTGCCCTCCACTGGACTCTCTCCAATTTATCCACATCTTTTCTATAGTGGGGGGGCGGGCCAAAACTGGATGCAATACTCCAGATGTGGCCTCACCAGTGCCAAATAGAGGGAAGAAATCACTTCCCTCAATCTGCTGGCAATGCTTCTACTAATGCAGCCCAATATGCTGTTAGCTTTCTTGGCAACAAGGACACACTGTTGACTCATATCCAGCTTCTCATCCACTGTAATCTCCAGGTCCTTTTCTGAAGAACTGCTGCTTAGCCAGTTGGTCCCCAGCCTGTAGCAGTGCATGGGATTCTTCCATCCTAAGTACAGGACTCTGCACTTGTCCTTGTTGAACCTCCTCAGATTTCTTTTGGCCCAATCCTCCAATTTGTCTAGGTCACTATGGACCCTATCCCTACCCTCCAGCATATCTACTTCTCCCCCCAGCTTAGTGTTATCTGCGAACTTGCTGAGGGTGCAATCCATTAATGAAGATGTTGAACAAAAAACAGCCCCAGGACCGACCCCTGGGGCACTCTGCTTGATACCGGCTGCCAACTAGACATCGAGCCATTGATCAGTACCCATTGAGCCTGAAGATCTAGCCAGCTTTCTTTCCACCTTATAGTCCATTCATCCAATCCATACTTGCTGGCAAGACTACCTCAAAGGCTAAAGGATACATGCATATCATTCCCTCAATGGCCATGAAATTCCCATTAGCTGCCATGTGGAAGGCTTAGAGAAAGAGTTTAAAATATCCTTCTTTTCAGGGGAAGGTGATGGATATCAAATATACTACTCTATCATAGTTTGCAATTCATTAGGCAAATGCTGACTTAACTCGCTGCCCAAGGAGAAATCCTATTTTTCTAGCTGCTGGCTACTGATTTTCATTAAAACTTCTCAGGAACACTTCATAAACTCTTACTTTGGCTGTTCTCTCTTTTGAACTCTAATTTCATTCCACATGGCTTTCCTCTAGTGTACCCAAAGGATAATTGGCCATTACTTATCAAACTGGAAGCAGCTTTGCTTCGCCATCCCCGTTTCTGTTTATTTCTTCGGAAGATTTTTGTCAATGTTAGAGCTTTCAAACATGGTAGACTGATACCGGTGTTAAGTATGTAGGCATAGTGTGGGCCATAGGAATAGGGAAATAGCATCACGGCACCCTGATATCGAACAATCCTACTCTTCAATTCTAGGGCCTCAGCTGTACCCAGCTTATGTAGGGCTAGATTCTGCCTTCAGAAACACATACCCAGCTCCTACTGGCTTCATTTCTGGCTTCACTCTCCTTGCACACAGATGTCTCTCTTTACCTCCTATTCACTCATTAAGACACACACACACCATCCAATGAATATAGTGGGCATCGAGAATTTTGTGCAAGCGTAAATGAAGAGGTTTCACCTGGCTGGAGATTGGTGTATGGCTGAGACATTAAAAAAGCCACAAAGAGAATGAGGCTTTGGATGATCAATGTTCCCATTCATACTCTAATATATCCTATTTTATCCGAGTTACTGTATTCTCCACTTTATCACCAACTAGCTGCCCCATACATAAGGCTAAGCCAAAGACAGGCAATGCCAACAATTGTTCCATCAGGAATAGATCCCTGATATTTCACTTAAATTCTTCTTGGGGGCTCTACTACTTTTGTACCCAGGAATCACATTCCAAAAATGAAATGCTGCTACAAAATGCTTGAAATCATTCCTAAACTTAAGCAAGCTGCTATCTGTCTTAGTTACAAAAACTTTTATCCGGTAGTTGCCAACCCAGTCACAAAAGTGGCTGGTGATAAGTGGGCTTCCTAGCAATCATCATTTAGCCTCACTGGAGAAACCCTTACAGCATGAATGTGCTGGCAGTTTGGCGGAAGTTGTCACCGAGCACTAACCACTTCAGGTGCAAAACCAAAGAATTAAAGGTGAAAAGATAATGCAACTACTTCCAGGTTTAGTCCATTTGTTTAGAGCAAATGGCTTGCTGATAATTTGCCTCCATTCCGTGGCTACAACATGCAGCACTTTAAAAAACAAGTTGCTAACGTAAATGGGTTTGCTAACAGTCACAAATGGGAGCAGAGCTGGAGACAGCATGAGAAAACCTGTATTGTGAGGGTCCAAGTTGCTAACTTGAATGTGTTTAATGGAGAAGCATGCTCCACTAGTCTGAAGAGCCTGCCCCTAGGGAAAACAAGCAAGTGTGGATATTAACCTACAAAGTTAGAAGAAAGAAAGAAAGAAAGAAAGAAAGAAAGAAAGAAAGAAAGAAAGAAAGAAAGAAAAAGCGAGTCCCATTTTAAAAAAACCTAGACAAAGCAAAACATTTTGCAGTATTTCTAGATGAAGAGTGAGAAAAAAATATTCAAATATTTCAGTGATTCTGAGTAGAGTTCTGCTTTGACTGACTGCTTTTATTTACAGTTAGTGATTCAAGTTTGTTTGGACAGATGTTTATGATAAGTGATGTTTGGGGCTGCTGTCAAGATTCACGTAACAGAACAAAATTCATGTTGGGTGGAAGCAATGCATAAAAGTTGTATGAGCCAGTGAGGAAACAGAAAAGATACCATATAAATTAGATAGTTAATCACATAGCTTGAATACGGAACCATCAGTATAGAATACATAAAAGAATGCTCACAGTGAAGAGTTCAGTGAGAGATCCATCAGCTGAAATTTGCACAAAACATTCCCAATTAAGTCAATTGGAGTTTGGTACACTCAGCAGCTCAAAGGGTTGGGCGCAGAATGAAGTACATGAAGACTAGCTTCTCTGACACTAAATTAATGGAACAAACAGCACTGCAATCAATAGTGTTGCAAACAGTCAAGAGGACAAGAGAGGGGCTTAAGAGTAAGAAAAGTATCAACAAATTATATTCACACGTCATTTTCCTCCGACAATCAGAGGCTGTTTGTTTAGCACAGATCACAAGCAAATCCGATTCCAAATGCCAGATACTTACACCCAGGACAGAGCTGTGCAAGAGGCTAAAAGGACCTCTTTTCCTGCATTAAATATGCACCCTCATATTATGGCACCAAGTTTTTGTTTGTGGTTTTGTTGTTTTGGTTGCACTTATCCCAAGAGCAGAGTACACCATTCTGAATTTGTACCAATAAACAATTTTCTGGCAATATGAGCACGAGTCATCCAATGATGTATTGTGCTTTCCTTGTATTACACATACTTATAAGTGAAAAATCTATAATATGATAGTCTAACAAAATTGCAACCATCCTCCCAAGCCTCAGTCAAAATCTCTGATCAACTCACTCCATTACCCTAGATACAACCGCTGATTAACTCCCCATCTCTCCAAACCCTTAATTCTTATAAGAAATTGTCACTCCTGCCGCCTCACTGGATTAAGTTTAAAGCATGGATTACAGCAGTATCTCTGTTTTATCTTCCCATGTTGGGGTCATCAAGCATGTGGCCCAGGTAAATCAGATTTCACAAACCTATAGTTTTAAACATAGCAATATATTTATCCATAGGTCTGATTTCTAATAATAAGCACTTCTTTTTTTCAGAGAGCAAGGTTGAAATATGAGACTAAGTCCCTGACCAGGCAATGACTTCTTAGGGGCAGAATGTGGTTGAGCACTTGGTTCCATAGAGCTCATTCCACAATTGGAGTTTGATTGTGGGCAAGGGGGTAGAGAATCCAGGCAGGTATGAACAAACGAAGTTATATTTGCTTACCCCAGTGTTGGCTTGGCACAAGATAGTCTAATAAAAGAATTAGTGTCAGGTGGAGGAGAAGGAAGAGGAGGAAAAACTCTGCACAATTTATGTAACTAGCAGAGATACCTACCGATCTGATTTTTTTAAAAAGCTGATTGGAAACAGAAAGACCAATCTGTCATTAATAAGATAGAAAGTGTTAATCCAGTAACCCCCTTGGTTTGAAACATTAATCCCCCCCCAAAAAAATATCCTGTAGTGAGCACCACAATCCACCTGTACTTCTCTTACAAACAGCCATCCTGCCACCAATCCTCTTCCAGGTTCTCCAGACACAAACTATTCAGTAAAATGAAGTTGCTTAATAATATAAGGAGATTGCTTCTAGACTTTACCCAACAGGATCTGTTCTGTAGAGGAGATGCCACTGCATTTTACCAGCTTTACTACTGAAGTCCTGACCCCCTCACTGCACAGAGCCTTACAAAAACATTGGCAATTTATGTGCAGTGTGGCGTCTAGGAAAAGAGACACTGTGCATTTGCACATAGTGTAATGGTCTGTGTAACAGTGTCTCACCGGACCAGCTGCTGCCTTAGTTGTCTTTTCTTGGGCTTCCCAATAACTGCACCCAGGCTTTTATATGGGTCAAATATTATCCCTTTTGGGGACTGGTTTATTAAAACAGTGTCAGAGTTCAAATGTTGAATGACTTAATACAGAAGTCTTTCCCCAGCTTCACGGTATCTTTAGCACTTTAATGGACTCAGCCTAGACTTACTGCCTGGCATTTGCTCCAGCCTCTCTCAAAGTTTCTTCTCCTTCCCCTCACTCTAGGTAGCTCCCGCCGGCTACTGTTCAGAACCCTTACCCCAGTCCTCTCTGACCCTGAGTCTGCCTCAGTTCACCCCAACACACTGTCCTTCACAGAAGCATCTTAAAGCCCATGATTCTAGCCAATAATAGAGGCAGAAATAGCACAAGATAATAGATACATGATATTTCAGCTTTCTGTCCTCAACAATGCCAGGCACTATAGAATGCAACTAAAAAGTTTAATAAACTTGATTTTAAAGCACTGTAATCTTTGAATGAGGTGCTCCAAAGGTTCCAAAACAAATAAAGAACCTGTATGAAGTTACAGTTCAGATTGCTCTGTGCAGTTCAAGAGAAGATGTACCAATAAACGCCACTTTTAAAAATGAACATTAACACAGTATGTAAATCACAAGCTGAGGTTACATAAACATTTCTGACACTGGTTGAAGAGAGATAATTAAATAAGGACATTCTCAAAGACCAGTACCCTCCTTAACTCTGCCCCTGAATTTATGTTACTATTTTTAGGGCCCAATCCAACTTCCAATTAAGTCAATGGCAGTCTTTCCTTTTACCTTAATGGGAGTTGGACCTGAGAAGGCACCATTGCCTAGTGGATTGGGCCCTGGAGTGGTTCAGTTCCTGGCTCTGCCACTGACCTTGGGCAAGTCACATCCATCCCTGTCCCTCAATTTCCCCATCTGTATAGGATACTGATTAGCACTTTTGAGATCTATGAATGAAAAGTTCAGAGACAGTGAACAATAATGCCTATTATAAATACAGACAATTGAATGTGTGTATTACATATATTTGTCAATCAATATTTATATTGTCTGTTATTATATTAATGCAGTGGGCATATTTTTACAATCTGATCAAATAGTTATGTTTAGTCTATATTCATTCAGTAGCTTTCTGTCTGAAGATTCTTCTCATAGGAGTGAATGTAATTTTGCTCAGTAGGAAACTGTTGTTATTTAGATGCGCTCAGAAACTATATGGATGAGTGCTGCAAAGAACTTGAGAGAGTGTGTGTGTAATTTAGATAGCCTTGAATTAATGAAATATTTTTGATTTTATGTATGAAAGGAAAAACATTTTTGCAACCTATGAATGTATAAGAGTAAAATATCAAATTATTTGATGCAGGGCCGCCCGGGGGGAGGGGCAAGTGGGGCAATTTGCCCCAGGTCCCAGGCCCCGCAGGGGCCCCCACGAGAGTTTTTCAGGGACCCTGGAGCGGGGTCCTTCACTCGCTCCGGGGGACCCTGGAAAACTCTTGCAGAGCCCGGGACCCTGGAGCTTCTTCCGCTCCAGGTCTTCGGTGGCGAGGGGGGTCCTTCCACTCCGGGACCCGCCGCCGAAGTGCCCTGAAGACCCGCGGCGGGGAGTCCTTCCGCCCTGGGACCCGCCTCCGAACTGCTGGGTCTTCGGCGGCAATTCAGTGGCGGGGGCCCCCTGCCGCCGAAGACCCCAGGCCCCCTGAATCCTCTGGGCGGCCTTGATTTGATGTACATTACTGGGAGTGTGACATGTAATTAACAGAGAAAGCCCATTTTATGTGTTACCTAGGCAGGCTCCCTAGCCTCTCAGGCAGACAGTTTCCAGTCTTAACCCTCTAGCTTTACTGTCTATTTCCAGCCCTCGTAGTAGTCCTCATCCAGTGGTAACAGCCTCACTTCCAGGGTCCAATCTCTAGCCAGTTTGTATGCAGGCATCCCTGGCTCCAACTTCCAGACAGCCCTTCCCAGCTTCTTCTTTGTCCTACCTCCAGTCACTCAGCTAAGGTCTGTTGGAGAAGAAGCTCTGCTCCACTGGACTTTAGCTGATCTGTCAGCTGCTAGAGATGTCCATTACAGCTGAACAGAAACCAGATTCTCTACTTTGTGGGAAATTCCATGGCTTAAATTTTTTTTCCATTCCATAATGGAATAAAAAAAAGTTCAGAATTTAATCCATGCAAAATTTTAAAAGAATTCAATTCGTGTCAATCAAAACATTTAAATAAAATCTAAATATTTCAATCCCATTTAGACTTTTATATTATATAATATAGTCAAAAACAAATTGAAACAAAAAGTTGTTTTGGAAAATCTAAACATTCTATTCCAAAAAGGCCAAAACATTATCAAAATGTGCTAATTTTCTTTTCTTTTAAAAGAATGTCAAAAGAAAACTTGTGGAAATTGACACATTCTTGCAAAACGTTTCACTTTAGAAGAATCAGCATTTACTGATGGAAAAAACATTCCATCAGAAAATTTACAGCAACCTCAGGGACCCATACCTCAAAATTTGGAGCCTCTCCTTTTCCCTGGTTGTCTTCAGTCATCACACACAAGTCAGTGCTCCCCAATTTTCCACTCAGCTCTGTTGCCCCCAACTCCCGGCATAGCACTTAAAACCTTAAATGCTATTTTGGACCAAGCACTGGAATTTATCTTCTAGCTTCCAGATTCTCAGGAAAAAGTGTCCTCCTGAATTATCTTAACCACGTACATTTTCAGAAGAACTATTTCCTCCAATCAAAAACTACAGGGGGAAAGTCTGGGCTCAGCTTTAAATAGGCAGGTGCAACTGTGTCTCCATAACATGAACAGTTTGCCCAACGTAGCATAGAACTATTTTAAAACCCTATGTTTAGGCAACATATCATTTAGATATTCATTAATTATTTCTTTGCAAACAGGTTGGGATTGGAAGGTTGCGTGTAGCACGTGGCCTTGTGTCTGAAAGATCTAATCACAGGGAAGGATTTAACAGAGTATATAAAAATGAGAGCAAAGTGACAGTAAGAGAACCTACATTATAGATAATTTCCTATGAGTTTCTGTTCTGTCTGGCAAGAACTTAGAAGTGCATTTATCATATGAATAGTTAACAGATTATATATTAAAGAAATTTCAAAATGTAGATGCCAGTTTTACTTAAAAGTTTTACTGCTTCGTTCTATGTGCTCACTTTCGTAACCAATATCAGAAAGCAGAAGACATAAAATCAGTTAATGGAAATCAAAATTACAATCAGTTACGAGCCAGCCCTGGATTTTTTCCCCTGTATTTTTCTAGAAATCTGTGTACACAGTTTGTGCTAAAAGACTAAAGTCAGGTAATGTAAGTTATTCATCGATATTTCAAGCCTATGGGTAATCATTTCACGAGCCTCTCTAGTGGGAACAAACTGCATTGCTGCTGGTATGAACTGTCAGTTTTGCTTTGGAAATGCTTTTATTTACAGGTTATTGCAAAATGAATTTGTTTGTTCTTTACATTCCCCGGGCACATTTGAAAGCTAATTATAAGAAAAAGAACCTAAAGCTAGTGAAACAATAATTCACTCTTGTTGAACAAGGGCAGACCATTTGAGAAATGCCAGTTTTTCTGCAAACTATGATACATTAGCATAACAAGCACTGCAAAACCAAGGCAGCATCTGCCATCACTGATAAATCATGTTTATATTGGGAGATAATGCAGGGATGATGAGGAGAAACCACCTTAAGTTCTTCAACTAAATTTAGAAAAGTTATGAGAGGTGCATAGTAGTGTTTAACCTCGTCATTTAAGATCTTAACATAATTCACACTCATTCCAGCCACATAATCAGCCCCTTTTTGTCCCCAAATTACTGGTAATGGCACAAGTGCTGCTTCGGGTTTACTGAATAAATGAAAAGGCGCTTTAAAAATATACAGTTCTGAAGGGAAGGATGGTCTTGTGCTTAGCACTAGATTGGGATTTCATGAGAGCTGGGTTCAGTTCTAGGCTCTGCCACAGTCTTCTTGTACAACCTAGGATAAACCACTTATGTCTTAGCTCTGGTATACACTACCAATTTATGTTGGTATAAGTACATTACTCACGGTTGTGGAAAATCCACACCCCTGAGTGATGCATTTACACAAAGCTAACCCCTGGTGTAGACAGCGCTATGTAAGGGGGGTTGGGGGGGGCTTCTCCCTTCAACATAGGTACCTTCCTGAGAGGCAGGAGCTATGCCAACAAGAGCTCTCCTGTCAGCATAGGTAGAGTTTTCACTAAGCACCACAGTGGCACGGCTGCACCAGTGCAGTGCTGCAAGCCCTTAGTTTCCCACCTCTTAGGCTGGGTCTACACTACAGCGGGGGTCCGACCTAAGATACGCAACTTCAGCTACATGAATACCATAGCTGAAGTTGCGTATTTTAGATCGACTTACCTGGCTGTGAGGACGGGGGAAAGTCGACCGCTGCCGCGCTGCCGCTTCTTGCCGCGGTGGATTTCCGGAGTCGACGGCAGAGCGATCAGGGATCGATTTTATCGCGTCTTCACTAGACGCGATAAGTCGATCCCAGAACATCGATTCCCTGCCGCCGGACCCTCCGGTAAGTGTAGATGTACCCTTAGAGAGACAAGGAGGGTGAGGTAATATCTTTTATTGGACCAACTTCTGTTGGGGAGAGAGACAAACTTTCGAGCCACACTGAAAAGATTAAAAGATATTACCTCATCTGTCTTGTCTCTCTGATAACCTGGGACCAACACAGCTACAACCACACTTTCCCACCCTTTGTTTGTCCTGTCTACTTAAACTATAAGCTTTTCAGGGCAGGTCTGTCTCTTCCAAATGTACATTGCCTAACTGATTTTGGTTGGGGCCTCTATGTGCTACCATAATAATAAGTCTGCTACATCCAGAAGGTAAATATGGTAAGCAAGGCAGAACTAGTTATGTGATATGGACTAGGCGGAAGGTATCAGTTACTCAGCACTGAACTTTTCTAATGGAATATTCATATAAGATTCAACAGCAAAATAGCTCAGTATTGGAAAAATTCATATTGAGCTGGCCCCACAAGTCAAAGGGCATAGATTGGTTATATCTGGGCCATGTCACATAACACACTTCGTTTTCACACAACTCTTTCTTTGCTATTGGAGCCCAAAATTCCAACAATCCTAGTGATTTCCTCATTGTACTCTTTCCTGGCAAAGTTGAGGGATTATTCCCCCATTTGGTTTTACCTTTTTCTTTGAGCATAGTGCTCAGGAATCATGCCAGTTAACAGCCGGAGACTAACACACTATCCCCAAAACAGGTACATCAAGGTACATCATGGGCAGTGGTATCACAAGTTTTCCCTAACTGCCTTGCCAACCATGTTCTGGAGAAACATTCTCTAGTGCTGCCAGAGTAGTTCAAATCTCCATGCTTATTTCTTGGGCACCACCAACAAGGGCCCCAATGAATCCTAATACCAATTGTGATGGTATTATTTTGCTTGTGTTTTTGCACATTTTGGTCCACTGGAAACTGACCAAGACAACCAAAGTTCATGTCACACAGACCACTAGAACAGCTCCACCTGCCTTTTGCTCTAACTGGAAGACACTAAGTATCTCCTCTGAGAGGTACTGTTTATGTGGACTTTAGAGAACTTGTACCTGGGATTCGATACTTCGTATATTTAGAAAAACGAAACTCTAAAAGGCAGAGAGATGGGTGTAGGCCCTATAGCTTCTATATTGGCTCAGGTTTTAAAGTTTGAAGAGACTTGGAAACGGGTCCAGTTTGGGCCTCTCTCTAACAAACTGATGTGTAATGGCCAAAGACAACCCCTAGCAGCTGATTTTTGGTTGATTCTTCTATAAGATATTTGAGGTCTCTCCTAGATCTGAATAAGGGGGAAGGGGGCAGAAGAGGAGTAAACAATTTATTTATTAGCTTCCGAAAAACAAGTCTCCAACTTAAGAGACTTACGAGTAGCTCAGGCTTATCACCATATGTGCTTGCTTTTTATCAAATGTGTGGTAGCTTTTAGGCAGTTAGGGGATTAATAGGCTGTGGTAATTGTTTGACATGATTCCATTAGATACTTTCTTATCAGCCCTATACACAGGTAAATTCTTCAAGGTTGGGGGAAGTATCCCTCATGACACCATGGAGGGGGTTATGTCCATCATGTCACTTGTAAGTTTTGCATATACCATAGACAATGAAAGACTAAATTAAACAGTGTAAGATTGATATATTTTCTTCCCCTGCTACCTCTCCCCCAAGAACCAGGAGGAGAAAAATGAGGGAGAAAGTTTGTTGGTTTTTTCCCCCTAATATGCATATAAATAAATACTGACAGACTTTTTTCATGCTTCTAGCAGCACAGCACAACTACAGTGATTTTCAATCAGACCTCCCAATCCAGTTCTCAAGGGTTTAAAATTTAGTTATTAAAAATAAATTAATCTGGCACACACAGCCTCATTCTTACAAAACTACAGATAGAACGTCCACTCTCTTCCCTGAAAATTATAAAAAAGTATTACATTTTGCAGGCAGTTTGATTCATAATGTGAACTATTTCTCTTTGATATTTCAAAGTAATATCTACCTAGATGGGAGGTAATATGGCCCAGATTCTGCATAGACTTACATGTTTAACTATAAGCACTCGAGGAGTGGTCTCAGTGAGCTCAATGGGACGTCTCCAGCTTGAAGTTATCTTGTGTGTAGTCTTTGCAGGATGGGGGAGCGAATTCATGTTCTTCATGAGGATTTTTACTTAATGTATAGTATTAGAGGCTTATACTAAATGAATATGGGTACCACGAATGGAAATTAAGTAAAATATGAAATCCAAATACTGTTCCACCAGTTCCTTAACTCTACTCAATCCTGCGGTGCTTGGGTACTTACAGTTGTCTCAGACATGCTATGCCTCTCCCGCACAAACCCCATGTGGTCTAAAACAGTGGTTCTCAGACAGCGGTACGTGGGTAATTTCTGAGCTATACAGATCCTTCCAGGTGGTTCACAGAACCACAGGATGAAATTCTTTGAGAACTAAGCAGCAGAGGCCTGATTCAAAGCCCAATATAGACAGTGAGTCTCATTCCACTAACTTCAAAGGGTTTTGGATCAGGCCCTGAAGATAGGATGTTCGGCGGGGAAGATGATGAAAGGATCATTTACTTATTGTATGGAATTAAAAGGAACCTAGTCCCACCCAGGTAGATAAAAAATAATACAATTTTCTACACACAGGGGAGTTAGTTTGTCAGACTCATGTTACTTGAGCACACTGTTTTGCATATTAATATTTAATCACATAAAACATTCAGAATCTACACACTTTATCATTATGTTTAAAACCAGAATCAGCTGGCATAAAAAAATAATCAAAATGCTTAGTTGGATCCAGGTTATAGTCTCCCCTTAGTAAAGTTGCAGGGGAAAGCAAGCAAGGACATATTTAACCCTTTGCTATTTATGTATGACATTTCCCGATTTCATTTGGGACAACAGAAGAAAGCTTGTGCATAAAGCAATCAAAATGCCATTGCAGCTGCCTCCTGTCACTTCTGTATTCCACAGCCCCAAACTGTGAATTGGGCACATTGTGTACGATATACAGGGTAATAAGTACAGTTGAGATATTAACAGCTCAGAATCAGGACAGAATACTTTGGGAAAAAAATGCTTATAGTGCAAAGCGGCAAGTAGCCATGATTCTATGCCAGATGTGATCTTGCTCACTGCAACACATTCCCCAAATCAGCACTTGTTATTAATCAAATGTTATAACAAGCTGCCTGCAACAGCACTCTGCAACCATGATTAATGAGCCAGCGGATTTTAAAGGGAACAGAGTCACTTTTTTCAGACACTGAAGTCTCTAGGCTAGAAAAGTACAGATACAAATGTAGGACTGTCATGCGTCTGTAACTCTCCAGATTGTGTCTGTCCTGAATAGAGTAGATGTGTGTCAGGCAAATAAAATGTTTCCATACTACACATCTAGAAGTACTATAAGGAAATGACGTCACATTAGACAATCTAAGTTAGCGAGCCAGAATATCACTTGGTTTCTGTACAGAGTGGAATCTTCATTTCGGCTGTGGCTAGCAGCAGAACTTGTGTCAAACACGTGGCAAATATAAGACCAAATCCTTAACTAAGTCACTACTCAGGCAAAAAAATGTATTGAAGTTAATAGGAATTTTACTCAAGTAAAGAATGAATAAGAACCGAATGATCATCTAGTGCTGAGAAGCTACACAATACAAGACCTACTGAAGATACTTATAATTCAGAAAGAGCCTTGAGGGAGGGAAGGAATTGTTTATTTGTTTTAAACACAGCTGTTACTGGATAAGGAAAGGATTTCTTGTTGTATCCAGTTAGACATGGATCAGACTGGTTCCAAGAATGTTGGCCACCTGCCTGACAAGACTACATAAATAATTTTAAATTGCTGTAAAGTAACATACACATTCACCATTATGTGTGGGATCATATTATTAATTACTCATGGCTATTAGGGTAAGCATGAGGTATTGTTAAGTTGTTCAGAAATCCCCAGAGTTTCATTAATTAAATCATTATTTGTCCAAAATTTCATACCACAAAGGGCATTATTTCACCATTCTCAAGTTTGAAACATTTCAGTCATCCAATCAGGCAGCAGAAACAATACCACATGATTTACATGACCAGATACTGCCAAGAGTCAAAGAAGCCATGAAAAGGCACAAGGAGAGGAGACAGAGAACAAGTAAAATCAAACATGTAAATTATAATTATATATAAAAAATAAATTCAGAGAAGAAAAAAATAAAGAGAAGGAAGAAAAATGGGGATCTGAAGGATGTAAGCTATTTTTGTCTTAGAGACCTTGAAACTACTGCTGTAGTGCAAAAGATTCCAGCCTGCTTTTAGGAGCATTGAAGCATAATTTGTTCATAGTTCCATTATTATTATTTACATTAATATAAATAAAAGGGATGCAGGGGGTTCTAATTAAGGCAGTGGACTGGGACTCAGGAGGCGTAGGTTCAGTTCCTGGTTCTGTCACAGAATGACCTTGGGCATTTAATCGCTTTGTGCCTCGGTTCTGCATCTGTAAGTAGAAGATGACAATACCTCCTTTATTCCCCACTTTGACAGTCTTGTCTGTTTAGGCTGTAGCTTTTTCTTTTCTTCTTCTTTTGTTAACTAAGTGTATACAGAGCACCTGGCAAACAGGGCCCTTGTCTTGGTCTGGGGTCCTAGAAATGTCTGTGATATAAATTATTGTCAAATGGCCCCAATAAGGGATCACAACATTATTGTTCTAGGAACTGTACAAATATGTAGTAAAGAGACTCTCTTCCCTAAATAGCTTGCAATCTAGGTTAGTAACATGAAACATCAAGTGGATGAAAGAAATAAATGGACAAGGGAGAGGGAAAGGGAGGATGAGGTAACAATGACACAAAACATAAAATAGCCTGGCTGAAGTCCCTTAATACCAAGTGGGCATGGGATAAAGTGAGAAGAGTACAGACTAACAAAGCCCTCGGACTATCACATCCTTGTATTCATTTAAGTAGACCTGGCATAAAACACATGGTCCCATTGTGCTAAAGGCATAGCAACTAAGGGTTTCACATGTATTTTCTAAAGTAACTGACTAGAGTTCTCTTTGCTGCAAATGTCAGACCCAGTGTGCTAAAAGCTTTCAAAGACAGACATCCAGCAGGTAACACAGACCAATTTCGGCAAGTACTGTTTAAACAACCATTA
The DNA here is from genome assembly GCF_002925995.2 of Terrapene triunguis. NCBI lineage: Eukaryota > Metazoa > Chordata > Testudines > Emydidae > Terrapene > Terrapene triunguis. The sequence goes on from NW_020664499.1 coordinate 505,746, forward strand.
ATCTTTCTTCAATGATCACGTTGTAATCTCTGTAAGTTCTTGATACGAGCTGCTTGAAAACTGCCTGCCATCAATTATGACTCATGAATGTAACTCCAAGTAATGCACTTACTGTCACTGAATACAACAACTTCCAAAATGTCATATACAAATACAGAGCGTGAGCTATAATAATGCTGATCTCATATTGACCAACATGGGAATAACCCAACGGCAGCCAACACAATAGAAGAACTACAAGTGATCCATTTATGAGCCTTTTCTAATTTAAAGATCACAAGCCATTATTGACAGAAAACATGGCCATGTAGGAACTTTAACTCATGCTCTGAGGACACGCTTGGTGATGTCCAGGATCTTCCTCAAATACAAATTAAGTCTCAAAAGCCACTAAAAATTGTGGTATAATACTATAGCAATCTTCCAGCTAAGAGGGCATTGCACCTCGCACCACTGTAATAGTCATTCACAAGAAAAAAGAAAAAAAAAGATTGATTCAGACTAAGGGCTTGTCTACACTTACCGGAGGGTCCGGCGGCAGGCAGTCGGTTTTCTGGGATCGACTTATCGCGTCTAGTGAAGACGCGATAAAATCGATCCCTGATCGCTCTGCCGTCGACTCCAGAAATCCACCGTGGCAAGAGGCGGCAGCGGAGTCGGCGGCAGCGCGGCAGCAGTCGACTTTCCCCCGTCCTCACCGCCAGGTAAGCCGACCTAAAATACGCAACTTCAACTACGGTATTCACGTAGCTGAAGTTGCGTATCTTAGGTCGGACCCCCGCTGTAGTGTAGACCTAGCCTCAGATCCTGATGCTACTGTTCTAAATTCTGTTTGTTTCTGCACTTCTACTTAGTCCTCCACTTCCTAAAGTTGGACTTCCCCTCATTTCTGTGGTCACATTTTACTGTGCTCCTTACACAATTCAAAATGAAACATGAAAGCATGTTTTTATCAATCAGAAATGGTTAGAAGCTGGGAAGGGAAATACATTAGGCTTTCACCTCAGGAGAGCTGCATTCAAATACTGGCTTAGGTCTGAAGAGGAGAAAAAACTTTGATCATCTCATCCTAATACCCACGTGTACAAATCACAAAGCTGCCATTTGTTATGACAGGCAGTCGCTGCTCAAGGGAAGTCTAAGACTGTAATAGCAGAGGAATTGCTGGGCAGCAGTGGGTAAAAGCATAGGCAATTGGTTGAGTACCTACACCTGGACCAATACTGCCAGGTGCTGAGCAATGTCAATGCCCATTGACCTCAGTGGGAATTGTGGGGACTCAATGCCATACAGGCGGTGTTCAGCACCTGGTAGAATCAATGCCATTGTGATGCCTGGTTGAATTCAGTGCTATAAATTATTCACTTTCATGAAGAGCAGAAAATTCAGTAGCAAAACTTGATGTTGTAGTGGGTCCCTTTTTATGTGTGTGTTTTCAACAAGCTTAGTGTTTTTATTTTAGTTCTAAACTCAACACACAATGTGGGATTAGTAGTAGTGTCTGCTTAGGAGGGGAACAGCAAAGATTCAGCAAATCAGGACAGACACGCACTGCCAGAGCTGTTTGTATGGGAAGTTTTCACTGAGCTTGCCCGCCTTCACTATGCCTGTCTCTAGCAAGTGTGTCAAGTTCTCATTTGAATTACCACAGCAGAAATTATGTTTCCTCCCCCTCCCATATTAAAACAAACAACAATACAATTATATGGATATAAATTAAATACTAATTAACCTGAATCTAGTATGCATGATTTTGTTAGCCACCTGAAAAGGCAACCAAAGCTTATGGGGAATTCCACTACCCACCCTGTCAGCCTCCAGTTTGTTGCCAGGCGATCAAATAAGCATTACTGTGCATATGAATTAGGAACAAACTATTTTTTCTTTAAAAAAATAATAATAGTTTGCAAATGGTGAAAATGGCTGTCTTCCAAATGAGTGCTTTCCACAGCATTCCTGGGGCTCGGGAAGGCTGCAGAGCAATTCTGTTGCTAGGTTAATCATGAAGTTGGATGACAGGCAGAAATGCTTTCTATGAGGTACAGTACATCATAGAAGTTAGCGTCTTCTAAGTTGGCCCCTTGGTGCCTTAGGAGTAGCTCATTAAAAAAAGATGGGGACAGGGCAGCTTGATTAAGTATGAGCTGACAGTTTTGAAAGATGGTTATCAGAGTGCAGTTGCATTTTCTACAGAGACAAAGTGATTACAGAGAGTCAGCTACCATTTGGTCCTGTTCCTCCCATGCAGCCGGCACTTGCCGGTGCACTGTAAAAACACCTTCTAAAAGGTAAAGACCTGTTTAACAGATTAGTACTGACAAACTGGGTCAAAAGTTAAGATAGGATATTGTGCAAACCCTTAGTTGCTAAAGAATCTCCACAGTATTGTCCCCTCTCCACATCAGCACAGGGGCATTCTTGCTCAGAAAATAATTCTGGCTGGCCAACTCTGTTGTGTGGCAACTCCCTAGAATTGCACTCCATCAAGGGGCTGGGGGTGGGGAGGCACCCACTGGTGGCAACTACAGGAGAATACAATTCCTAAGGGTGTCATTCTGCTGCAAGGGAGCGAGTGACCTCAGGAGCTGGAGATTTGGCCTCACAATATCCATCGTAGACATGGATAAACCTGCTGTCCACTCCAGCAGGGTGGGGGTTGTGGTGGGGAGGAGCAAGACTTGGCTCTCAATGGAATTAGTTGACGTAAGCTCTGTTTGGTAAATCTGGAAGGCTTCTGCTGGCTTCTTGGTGAATGGGGACAAGATGGACCCTGGACAGGATTTGCACCTGAGATATAGAGACGAAAGGCTGTGTATCCTATTTCTTGTCCCCTAAGACATTCATCTCCCCTATCTAATATCATCATCATTATTATGTAATTATTTTCAGTTGATGAATAGGAAGAAAAAGGTTGAAAAATCTTTCCTTAACTTTAGCATTTCAATTATACTTTCTGAGGGTGGGGGCCTTTTGGGGTGTTTGAGCTTCTAATAAACAGGGAAACAGTATTGACAGTGGGTTCGTTTCACTTGGACTGACTTAATCCGATCAGTTTTGATCTTTTCACCACTTCATCCCACGCAAATACTAAACCTGAAGATAATTTTTATGATAGAGACCTCAAAGGGAAGTCTTAGTAAGCAAGATGAAAATGCATTTGCATCTTGTAACAGGCCAAGCAAAATCAATTCTTCATAGATGATGTTTATTAGACACAGGGAAGCTAAAAGCCTGTGGGTGTAATCTGTGAAATTATGCACGCTTGAACATGCACCTCAGATAGTAAAAATAACTGCAGAGTCGTGCATTATCAGTAGTGCTGATTTGCAAACTTTCACCAATTGTTTTTAATTCTTCTTCCCTCCTATCAGGGCCGGCTCTGACTTTTTTGCCGCCTCAGGCAAAAAAGCCTCCGGCCGCGCCGCCCCCCCTCCAGGTGCCACCCCAAGCACCAGCTTGGTGGGCTGGTGCCTGGAGCCAGCCCTGCCTCCTATTAGATCTAATCAGCTACTAAATACTCTTCTTCAGGTGCAGAATTCATCATTTTTATGCCCATAAAGGAGGCACTTTAATTTGCAATGAAGACTGAAACATAATAGAGTACTGTGTAGCATTCCTTACATAGGCTTTTAATGAGGGACCTCTCTCTCTATGGTACTTGTATGACCCCCATTACAGAGCACTCACAATATTGTAATGCATTTATCCTTAGTTCCTCTGTGAGGTAGTGAAGTACAATTACCCCATTTTACAATTGGGAAATTGAGGCACAGAGAGACCAAGTGACTTACCTAGGGTCACACAGGTAGTCTATGTCAGAGCAGGGAACTGAACCCAAGTCTCAGGCTAGCTCCCTAACCAGCTGACCACTCTTCCTCTCTAGGTGCCGCTTTAAAACAAAGAGCTAAATATTCACAGATCTGACCACCAATCACAATTATAAAATTGCTTTGCAAACACTCAACCCAAGAGAAGTTCTGGTGATCTTCTGGCAGTGGCGTTATTTATTCTCACTGTATATAAAGAATACATAGATCTCACTTTATCCGTACTTTTCCACTTCTCATGTGATTGAAGTTCTCTAAAGAGTTAGGGCCAGATTTTCCAAGGCATTTAGGCTCCTAACAATGCACATACATGCCTACTGGGACTTTCAAAGGTGCCCAAATGAAGGAGGTGCCTAATTCCCATTGAAATCAGGGCCCTCGTTCTGGACTCTGATAAGAGACTTACACAAGAAAGGGGCAGGGGACACTGCATCCATGAGCTGTACGGGCTTCTCACTCCTTCCCTTCATGGGTGATTCTCAGCTGGTACAAAGTCCTATGGGGATAAACTCCCTCCTAAACATGAGTGCCTCCCTTGGTCTACCTCTCCCACACTATTATGGCTGCAAAGCAATCTGCACCAACAGCCCAGTCTGTTTTTCCTGACTCTCCTCTCCTGAACAAGTCTGAGGTGGTTCCCTTCTCTCCTCCATTACTATGGAGTCCTCACATCATGACTGCTATCAATGGTGTCAATTTACCATTCAGACAGTGCTCAAGAACAGCCAGACCTTCAAAACAATCCAAACAAAAGCAAAATTCTCTGCCATTTACATTGACTGTAACCCTCACCTGACTCATTCTAATGGGCAAGGTGATGACCCAGTAGAAGAACTACAGTGTGGTGAAGACAGAATATAACTGAGAGAAACATCCCCAGGTTTCTCAAATATACAGAATCGCCCAGCTTTAAAAATCAAGGTAAATCCATCTGTATTCCTCAAAGTGGGCCACCCTGAACACAATGGAGTAGAAATGACCTAACAGACCTCAATACCTCCAAAGGGCTATTGAACAATACACCTTTAAACTCTATAATCTGGTATTTATTCTATAGACAGTTTTATATAGATACGGTGTTACTGTTCATGCACTTGCATGATGGATTATAATCACATTTTTTTTATTCCACATTATTTTTTAAAGATTACTGTAAAGGGGAAAAGGTCCAGGAAAAATTCAACAGCTAACTAATTGTTTGTGTAACTGAAAAGGCCTATAACAACAAAAGAAAGGAAATCCCCAAGATAAGAATAAAACTGCAAAATGGGACTTAGGCCATAATTCACTCTGCAATGCCTAAACCTTGCATAGATCTGAAAACTGCAGCACTAACACTTGCAGAATACCTACAATAAACAGAGCTGCCACAGTAATTGTTACATTATTCAAATCTCTCCAGTGTATAGGTACTGCACAGTCAGTTATGGCCTCAGACCCCATTTCAGCTAATCACTTAAGCACAGAATTAACTTTAAATGTGTGCATAAATTGCATTGATTTCAATAGGATTTAGCACATGCTTAAGTTCTTTGCTGAACTGGGGGCACCAGGACCAGATCTTCAGCTGGTGTAGCTGTCAGAACTCCATCAATTTCAGTTAAACCACAACAATTTAGTCTTCAGTTTTGGTCTGTTATGTCAAGGGAGGTCTTCATTAACCCTTCCCTTGCATTGTGGATGAACAACATACCAAAGCAATCCATGCTCTCAAAGAGTGCATCACAGACTGTGTGCAGTCTAGCTGACAACCTACATTAAACCCAGGGATTAGCATTTAAAATCTTCTGTACCAAAAATAGGTTTATTCTACTTGAGACAAAGTTACAGTAGAAATTACATTTTATTCTCAGATTTAGAGAAGATGTTACATGCTAGGTGTGTTGTGTTCCCCCTTTAATGTTTAGTCCACAGAGGGCAAGAGCACACTATTGACTAAAGAGTTACTCCTTTAGCTCAGGTGGCAAAGCTCTGTGCCTTTGGTGAAGTTCCCAGGTTCTAACCTTTCTGAAATGCAGGATGGGGCTATTATAGGGACAAGACTAACAAAATAGTAAACATTTACTTAGGTTTGAGTGTATCAAAGCACAGTGATAAACATATTTGGCAATCAATCTGATAAAAAGGGACACTATTCTAATTTTTTTTTATGAAAAAAATGTATCCTTTTTTGTTGAAAAAAATGTTAAAGTGTTTCATTCAGCTCATTCTAACAACTAGATAGCGCTCAACATAAAAAGTCTTAAAGCATTTACAAAGGTGGGAAGTATTATCCCCATTATACAGAAAAGGAAACTGAGGGACAGAGGTCACACAGCAAGTCTGTGGCAGAGTCAGGAATAGAACTGAGATGTCCTGACTCAGTCTGGTGCTCTCACCACTGGATAATGCTGACTCCTAGTGCATTACAATCTGGTCCACCAGGGGATACCAAAAAACTACTTATAAATGGGCATTGTACTTTACATTATAAAGCTGAAACAAAGGCCACAATTTGAAACCAATATGGCTCCTTTTCAGAATCCAGATTTCATCTTGCAACAAGTTAAGACAAGAATGGGTGCTCAAAGCTTGAGTTCTACCTTTGATTTTCCTTTTACCGCCCTAGACTTGAACTCCCTGAATTTCTGACATTAAATATCTGCCATTACATTTTTTTCCTATGTCATTTCCCCATCAGGGTGTGCTCTCACCTCAGAGTAACATCTGGATGAAGCATTGCAGAGGACTTCACCTCCCACCCCACTGGCTGCTTCCTTGGCCCAGTCCCACCTGGCATCTTCTGCTGACACTCTCTCTGGGTCTTCTGTGGCATGGCCCTTCAACCAAGCCACACAACTGTTCTCCCTAAAGATCCAACTTTCAGCTGACAAACTATGACTAAACTTTTAGTTGCCTGCCCCTCTCGGGCTCAGCTATAATCCATTGCTTCATGGCTCCTCCTCCTGGACCCTGCAGAGAGTCTCTTGAACCAGTTCTTCCCCAGCAGGATTCCTCCACTGCTTCCCTTCACCAGGGATTTCAGCAGTTTACCTCTGAGGATCAGCCTGCTCCACGTAGACTCTAGATCAGGGCTCCCCTACAGGAGCTTACTCTGTTCTCTTTCTCCTGTTTCAGGCCCTAGCTCAGGGATCCCCAAACAGGAGCCTACCCAGGGTGACTCAGCCTGACTTTTCTCACGCTTTTCCCAGAGGAGAACCCCCCTGGCTCCTTTCTCCAGGGTCTTCCTTCCTCTACTGAGTTCCCAGCTCTATCTAGAGAAGTCGTGCTTGCAATGTTTCACTACCACAGCTGGGGTCAGTCTTTCGAAGCCCCATTACACGCAGCTGGGGTTGCTAATTAGCCCTTATGTTGCTAGCTCATTAGGTAGGCTGAGGGATGACAGCTAAGTCATGGGCAAGGCTAAGTCCACCTTGCCTCAAAGGGCCAGCCAGCCTGTGACACCTCCTCCACCCCCCAATAATATGACAGTAAAAGCAACAAACATTATGGGCCAGGTTGTAAACCCCTTACTCACACTGGTGAGGAGTTACCCACTTGAGTAGTCAACGGGATTACTCTTGTGAGTAACTGCTTGTCATTGTAAGCAATTCACACTCTGGCCCTATACATATATGTGTGTGTGTATAAACAAATATTTATATAGAGCTAGGTTATGGATACATACATCACACATACATGCAAATGTCTAAGTAAGTATGTAGCAGAAGACACAGTATGTGATTAACCTTTCCTTTGCATGCCCGATAGTCCTTTAAGAAATTTGTCTTCATGTGTCAGTCTCTCAGAAAACAGTCTTATAAAAGTGTAAGCTTGATCAGCAAGCTCATGTCTCCTATAGCTTAGAATATAACATGCCCCATATCTCCAGTCTCATCATTCGTTTTGTCTGCTATAATGGGGCATTGTATTAGAAAGCTATTTTGTTGAGACTTATGTACAGTACAAAGATCTGTGAATCAAATGACAAAACAATGTCTCTCTCTCAATAGTGTGACAGAGGGGAATACACTGACACAGAGGCATATTTTTCTTTAGTAACTGTTTGAAGCTGAAAGCTGCTGGAAGCTGAAATTAGTGTCACTGGGAAATAGATGACAAGTTCATGGAAGATGGAAGACAGAAACTTAGTCCAGCTCCCTATCAAAGGCAGAAAATAGTTACAGGTGGACGGCAAACTTTACAAGGCCTGGTTCAGTTTGGATGGGTCACCATAAATCTGGATATATCAGCAAATCTCATGGGTTTAGATAACCCACTAAATCAGATTTCCTGTATTACTTGGCTTCAGTCTGGCCACAAGTAACATGAAAACAATTTCTCTTGATGTGTTTTGGAATGCTTGACGAAGCAGGATATGTGGAGAGCAGTCTGGTTTTAAAAAGAAATTATACTAATCATTTCTAGTTTCAAAGATGTTTTGGGTTCAACACAAAGTCCAGCTGAATGTTTGGGTCAGTTTTTATTTTGCCTAAACCAGTCTTCCTATCTCTGTTTTTAAGATAACTGTCTACGAGCATTGTGGCAAACTTAGAACTTCTTTGATCTTTCCCTGTTTTAGCTGGTATGTTTCTCTGAAAATTTATTTTTTAAGCCCCAAGCAATATCTTATTGTTGAGGCTTATTTATATACAAGACTTGAAATGCATTTTTGCAACCAAGTATATGGTCTCATGCATTCCTCTTTCATCCCGATTGTGCATGAATAGCAAAATGCATATCCAAGCATAACTAAGGCTTAAAGAACTGATTAAAATAAAAAGGGATGCAATACTTTGTTCCAACACTAACCAAATTAAATCCAACCCTGAGGCTGAAAAATGTGTGGCTAAACTTTCAATGGTTTGTTTTTGAAAACATTTGGTCATCTCTGCAGCCCTTAGTTTTATCAGAAAACATTATTATGTATTTAGTGCCGACAATGTACACAGTGTTGTTTATACACTAAAATACAGTCCCTGGCCTAAGTCTTAGAAGACAAATACACTGGGAAAGCCTTGAAGTGAGAATAACAGAGTGTGGGTGTGTGTTGATTTATGTTATTTTTTTAGATCAGCTGGCTTCCTGTGGGTATTGCAGCAGAAGTGAGTTTTTACAGGGATTTGAATGAGGAGCAGTCAATAGCTTTAGAAAATGGGTAAGGAAGGTTATTCCACCCATGGGATGTATGGGAAAGAAATGGGATACACTGCAAACAGCAATTCTTCCAGTCTTTTATACTCTGACAAATCATATCTGAAATAAATCCCCAAACTGGTTTGCTCTCACCCAATGTCTATTCCCGATCAACTTATTGATTTCCACAGTGTGCTATCAACACTGAGATTACTGTGAAGAACTAGCAGTGAAAGATTGCATACTGAGCTGAGGTTCTGTTTTTCAATGGCTGTTTTGGTAGAAGAGAATAATTTAGTATCTATTTTGTACACTATGACTGCTGTATTGATTACATCTCTTACAAGTCGCTATAGACTGGATCTAACATACAGAATCAGAGTCTTGGCCAGCAAGACCACAATCTTCCCTTACTTAATATTTCAGATAAAGGCTGAGACAACCCAAGTGCTCCTAGTCAACTGCTGAATGAAATTCACTGTAGTAATTAACTTATTCCCTGAAGCAGGAAATGTATTACCTTTAGCAAATTAACAGATGTAGTTATGCATAGGCTGTAAAGTTATCCAGCCCTTTGTTACACAGTAATACCTAGAATGCTCTTCCAGGTGACGCATACTTTGTAGCAGTACTGTTGTAAAGAACTGTGAAAATGAAAACTAAGGGAGGGAGTAAGCCCTCCATCATGGCCTCTAGGTGTTGCTGCAGGAGCAAACAGCGGACATAAAACCCTTAGGGAAGGAAAATTCTGTAGACAGATGCTATATAGGACAGCCATACGTTGCCCTTTGCAGGCTCCCTTGCAAGCCTCAGCGTAGGTGTTGGGAGGGAGTGGAGCACGTGCTGCTACTAGGATTCTGGACAGTTTTGGTTTGCTGAGCTGCACAATAGCTGGCTGCTACACAGTGAGGGCCATGGCAGCGCTTGCAGCACCCCAGAGAAGAGAAAGTGGAAAGACATCTTGCCAGGCAGCACATAGGTTGACTTCAATGGAACAATTCCAATTTACACCTGAGGACCTGACCCTAATTGATTCATCTCATTTAAGCATCCCTATATGAATACTCCACAGGCATATTACTTAGCTGTGTTCTAGACAACTGTTGACACCTGATCTTTCCCCCCTATTTATTTTTTCCTGCCTTGTCACTGTGCACAATGCCACTGAAACTGCTGGTCAGATCTGCACGTTCCTTTTATGCATCAATAAAGGAAACAATGAGTAACTGAAGCAAGTCATAAAAAGCTTCCTTTTTTTTCCTGGCACACCCTGATGAGTCAATGTCTGGAGTTTTTGATATGCCCCTGCACTGTACAATTGATGAGCTCGAAAGCTTCATATCCCTGCAGGTCTCTAGGGACGCTGTTCGATCAAAGTCTTAATAAAAGAGATGTAGTAGTGCAACAAAGTCTCCTGCTGAATACAAGGTATTTCTTCTTGAAGCCACTCTTGAGGGAGAGTCAATGTAAGAGATGATAGAAGAGAAGTTGCACAGTAGACTGGTGTGATTAGAAAGTATCTGGGAGAACACACATGCACTGTCCTTATATTTAACTGCAAGAGGGACAATGGACTTTTAAATTATGCTGTATCACAGTATACCACATAAAGACGATTTAGATATTTTCATGCCAGCACTGCATGGTGTCTGTTTTTACCTATTTATCTCTAGAAACATCCAATATCATCTTCTGATTCTAGGATCAATGGTGAATTTACTATTAATGTTATACAACTCTGTCCCTTGCCTAGCTTTCTCAGTGTCTATAGAAAGAAACAGAAAAAGCCAAAGCATTCAGAGAGTCAATCTTGCTCCACACAACACAACTAGGACTGAAATCAGGAAGACAGCAGGATAGTCAAGAACTCTTGCACACGCTAACTTTTTAAACCGCTCTATAAAATCATAATCATATAAATATTTTTGCCTACATTTTCAAAATTCTCAGTGCTTTTGGGTGCCCACCTTAAAATATTCACCTCTCTTGCTGAGGTGCCACTTTGATGGGGTCAGAGAGTACTGGAGACACTTTCTAGGGCTGGAGGAAAGATCACATCTGGCAGCAGCTGAAGCAGTGTTCCACATGCCTCCTCTCCTTTCCTTTCTCCTCAACTCACCTGTTTTCAGCATTTGGGGGTTGCTGCTTCTCTCTTCCCTCTCCCCATCCTTCTTTCCTTTTGGTCAGGGCTTGGGGGTAAGGAGGCACATACTTGGGGCAAGAGGGCACATATGCCATCTAGACCCAGACTCTGGGATCTGTTCCATCCTCTGCTGCCATCATTCAGTAGCAGGGCCTGGGGATTGCTCCAATGTAGTGTTGGTGAAGCATGAGTGGAGTTGATACAGTTTGTTTCCTAAGCGGGACAGCCATTGTGGGCTCCCTGTTTCAGCCCCAGCTTTAATCGACTTGCTGGATTTCTGGAGCCGCTAAGGGGTGGACTGATTGCCAGTTCACGTTATGCCTACACCTATGTAGCGACAGAGCAAAAACTAAATTTGCTGAGTTGTTTAAAACCACCACCACCATGCTCTGAGTTACCAGTGGTAAACATGTTTTTGTAGACAGCAAGTACAGAGATAATGACCCAGATTTCTGACAATTCTGATGGGAATAACTTTTTCCAGCTACTGAATGAAGTTTCACAGTCCATGCCAGTTTCATAGAATTAACACGAGTGTAATATTCCCTTCCCTCCTCCAACAACATTTGGAAATGAAATGTAATATGTATAACTTAAGTGATAACTAAATTTTCACAGTTGTTTAGATCAAAAGTCCTATGTTCTAGTGCTGAAAAGATACATTACATGACATTTTTCCATATGCATATTTCACAAAAGCATGTGTGTTAAAATGGCTGTTCATTTTTTCCATGACTGACAGCCAGAAGGCTGCTAGGAAGACAATCTACTCATCCAATGGTCATAGTAAAACAGTTGTTACCATGGCCAGGTAAAAACATTTTTTCATTGGCATCATGAGAGAATAGATTTTGTGCCTGCACAGGTAAATTTCCATGATAGTTTTCCAAGGCTGGAACAGGGAATATCAAATATTTGGATTAGACGGGGGGGGATCTTCAATTTACTGAACTTCTGGACATATTTGGATTTGGATATGGCAGAAATGTCTCATATAAAAAGGAGGGTAAAATATGCAGAGCCATATGTTGGATTAAGGAGTGAGGGCAAATTATTTTTCTGATTTTACTATTATGCTTCCCAGTGATGACTGTGCTGAATGGCTGAACCACATAGGTCACGTGAGTTAAAAATGCAGCCACCAACAGTTTAGAATGCTCAAGAGATTTGGTGACTTCCCTCAACTCCCTTTTGATGGTAAACTTATTATTTCCTGACTAAGAGCCAAAAAGAATAATCTTGCTCTTCAAGAAAAGTATTTTTGGGTTTGCCTATCCCTAGTATGTCTTCAGAGGGTTAAGTTGGAAATTGTCACACATGAAACCCAAGTATGCCTGTGCATCAAAACATTAATTATGATATCTCAAATGCATGCACAAAAAGTGACATCTTTTAAGAACCATATGTTTCTGCTTTTAAAATAAAAACAAATTAAAATATCCACAGAAGCTCTTACAGTGATTAAAAACTTCCAACCAATTGATCTAAATAACTCAATTAGCACCAAAGAAGCCCCAAGTGATCAGTCTTAGCACGCTCCCTTTATCTTAATTTTAGAGAAATACTGCTTTAACTGAGACTGTGCTTATTTGGCATACTGCAGTGGACACACAGGAATTTTGGGATTCATTTCACCTAGTCTCACTATACCACATGCAGATATAGACCCTCTTATGTAAGGAATGTAAAAACCTGCAATGAATTAATGGCATGCAGAATTATCTAGATAGATGTATGGCTACACAAAGCTGCAAATCTATAACATTGAGAACTTCTGCCTACAACTAATATCTAACCAAACTTAAACCCAGCAGCGAAGATGTCTATTGGTGTTCTAAGGGCCTGATCTAAAGTCCATTGAAGTCAATGGGAATTTTAATATTAATTTCACTGAGCCCTGGATCAGGCCCATAATAACTACTAAACTGTTTTCTATTGGATCAACAGTTATATGAAGATACAAAAATGTACCTATTACTAGCAGCGATGGGCACAGAAAGCTTAGTACCAAATACTGCATTCCTTAATTGGGCAGAACTCCAGGCTTGGTACTCAGTTGTTATGAACTACGTGCAAAGACCTACTTCTGAGGAACTGCATGCATTAAAAACCACCCTCTAAACTTCTTGGGCATTTCCCTTCTTACAGCCAATAAAACTAGCAACACGGAATTTGCCATGCTGGAAGAGACTAATGGTCCATTTGGTTCATTAGTCAATCTCCAGCTAAAGGCAAGGGCAAACTCTTCAGTAGAAGGCACAAACCCTTTATCATGCACTTAATCATGCAATTTTATGCCACAAGGAGACATTTCAAGGCAGCAATATTTATTTAGAGCTGGACAAATACTAAACAATTTCCCCACTAATGCCAGTAGGATTTTAAAATTAATTATTATTATGTTCACAAGCTTGTGTATTTATTTTCCCTGAACAGTCTATTTACTGGCAGCAGTATGGAATGAATAAAGTTGCTGTCAGCAGAATTCATACAAACAGTGAATTTTAAGTGACTATATCAGAATAATAATGGAACGTGACTTTTGAACTCACTTCCCACAAGCATTCACACCAGAAACTTGAGGCTGAAAGCATGTTCAGCCAATCGAGGAAGAGAGATTATAATAGGGTGAAACCTGGACAAGTGTAATTTGGTAAAATGCCAGTGAAGTCAATGGATCTCTATCCGTTTATGCAGAATTTAGCCCCGTGAGAGTTAGAAAAACGAACATACAGCTCAGACTCCCAATAACCAATAAAATTAAGTGCCTGCAAATGAGCTGGTGAAATTATCTAGCAAATAACTGATAAAATCTGAGAAAATGGTCATCCGCGTGTGACAATTTGTGGACAGGAAAAAAAAGGCAAAATTTGTCAAATTATTTGTTTCTAATTATAAATAATGAACTAATTTAGACAGGCAGAGCAATAGACCATTGTGCACAAATGAAGATCATTTATAATAATTGTAACTAAGCAATCACACACATTGTTTAGGTACAGTGAGCCAAATGGCTTATCTGAACAGATCTTTCAAGCTCGCTCTCTCTCACACACACACCCTGACTGCACCTTTTCCCCCGAAAAAGTGCACACAGGAGAATGTCATTCAAATCCATTATTCTCCATCACTTCTTTGCATAGTGCTGTTAATCTGTGCGGTGTAGATAGTGATTTTCATGTTGGGTGCTGAGAGCTCTATCAGCCTGGGGAAAGTCACTCTTCCTAAACTGTGATGTTTCTAACTTATATGGCAAATGATTCCCCCACTCTTTTGTTATGGCAACAGCTGGTCAATCAGAGTTTATCTATTGTTTAGGTCTCTGTCCTCTGGGTTAGTTTTTTAAGTTTTCTGCCAAGGCCTGATCTAAACATAGGTTATGCACCGTGTACAGTACTGGTTTGTCCCCAGCCCTACCGAGAACGCACTGTAACACACAGAATCTCTTTCCAGGCAGTTTTATTTTCCAACATAAAATAGGCAAAAAGAAAACTCCACAAAAATAATTCATTCAGTCCACTCTGGTCTCCGTCTCAGAGGGAATTTTCCACTTTGTCTTTCTCAGTTCTTTCTGCTGCAGGGCCTGCTGCAGGATTCTTCCTTGCTCTTTTAGCTAAGCACTGCCTTCCATGGCTTCCTCCCTGGAGCCATGTTTTTCCACTCCCAGGGGACTCTGGCAGCTTTTCCTAGGGAATGGCCTGTTGCCTCTAAAGAGGGGGGCTATCAGTAGGGAAAGGGGAGTAGGAGCAACACCTGGCCACGAATAAGGTGTAGTTTATTAGTGGCCCTCAAGGTCCGATCACTGTTACTGGTATGCTTGTTTTGGTTAGGAGTGTGATTTTTTCCCCAGTGAGATCACTGTATTGGTACAACCCCTAGTGCGGATGCAATTATACCAATATAAAGATGTCTTATACTGGTTCAGCTTGTTTCCCTTTCCATATGGGAATAAATTACACTGATCGAAACACATTTATACCAGTATAAATGCGTCCAAATGAAGGGAAGCTGTGCCACTTGTACCATTCCAGTATAAAGCAAGTGGTACCACTGGTGTACACACAAAGCCCAACTTTACCTCAATTTGAATACCTAATCAGTGTATTTAATGTATTTCAAATATCTATCACATTCTAGTGTTCTTTACTTCTCTGAGCAGCAGGGGTGTTCAAAGACTAAAAGGAAGTCAGTCTTTTGGTTGCAGTTATAGACACAGATTCTGTAGAAATTTGCTAGTTTAAAGCCAGCTTTGTATTAGACACTTACATTCATGGAACAGAGGGATAAGAATGTATTATACCTGACCAGCTTAACAAGACACCTGAACTTTCAACCATGTCTCTCCATTCCTGACTGAGATCCTGGCATCAATCTTTTGGAAAGGTTCCCCTGCGTGCATTTGTTTCAGTATTAGTCAACTAGAAAACTACTTCTGCTCTCAGTAAAGAACAGATTACCTTTGATTCAGTGGAAATTTCCACTCTTCAGAAGCCAATTATCCAGCAGCTGTTTACTTTGCTACACATAAAGACTGATCCCTGCATACAGAAAAAACGAACTAGGGTCATACATTTGTATATTTTTCATTGAAGATCTACAGCAGGGAATCCCTGCACCTCCCATTTTATATTCTGATTGTAAACTAGGAGATACTTGCCTACCTCTCAAAGGTGTTGTTATTACTAATATTTGGAAAGAGCTTTGAGATGCACAAGTGCAATAGAAGTACAAAACAATATTGACTACTAATGAAAAGATTTTTCAGAAGAGACTAATGATTTTGGATGCTTCTCTTCTAGGGTACCCAACTGGATGCCTTAATGGTGCTCAGTTTTCAAAAAGTGCCAAGTACCCAAACTAAAAATCAGGCTCCTTTAAGGCATCTCAAGTCGAGAAAAAAGGACCCAAAGTGACTAGGCACTTCTGAAAATTCATGGTTTCCCCATCTCAGGCAGATTAGCATAAATGAAATGGCATGCGAATATACCTGAAGTCATAAACATGCAATAAGATCCTAGAGGATTTTACTAGTTGTAATAGTATTTTTGCTCTAACTGAGCAATGTTAACATATTTGCATTCTTTTAAATTGTACACTGTTTTGATAATGCATTATTGTAAGACACAGTGGAATAAATGATCCTTAATAACCACCAGTAATTACAAATATTTAGACCAGCCATGCATAAATAAGGCATCTGATATATTTTTGTTTTAGAGGCACTATCTTTTACTCAGTTTTATGGCTCCTACAGATTCATCATCTGTTAATCAATGCCAGTGTTGCTTTACCTTGTGGCTATCAGTGTGAGTTAACTGGCAAGAGATTTCTGTTCCAGATAAACTTTAAGATCACAAATCAACTGATGTTCTTTGGGTCTTTCTGCTAACACTGGAGGGTTCTTCTGACATTTGATAAAATAGAGGGAGGAAAGGGGTCATGATGCAGCACACTGCACTCATATTTTCTTCGTGTAATAACTTCATTCTTAAATCATTTGTTTGCATCTAGCTCATACATCACTTTTTAAGCACACGTAAAATAAAATAAAGTAAAATGTCCTTTTGCCCTTTGAAATCATCATGCTACAGAGGTTTTGAGATCATATAAACCAAACCTTGCATGATGAATTTCATACTTGATAAGAATACACCTATATGCAGCTAACAGTGTTAAATTGACATCTACTTGGGGACGTACAGTAAAGAGCATTCAGAAAAAAATAGAGTTATTGTTGGGTTGGTGATACCAGTAAAACCTAACAGCAATGCATGCCATTTTTCTTCTTGATTGTCACTGTAAATTATCCCGAGCTTTCTCTTAGCTACTGGCTTTTATAGATGACTAGACGCAAACATTCGGTGCCTCCTGAAAGTGGAGAGTT
Source organism: Terrapene triunguis (assembly GCF_002925995.2). Taxonomy (NCBI): domain Eukaryota; kingdom Metazoa; phylum Chordata; order Testudines; family Emydidae; genus Terrapene; species Terrapene triunguis. The sequence goes on from NW_020664499.1 coordinate 522,715, forward strand.
TGGAGGTCAGTAATCATTCTGGGCCTAAGGGGCTTGGAAAAGATCATCTGTATTCATTGACAGCTCACAAATGCCTCCGCATAACACAACATTTGCAGTGCCTATCCCTCTGATTTCCTGTCTGGGAAGCTAAACCACTCAAAGGTACAGTTCCAGATACCACAGAGAGCAGGTAAAGCATTTACATATTTCTCCACCTGCCAAGGCCAAAAGAGTGACAAAGACCTAAAATGAAGGATGCAAAATAAAACTTAAAATGCTGTGGGGTTTATTCCTTTAGTTCATTCCTTTCTATAACCTCCCTTTCATATGTCCTTATTTCTGATGTAAACCAATCTTCCACAATAAAATAAAGGAGGCATCAAATTTGTATGGAACAGAGAAGTTTGGTACTGAAATGAGAGACATCTAAGAAGTATAGGTATTTGCCTTCTGAGTAGAATGCTGACACAACATAAGCTTTTCAGCACCATCAGGTGCTAACTGAATATTATCCTTCCTCTAGCATGTCCCTCTTCTTCCCCAGGTCTGAGAGTTTCAGCTGATGCCATTCAGAGCCTTGTGAGCAGCTGTGAAACTGACAAGCATCATGCCAACTTCATTCTGCTGCTGTTTGAGAAGCAGAGGCAAACATTGAAATCATTCAGTGAAGAGGAAAGGGATTAAAAACAGAGATTGTAGGAGGGTTACAACAGCACATGCTCATACACAAGCCAGGAAGCGTTGTAAAGCACTGAGCACATTGTGGGTACCACCATTAACTATGATACTTTATAGAAAAGGGGGGAAAAAACTGAGTGATATCAGGAAGGGAAAGAAGGTACAACAAAAATCAAGAGAACTAATAGAAAGGAAAAGGATTGTATTAAATAATAAATATTCCACAACTGTTGGATTCCTTTAAAGGCAGGGGAGTTGGCCCACAAGTATTTCTCCCTGCCTGCTAGTATTATTCCCCAGTTTTGGGTACATTTTACATTTTTCAACCTTGACTACTAAAACTCTGAAGATACCAGCTACTGGAAAAACATCTGAGACAAAATTTGCCTTGATTAGCATAGCAATTTGAACATATTTCTCAAAAGATTATAATCCATTTTAGGTGAAAACATGCTGAAAACAAATCACACATAGTCAGCAAATGCAGATCAGCTTAATCTACATCCAAAAATCAGCCTCTGGACTGATAATTTGAGACCATCAAATTGCACACTGGTTACAGGTCTGATCAGCCTGAATGGGTCAAAAATGTCAAGCTCACTTAATTTAATTGAGGTATTTCATTGCAGTTTGCTTTCCAAGTTGTTCAGGTGACAAGTAAGAACCAAGCCATTTGTCTTTTTCTCTCAAGGCAGACTTTGCTATGCAGGGACAATGATTACATAGGAGTTACAAAATTTAAACCACCTTGCAGGATAGGCACAAAAGCGGACAGTCAGATATTATTTTCTTCATTAACTGTCAGTCAATGTGCTCAACTGTCTTTTGCTAAATTATTTCAAGTTACAAATCCTAAAAATAGGAAAATCATGTAGTGTGGTAAAAGACTCCACAATGGAATAGTGTGGTCAAGCTATGAGAAGCGTTATAAAGATTAACATGCAGTTGGATTTGATTTTTAAAATAGCCAGACATCTCAGCAAGACAGGACATTTTCCAACAGCACTTGCACTAGAGAATTAAACATTTGTGGGCCAAATCTTCAGCTAGTGTTAGTCAGCATAACTCCACTCATTCACACAAGGTGTGAATCTGGCCTTGGTACTATAAGAAAGATAGGGTATAAAACAAACTCTAGTTAAGCAACAGCTTAACTGATGACCAGTACCATCTTGTTTAGGGTTCTTTTAATTTTGACTGCTTAATGAAAGAAAAGGACTCAAGAGTTGAATTTAGTCTTATAGCGTTTACCTTAACAGCAGCAACTAGTAGCATAGGATATAAGATAACAAAAATAGTATTGGACTATGAGATTTGGCTAACTATAAATTGGTTGATATAACCATTTAAGTTTTTCAGAAACAAATCACATAACCACAATAGAAAACAACATTTCTGCTCAATCATTATGTTGGTGTAAGCCATGCCTGCTTGGTGTGGCACTGTCTCCCCCACACTAGTGGCGGCTAAACCAATTAGAGATTGATGAGCCTGCTACACCCTTGACAAACTTTAGACATGGGACTTTCAGCTCAGGCAGTAGAGAGGCTCATGCACTAAAATCCAGAGGTTCTACCCCTGCTGCCTCTGCCCTGGCCACAGGCTCAGTGCTTGTGAGTGTGAAAGTATTGCCTCCAGAGGTTCTCTTGGGTGGTGTTTTGCTTTCCCAGATTACTGGGTGGGGGCTAGAGCCAGTTGTTTTGTAATGTTTAGAGGAACCCTAGATATTGAACCCAACACCAGCTACCAGAAGGGTTACATTGGGAAGGTGATTTTGTTTAGTTTTGACTAAGAGTCCCTCAGAATAGGGCCTCACCTGTACCAATTGGTTTTCAATTCTAATGATGTTAATGTAACAGAGTAAAAACAATCCAAAGCTAAATCACAAAACAATTTGGTCAATTATTAGCATGCCAGTTCACTAAGGTCTCTTTCCCAATTAATCTACAGTAATTTTAACCAATTTCCCAATGAATGACATTACCCTCGGGATTTGACTACCACTCTTAAATACCTAAAATAAATGCCTACATGTGTGTCAGCCTGTATGTGCTGTTCAAAAAGTTTGCACACTTGGTCTCAGTTTATATCTGTATGAATGTAAAACTTGAAAGAGTGTGAAAACAACTTACGGTAGACATGTACGGTGTTCTACAATCTTAGTTAACAATAGTAACAAGTTCAGTTATAAAACTACTTTACAACAATCTTGATTGGACACTGGTACAGAACATAAGACATGCCCTGTAACTCTGTGACAGTCTTTAGAGCACACACATAAGTGTGTATACTTCCCTACTACTTACATAAAGTGATCAATTGTCATAACCCAAGAAAACGTTTGTGTGTTATTTGTCATCAGATCTTTGCTCAGCCATCAGCTTTCAGCTCAGTTATCGTTCACAGCTGGTGTTGACACCACCAACACAGGTGGAGCAAAGAACAGACATGACTATAGTCTTTTCCCAGTGTGCTAGCATGCAATCTGAATTGCTGGAAAATAGAAAGAGACAGTTAAAGTACTGAGATAGGTACTTCTTGTCACCATGATGACTCCTAGGTAGCCAGGCCAGTCTAGGACCTCAGTCTTCTCCCTTCAAAGTGTCTTTGGCTTTCAGGAAGCAATGTGCTGAAGGAGACAGGCTGTTTTATCCTATTTCTGTTGGATGGTCCAACTTGTTTTCTCTTCTTGGAGGTGGTGATATAGCCAATCAGATGGTGACCCATACTTCTGAAGATTCAAAATGTCCAACCAAAATGAGAGCTGTCCTCTTTCACAATCGAGTCAGTGAATGAGACATCAACTTTTGAGTTCTTACAAAGAGAATGGAAAATTCCACTCCCAGTTGCGCAACACATCTTGTCACACCAGCTTCTATAAGACAGGTTAGGCTATAGCTGTTGCTACAACTATCTTGGGATATACCTTGAAGTTTGCTCCAGTCAGCAACTTTCCTCTGTGGGCCCCTTTGTGGTGGATCTCAATTTTGCAGTTATGTTTGCTCAAGTTGGAGTTTCTGTATCAACATTTTGCTAGCTGCTGAAATGTCCAATTTAAACTTCATATAATTTATACAATTTTCCTCCATATCCTTTGATACTCTTTAAACTTGTTTTAACAGTCCATTATACAAAGCAGTCACTTCAAGAACCTTTGTCCTCCAGCAGGCCACAACAGCTCCATAAGTTTTCCATTTCTGTTCTCCTTATTTTAACAATGGTTGGGCCTTAGTAGGTATGGCTGAGCTGAGTCTGTGCATTATTAATCAAGCAGTTACATTTCTGATTATTACACTCTGGTCAAGTGTCCTTATAAATACACTATTTGGTTTTAGGTTCCTTTTATTTACCACCTCTTTCAGCACAAGTGTATTTCACTATCTTGACAACAGAAGCACGCTGATTGCAGATATTAGCTTTACTTTTCCCTTTATCACTTAAACAAAAATCAATCAATATAAATGCAACATTTTGGTTCCCTAACATGAGGTACACCTAATAATTAAAATGTACCATATTTCACCCAAGGCTGTATCACTTATAGTTGACTTCCCTTTTACACACATTTAAATTATATTAGATTCCATCAAGTTCCCTAAATTACTTACTGTATCTGGCACATCATGTCATATCTTAATGTTTAATATCAATTTATTTTTATTATTTGAATTCATTCATTCACAGCCTGAAAAAAGGATAAGTTTCTTTACCTGCACCAATGATAAACCCTTGCAAAAGGCTGAGTTTTTCAAACTATTGAAGAAATCTAGCCATTAGACTTTGGGTTTTTGTTCTCTTAGCCCTCTATTCTACCTTTTCTAAAAGGCCTTGATGCCTAGGCAATTCTTAAACAGTAATAACTCATAGCTTTGGCCTGGGTTACTAGTGCATGCTTTTCCTTTATTGTTTATATATTTATATAGCTTGATCACATCTATCGTACATGCTTACAATTTTAAATATTGTGGTGGGTAGTGAATCATGCAAAATGAATCTACTGTCTGGGGCAGAGCCTCAGCTCCATTAGTTTATGCCACTTCCCCTTAAATATCCAAGGCTCTAGAATGTCCTTTCCTCAACTTTGTCTTCGAGGGATATTATTAGCAGCATGAGGTGGCAGTTGATGTGGAGCATTCTATAGTTATGAGTTTCTTCAGCATTCATTTCTACCGTAGCATTTTCAGGTATCCATGTGAAGTCAAAGACGCAATGTTTGGATCCTGATCTGAGTTTCCACAAAGTTCAGGAGAGTTTGGATCAAGTGTTTGGGTTTGGGCATCTCCAGTTTGTGCCTTTCACCTCTAGGGAGCAAAGCTCAAATTTTTATATTAGCCATAATTAAACATGTGTTTGATTTTCCCATCTTAGTCTCTCTTTAGTCCTTAATATATGTATTCCCAAGGATTCTTCGCTGTAGTGTCCTCTTGTTTTCAGGGATACATCTTTATTTATAAGATTATCTTTTCTTGTAAACCAACTCCTAGATGAAACTTTAAAAAGCAATTTCAGTTTTTCCTTTAGGAGGCGAGGAATGTGTTTAATGTTTAACCAAGAAACTTATTTCTACAGTCAGAGGCCACATAAAATCAGTACATACAGTCACACTTTGCCTTTGAAAGGCAGGGCAGTATTGAAGTGCATTGGCAGAGCTATGAGCTCAGTAAAGCTGGTTGAATTTTTGCTTCAAATAAACAATGTGACAAAGGCAGCCATTTCCCCCCTTGTTTGCTCCTCGGCCAAAGTTTCACAAATGCTACATAACAGCTTTGGGAGTGTGTGGGACAGAAGTGAACATTCACTACTAGGAACAGTTCTCACCTACACATTGACCAAAAGACCTGTATGCTGCAGATAGCTAATCATCCATAAACAAAAACAACACTTTGAAGCTATGTGAGGGACAAGTTCAAAGAAATACATAGGATAGTAACTCTCATATTGTCTCCATGCCAACTTCACAAGCAAGTTTATGAAAGCTAAATAATGGATTATACTTAGGTCTTCAATCCAATGATTCTCAAAGCACTTTGCAGGCACCACCACTCTAAGGTACTGTAGGTATTACCCCCATTGCAGGTGGAGAAATTGAAGCACAGAGAGGTTATTGACTTACCCAAGATCACACAGGGAATCTGTGACAGAGCCAAGAGTAGGGTCCAGGTCTCATGACTCCCAAACCTGTGCTTTAAACACAAGTCTATTTGTCCCTATTAATGAGGGGGAATTAAGGAGCTATTTCCCAGGTATATTCACTACATACCTGATCTGATGACCATGAAGTCAATGGGCGTCTCTCCATTGATGCTATTGGACTATGGTCCAGGCCTTATGAGTCACTGGAACAGGAATTAAGGTTCTAAATCAGAGGCCATGGCTTGACCAGTTTCATCAGCCCCATTAAACTGTAGTTTGGGTCAGGCAGGATTTCTAGGCTACTGTAGCGGCAGTCGTCTGTAACATTTGCGACTTGCCAAAGCTGGGTGTTCAGGTGTGGTTAAATAACTTGGCAAATCTCATAAAATGCCAATGCCTTCGTATAGATAAGCACCCAAGAAAAGTAGTTGAACCCTCAATGGAGGAAATGCCATCCAAAGGCATAAGAGTTAAATCAAAATTTAACCAATGGAAACCACAAAGGAGAGGAGAGGCAATGTGAAATCATACTACTTTCTCCACTGAAAAGCTATTAAAACAAAGGCAAAGTGATCCACATGTGGTGCTGGACAAGGAGGCCTCCCTCCCAGGCCAGAAAGCATGACAAATTATAGTGGGGAGGAGGCTCCACCCATTAAGAGTATAGGTTGTGCTATGATGATGTTGTACCAAATTCAATGGGCAAGGACCAAGGGAAAAAATGACAAACAAATGATAGTAGGAACATGGAATGTGATGAGTATGTATGAAGGGAAGCTCACCATTGTGACCAAAGAATTGGAAACATGCAAGATAGAAATATGTGGAATTTCAGAGCTGTATTGGAAGTGTCGGAGTCACTTCATGGTGATGGATGGATACTCAGCATGCTATTCAGAATCCAAGAAAATGGGGTTACATTTATCTTATCCAAGGAGACAAAGTGTATGGTTGGATATTATCCAGTCAGCAATCGAATCACTACAGTTTGCCTTTCAGTGAAGCCAGTCAATGTCAATAATACAGGTTGATGACCCTTAAATAGCAGATGATGATGACTTGATTGATAAAATCTATGAACAACTTGAAGAGACATTCACTAAAAACAATAAAGATTTCACCCTTGTAACTGGTGACTTAGATGTGGAAATTGGAGCTGTAAGCTCTCATAAAAAGGTAATGGGAAACAATGGTCTGGGCTTACAAAATGAGAGGGGCATGGCATTGAATTCTGCTTCTCTAATCACCTGGTCATTAGAAGCACCATCTTCACCCAACATCCTAGATGTTTTTTATGCATGGAGGTCACCTGGCAGTATGACAAAGAACCAAATCAACTATGTAAAGATTCAGTCTCTAGCATTGCTGTGTGTCCAATGTATAAAGATTGTGGGTCAGACCATTAGCTGTTAGCCTCAAACTTAAGATGAAAACTTACAAATATACAATGTTCAACAGTTCCACTGCATTTGGACTTGTCCAGAATCAACAAAAAACTTTAATTTCTGTCCAGAATGGGTTTGAGGCACTGGCAAAAAGCGAAAGAGGAGAACAACCCGAACACACTTTGGAGTAAAATGAAACTACCAAAGCACACTTTCTGAAAAGTCAATGTTGGACCGCACCATGGATAACTGAGAAGGTATCTAAGCTGGTTTTCCCTCCGATCAAACATAATAAAAGATCATGATGGCAGAGTCTTCATGGAGGGTGATGAAATTAAACACAGGTGGAGAGTATCTGATTTGACAGTCCTTGGAGGATACCTGCTGACATGGGGATTCCAAAACATCTCGTTGAGCTCACCATCAACTACAGACCTGGGTGTGAACAGCAGTAGGCAACAGCGAGTGGTTTTCCACTAGGCAGGGTGTGAGACAAGAGTGCATTTTGTTCCCAACCTTCTTTAACATCTAAGCAGAATTTATTATGAGACAAGCCTGGGATGGTTTTGACAAAGTGGAAGGAGCTAGGATCTCCATTGATAGACACCTCTAATCGACCTTGGATAGTCTTTGCTACAACCACTGATACATTGGAATCTGTAAAAACAGTAAGTGAGGAATATAGACTATTCCTGAATGTGACAAAAACAAAATTCATGTGTTTTGTCATGACTAACAAATACAGGTTGCAAACAGGCATCACAATTAATAGTAAGGTTGTAGAGGCAGTAGATGAATTTAATCTGAAGTCATATATATCCATCCAAGGAAGCTGTTCCAAAGAAAATTGGAAGGCTAGGAATGGTTCACTCAGCTATTGCAAACTTATGTACTTTGGTAACATCAGGCAGAGAGATAGATATAACCTTGAGAAAGTTATTATGGAAGGAATGGCAGAGGGTCATTGTAGGGGAACAACCAGGGAGGAGATGGATGGATGGTGTGCAGCAGACCACTGAGAGGTCAGCTCTTGGGAACTCACATTTAGCAGTGGATCATGAAGGTTTTAGAAAAGTCTGTTCTGATGTCACCAATATTCAGACATGAATAAATGGATTTACTTACTTTGTTCATAGGCTTTCCTTCTGACTCCACTTCCCACTGAATAGGAAGTTTGGGAGGACAAAGGGCAGGCTCTTCATCTCCTGCTTCAGTGCAGGGGAAAGGTATTTCTGTTTTGTTGCTTTTGTACAAATGATTTTGTTCCTCCTGCTCTGCCCTTATGATTCTGGGTCCCTGCTATTGGAGATACAGGAGAATAATGCTTTCTTTGAGCCATCTGACTGCCTCCAAGGAGGAGGAACCCCATATGCATGTTCCACATAAATTGGATTTGCCTCCCAATGTCCAGTTTCAGTGATCTGTTTCTCTAAGAATCCCACAGCACTACCCACTTTCCAGTCACTGAAGTATGTCCACAGTTCTGATGTTCATGGTGAATTCCATTTGCTTGTTTTCGAGTCTGTACTTTAGAGCTGTATTTTCATTAGTTCCTTAATGGAGCTATTTTATGTGAAGAAGAGCCCTTAAGCCAGCCTGCATAAGATCAGTTTATTTTTCAATTATATCATTTGCAGACTGTAGGTCAGTCACTTGTGACCTTTATCTCCACTTTCATGTCCAAATATGTAACCATCTCCCTATGTAATATCCATTTTATGCTCCATGAATTCCAGTTGAGTTAGCATTGTAAGTAAGGAAAAGATCTCCTCGCTAGACTACTCTTAATATCTCAGTGAGATGCCTGATACAGAGGTCTAGTAGCCAAGGCAGATATTGATGATGTTTTTTGTCTTGTCACCCTTTGATGTTTCAGTGGCTTTTCCCATTCAAGAATCTTTCTAGTACAATTGTGGTGTCTAGGGAGCAAAATAAGCAAAGGCCACTATATTTTGGCAGACTCATTTATAACTGAAACTGCCTTTCACATCCTTTTCTTGGGCAAACTATTAGTTCCACCACCTTACCTGTTATAGCATTTAATAACCATACCAATACTTATATAGCACTTTTCATCCATAAATCTCAACATGCTTTAAAAAGATGGACAAGTATGATTATGCCCATTTCACAGATGGGGAAATAAAAGCATAAAGGGGTTAGCTGCCTTGCCCAGTGCCTTATAACATGTCTGTGGCAGAGCCAGGAAAGAACTCAGGTGCCCTAACCACTGGATCATTCCTCACTCCTGGATTATGAGGCTGTTACTCTTGTACACAGAAGCATTCGCTTCTCTAAATACCCATAAAATGTGGAAAAGAAAAACCACCACAAGAAGGTGGCTTTTCTGTTTAATCTACATGAAGATGCAGCATTTAATTACCAGGACTGCAGATTGCATATAATGGGGGGGGGGGGGGGAGAGAGAGAGAGAAGAGGACATTAAAGAACAACAGAGGAAGCAAATGTTGAAAGAGGGGGGAAAAATAGAGAGCAGCAGCCACCAATTCCCTTATGCAAATATGTGGGAAACTATGAGTATGCAAATTAAAGCTGCCCCAAGGCAAACTAGCTATGCCACCCGCAATAGCACAACAGGTAACTTGCTAACTTTGGAAAATGTAAAGGATAATCCTCAGAAATTTGTCCACACACACTCAAGGATATTTCCATCCAAATGACACTTGTGTGTGCCTGCATGTTCTCAAAGAATGCAGACGCTTTTTCCTGTCTTCAAAACACACTCAAACCTAGAGTACAGAGAGCCTGCATGAAATGATGGGAGTGAAAGCACAAGAAAAATAAATAAAGCAGGCTGGAACTGATAAAGCCTTTGATGATAAATAAATGTATGGGCATCCAGGCTGGAAGGTCTGCTCGCTCTTAAACAAAATAGATTAAACATTACTGAACTAAGGAACTATTGCCCAAGAAAATCCCATAGCAAAAGCAAAATATGATGTGATCTCTGTCCCTACCTCACTCCTCCTATATTAGCACAGTAAATAGAAGCACTAATTTCTCATGTTTTCTATTTAACTTTAGAATATACATGTATGTGTACACACACACACACACACGAGAACTACTTTATGAACTAATAGAGCTTGAAGAGTTCATAAAATTGGACATCTCTAAATTACTGTAGATACGGTGCATAAATTGCACTATGGTGCACAACATCCGTTTCTTCTTGTCCTTCAAATTGCTACAAAGTGATTTCCAATCCACTAAAGACATCAGATGTGAATCAACTTGCTGTACCTTGACACCATTTTCATTGTGATTTCTTTTTTCCCCGCAATCAGAAAAAATGATTTATATAACTGGCTGTTCATAAGATTGGTGTTCGTAAAACTGAGGTTCTCCTGTATGAGTGTGTGTGTGTATATATATGCACGCACACATGCACGCGTGCACACACACACACACACACACACTTCCAATGGGAACTAAACTGAAATGTATTTGGGTCTGGGACCTGAAATAGTGATCCCACAATAGAAAATGCAGTTTCAGCCCACAAAGTTACGCACCAAAGAATTGTATTACAGATTGGTGTACTGGACCTAAAAAACTCTCAAATTCTATATTTATATGTGCTCTTTACTCATCCAAACTTTTACAATATTTCTCATTTTGAAGAAAGGTTCTCTAATGATAGGTAGACAAATACTTCATTTCCCGTACCACAGGTGACAGGTAGACTCCACAGGTTGAACGACTGTGGTCTTCCACTAAAGGTCGTTAATCTGATCCTGTAGGTGACCATCAATGACAATGATTTCTCACTCAGAGAGGGCTCTTTGGAAGAATATCAAATGTAATTCTTAGAATAACCCAATTTCACTCCCAACCAAAAAACTACAAAATTCAACAAAAACCAGGAATTGAGAAGTCAAATAAATTGGATATGTGAAATATTTCAATGAACTTAGTAGATATAGAGTGGAAACAAAAGATGATATTCAAACACTTTCAGTGTTGGATGTCAGTCCAAACAGGACAGCTGACTCCTGTCTCTGTACCGGGCCTGTCATAACTATAAAGGGAAGGGTAACAGCCCTCCTGTGTGCAATACTATAAAATCCCTCCTGGCCAGAGACTCCAAAATCCTTTTACTTGTAAAGGGTTAAGAAGCTCAGGTAACCTGGCTGACACCTGACCCAAAGGACCAATAAGGGGACAAGATACTTTCAAATCTTGGTGGGGGGAAGGCTTTTGTTTGTGCTCTTTGTTTTGGGGAGAGTTCGCTCTTGGGACTAAGAGGGACCAGACATCAATCCAGGCTCTCCAAATCTTTCTGAACAAGTCTCTCATATTTCAAACTTGTAAGTAAACAGCTAGGCAAGGCGTGTTAGTTTCTTTGTTTTCTCAACTTGTAAATGTACTTTTTGCTAGAGTGTTTACCTCTGTTTGCTGTAACTTTGAACCTAAGGCTAGAGGGGGGTCCTCTGGGCTCTTTAAGTTTGATTACCCTGTAAAGTTATTTCCCATCCTGATTTTACAGAGATGATTTTTACCTTTTTCTTTAATTAAAAGCCTTCTTTTTAAGAACCTGATTGATTTTTCCTTGTTTTTAGATCCAAGGGGGTTGGATCTGTATTCACCAGGAGTTGGTGGGAGGAAGGAGGGGGGATGGTTAATTTCTCCTTGTTTTAAGATCCAAGGGGTTTGGATCTGTATTCACCAGGGAATTGGTGAAGGTCTCTCAAGGCTACCCAGGGAAGGGAATTAGCTAAATACTATAAGCCAGGGGTCGGCAACGTTTGGCACGCGGCTCGCCAGGGTAAGCACCCTGGCGGGCCAGGCCAGTTTTATTTACCTGCTGACACGGCAGGTTCGGCTGATCGCGGCCCCCACTGGCCGCAGTTCGCCGTCCTGGGCCAATGGGGGCGGCGGGAAGCAGCGCGGGCGAGCGAAAAGTGGATGTGCTCCTAAAGTGGATTTATTCTCCAAATGATATGTTGGAAATTAATATTCAGTGTGGCAAGTGATGAAACATGCTAGTGCTTCCCTTTTTGTGCACTGGAGGGAGGTAGGAAATCTTGGGCTCTGTGTAACGAATGGAATACTCTACAGATTCTCTCTCTAACCAATCACACAGATATCACCCCCCTTCAGCCCTTTTATACATGAAACTCTCTTCATTTAGGCTGGGATTTTCAAAGGAATTAGGGGTCCAAATTGACAGGGAGTTGGAGATCTAACTCCTTTAGGATCTTTTGAAAAGCTCAGCCTTACTCTTTATCAGCTTGTAATATATTAGGATCTTATTTGAAAATGTTCAGCGACAAGGCCAAAATCATCCACTGAGATGTAATGGGTGGGGTTCAGCACTAACCCTGCATTGCTGGGACATTCAAATCAGGTGGGAGGCAGAATCAAAGCTCTACCAATATTGGCATGGTCCATATTTTTAAGACTCACTTTATTTTCCCTACTTCTAAGAATAATGTGTGTTTGAAGATAACTGGTTAATCCTGATCTCTACGTCACTGCCTCAATTGCATTTGTAGATAAGGCATCATTTTTACCCTAAAGAAATGACAACATGCTACTTCATCCAAGTTGGGATACTTTTCTGCCTTTTTTAAATCTTGTAAAAATAGCTGTATGTGTGCAAACCTTCAAAAACAGGAGTGCATTTTATACACACACTATATTGATCCCCTGGGCTATAAAAAGGCTAAAACACAAACATACACAACTTCCATTTTAATTGGAGACTCCTAGACGTTTTCCCTTGTGTAGATGATCTGTGAGTGCTCTAACTCTCAATTCGGCTATGCAGTTTAAATGGCTGCAGCACTGGGCTACACACTGGTCTAGCTCCTTAATTGTAGGAAGCCTGGGATTTCTGAAAAGGTCACTGATGGTTTAGCCTACAAATAGAGCTACTGAAGCTGGGCAATTTGACAATGTAGGGCACAGCTGGCAAACACACATGTGTTGCGAATGTCAAGTTCCACCTGTAGCAGCATGCTGAAAAGCAGTAGTATATTTTGCTAAGCAATGCCAAATATAGCATCTCTCTGTGGCTTACAATTTGGACAGCCTACCCTGATGGCTGAAGGCTTAAAAAGCTCTTACCAAAAATATGCAGAGAGATTAGAAGGTTACGGGAGTGTTATTGTTGGTCTCTCAAGTCTCAACTGTCAATTAACGGGTAGCTTGCTCTTCACACTGGATAAAAGTGGATAATTAAGTTAACTAGGGGACTTGATTTTGTTTGCCAATACTTTTAGCAGATATTACTAGGCTATCACAATAGAGTCAAAGTTGTTTCTGTGTATGTGAATTAGGCAAATGCTAATTAAGGAACTGATTACTAAGTTTCTTCATTTGCATGTAAACTGAATCCTTCACACATGCAATGAAAGCATCAGATAGAGATGGATAAGCAGGCAAACCCAGTACTCACAGCCAGGTGGCTGTCTTCCCCAAACTATCACTTAGCATTAAAAATCCACTCAAGTTTTTGGATAGTGCCTGGTAGTAAATTATATTATCTGCAAACTTGTGGGAGGAAAGTCAAAAGCCTTTCTCTAATTTGTAGAAATGCTGCTACAATGACAGCACTTTGAGTTGCAGAAGAAAAAGAACAGTGGTAGCAACCACAGAGAGGAGCATAACCATCCACAGTTTGCAACCATGGACAGGAACATAAACATGCAGTTTTCCATACAAGGCTACTTATATCCAGCCAAGCCTGTTTGATTTATCTAAGCACCAGATATATGGTATCATGTGCAAACACAGATAATTTGTGAAGGAGAGGGACAGAAAGGAGATGCCCATAGATGAGCACTGGACTATCCTCCCCCATGGACTAATTTTTAGTACGTGCCATTTGATTAAATAAAATCTAATACATTCAAAAAGCAAAACTATTGTTCTTCAGCGGTGTCTTTATGAGGCAGCGTCACAGAGTACACTCACCGCAGTGGCGCATCCTTGTGGCTCGGTCTGGGGAGTCAGCTCTCATCTGGTCTGGCGCCACCTTCCATTGTTCACTCGCCCTGCAGCCTCTCTCTCTGCGACTCCGGGTTGTCTCTCTCTCTGTGATTCAGCCCTCTGTCAGCTACATCACTATATACCCCCCCTTCCAGAGTATCAAAGTGCCTCTGGACTAGCTATCCAGTTGGCATCTCCCACAATCCTTTGCCACTTTCCAGAGGCTGGTAGGAGAACTTGGTCCTATCCACTACACCCAGTTCCAGCCTAGGGACCTAACAATCAGGAGCCAAGACCTGCACAGTCTCTATCTTCTAGACTTGCTGCTCTTTCCCTAGGCCTTCCTACTCTGCCTCCCACAGGCTTCATTCTCCCCTCTTCTGGATAAACCCTTCCCTTAGGGCCAGGACTCCAGGGCTTTTCTCTTTCCCTGGGTTTCCTCCTTTCTAACCTTAGAGAATGACTGCAAACTTCCTGTCTGTATTCTTTAGCCAGCTACTCCTCCAGCTCAGCTTTATCAGCCATTTTCAGTCAAGCCAGACTCCCCACCAAGTATGGCCTATAAGGTTAATCGGCCTTATCTGTGCCACCCTAATCCCTTTAGGGTTGGTGTGGGTTGAACAGCTCATCACAGGCAGAGATAGAAGTCATCCTGAGAAGAGATGGAGTGTAAGTGTGCAGGAAAGGGAATGAAGTGCATGAGACTGCAAAATCTACATGGTCCCTTTTACTTCAAATGTTGAAACACAGCATATTACATATTAGATATTTCATTGACTGACATCAAAAGGACCTCCTGCCCCTCGCCTCCACCCCATATTCTCTCTCCCCTTCTCTCTGTCTCTCTCTCTCACACACACCCTCTTGAATAGGGTTATTATTCATGTTAGTATAACTATAAAACCACAGAACTTCAAAATACCAATTTTCTGGTTTGGGATCCTACAAAGAAACAAAACCACTGAGTCAAGTTCATGTCTGGGGATTTGAACCCATCTCTCTTCCCACCAACCAGATCCCATATAAGGGGGGCAGATTTAAGGTTCCAGTTCTGACTCATTCCTCAGCTGGAATTGGCCCATCCTGTTCTTGCTTACAAATAAACAAGTGGAAAGACATGACTTATTTTAAGCTACTGATTGGTGTCTTTTTTCTCCCTTAAAGAGAGCATAGTACAGGTGAAAGATGCCAGAGTAACATCCCTGCAAACTAAACTCCTTTACTAACCATAGAACAATAGCAATGCAGCACAAATTTCTGCAATGTAGGCTTCTCCTCAGACTGCTCTGCAAATGTGCCTGGACACTGATACCTTTCTAGTCACAGCTGGTCACCTTTCCATGCCTTGTCTTCTCAGCTGACTCTGCAAAGAAAAGCAGCAACCTATGTCCTTTGTGATGATGGAGAGAGGTTTTGGGGTGATAAGGACAGTTGGCAACAAGCCTAAGGCCACCATCCTATTTCACATGGCTATCAGACAACTGCAACTTTTAATCACTGTGGTTTCAATTAATACCTAAATTGCACCCCCCTAAAACTGGCTCTCACTGATGTGCCCATGCAGCCTTTCTAGGACAGTGAATCAAACCATTTGGTAACCATTATCGGATGCAGCACCTGAACTTTAAATATTCCCATGTGGCCAAAATGGATTGGGGGAGGGTTCACTGAGCCATCCCAGATTTCCTGGATTTCTCTATGAAAGACACAGTGTTAAAGTGTCAGCATGCTGTCTCACGTATAAGATGACAGAGGACTGGTGAGAGTTACTGAGAGCTTGAAAAAGACGACAGCTTGTAGTCTGATAATGGACAGTGAACCTGCAGCTATTTGGAGCACAAAATAACATCAAACTGCATCATCCTCTGAAGAAAATATATAAAGCAAATGGTTGAAAACACAGTCCATGACAAATTTGTCTAGCTGATGAATACTTCCAGACCGATAGCCTTAAGCTGCCAGATTCTTCCTGATCACAGAATAAAATGAGACAATGGAAACAGAAAGCAACAAAAGCTGTGAACATCAAAAACAAACAAATAATTAAAGGCATGTTTGAGATTTCATGTTCTTCACTGCCTTCTAAGAACAGCCTGTCTGAAAAAAATTGGATGGGTGATCTTAATGGGAAGTTATAATTTAATAGCTGAAAAGGGTACAACCCTGGAAAGCAAATGTCACTGACTAGAGGCCAGAACTTGGCCAACAAAAGTTCACAATTCCATACCATACTTGGGAATAACTCTTCTACCAGGTATTTCAAACAACAACAAGGAGCGGATTCAGATGATATTACCTTAGTCACACTCTAGAGGTATTTACAAGATTTTCAATGGCTCAAGCCCTTTCTTCTTCCCCTCCCACACTCGCCAGATATGTCTGTGGTCTGGACTTTCAAGAAGGGTGGCTGCTTTGAGGTTAGACAAAAGACTGTCACTGATCAGAGATGACAAGTTAGATAGCCCAGCCAGGAAACGATCTGGGTATTTAGTACAGCAGAAGACCATTTGCTCTGGCTAGCCTGACAGTGGCTCCACCTTCTGTTAGACTTGGAGTTTGCCCTGTTGTTGTTGGCCAAGATTTTTATTCCCCCCAGGCTGTGTAGCAGTCGTGTGCTTGCCCACTCCTCTTCCCCCAATCCCCTCCTCCCCCAGAAAGTAGTGGCTGTGTTTCAGTGGTGCTTTATAACTATACTTAGATTGGTAAAGCCCTTTGGGATGAAAGGATCTATACACATGTAAAACATTACCATCATGACTGATGTGAAGGAAACACTAGCTAACAAGTGAATTGCAGCAGTTGCTTAGAAACACTACAACAATGTTAAAGAGTGAGAGGGATGGATCAGTGGCTTGTTTACTGACAGGCTATTTAAAGAGAGTCGCGCAGAAGCACTACCATTTTGGTATTTGGACCACCAGCCATAGTTAGATGTTTCTTTTAAGTAATAAGACTTAATTTGTTTTGCTTATTAAAATCTACAATTTTTAAATAATTCATTCCATTTTTCCTAAGCTGTAGAAGCATGAGCAAATAAGGACATTAGGGAGTCCAAATATTTCCGTAACCAGGCAGAACCCCCCAAACAACGTTCTCTGAACCCAAACATCAGGCAATTTACCAAATGCTATTGTCCACAGTAGTGACTGAAACTGGTTAATATCTGGTAGCTGCTTTTTGACTGTGCAAAACAAATAGGTGGTTTGGTCTAGCTTCTAGCGAACAGATATTGGCCTCACAAAAACACCATCACCACAAACGGCTGCCTGGCTGGTAGAATTGTACACTCTGATCAGCTAACGATTAAGGGCCTGCCTGTCAACGGGAATCATTCCACAGACTTTAGTGGACTTTGGATCAAGTCCTTTTTGATGCAAAGGTGGAAAGCTGTGTCAATCCCAGAAGGGGGCAAGACACTTTTACAGAGTGAGGTGAGGATGTTTGCAATGCTGTTTAAACAAAGAACTTTGGGACAGTCAGTCCTGCACCTTTCTGAGCCATAAGTAAGATAACAATAACATACACAGTATTACATAAGCTCCGAAGTAACAGTCTGGTCAATAAAATAATGCTGCTGTGTCATATGTTTTCACCTTCTGTCTTTATTGCAAAATGAAAAGAATTTCCTCTATGGAACTGAAACAACCGACTAAATCAAGTTTGACTGAAAAAAACAAAAAAAAAAACATTTGACAAAAAACAACTTTAACAAGCACCATTTCTCCATCTTTCCTACTGTGCACCTCCTCATGACAAGATGCAGCACAGCAGGTCTCGGCCTCAGTTTATCCAACCATGCTTCTAGCACAAGCTAGTGGATTATGTGGCTCAGTGCTCAAGCCCGATTCAATTCTCTTCCAGGGTAGCAGAGACCAAACTCACAGTACATAATAAACACTAAATAAAGGAGTCTTTGCCGCATCTGGGCTACATTTTCTACCGCTCTGGGGTTACTTGTTCATCTACCCTCTTATTTTATCTCTCCACCCCCCACCCCCCTTGCCTCTTTAGGCAGAATAAGGCATGGGAAGCTTCGTGAAGCAGAAAATGTCTGCCCAAATGGTTAAAGTTTGGCCAAATTATAAGCAATTGAAAACAGAGTCTTATAATGGGAAGTATTGGGCAGCCTTAATGAAAGGCAGTGCTGCCAGCCCTATATATAACACATGATGGAAATTGGCCATTAGTAACTATACAAAACCCCATACAATTATAGGAAACTCCAATTACATTGTTTTCTTTTTTCATTTAATCCCATGGAAAACTATATTAAGGAGAAAATATTAGAGACAATTATAATCAAATTAAATATAAAACTCTATACATTCTTCTATTATTTATTTTCATGTGTCTGACCTCTCATCATTTAAGAGGAGTGAAAAGTTTGCTGTTTAACATTACCAGTAATAATACATTCATTATGAATTCACTACCCCAGATAGCAGGTGGAGAATTCATTAAGTCTATGAAGGACTGTATATGCCTTTATTAGTTGGTCCATGAAGTGCAGACAAGTTTCAGGAGACCATGAGCTGTCAATCACTTTCGGGAACACTGGGAAACAAGTCTACTAAGTGCCCATGTGATCTCCCAAGTAAACAGTTAAAGAATTTCTAGGGCTCTGATCTCTGAAAGGGTCAGATTAAGAGAGACAAGGTGGGTGAGATAATATCTTTTATAGGACCAAGTTCTGTTGGTGAAAGACACAAGTTTTCAAGCTTATGCAGAGTTCTCCTTTTGGAGACTGAGAGACAGAGCCAAGCTGACAAGGATGATAAGGATTCTTGACAAGGAGGCAGAATTATTTATGCTGGATCTTTGAAAGGTATATAAAAGGGCAACCATTCTGACAATATAATACAGTGTGTAAAAATTAATTCTCACAGTTGGTCATGCAATGAACTACTAGTATTTACTACAGATGAGTGAATTCACCCTTATGTGAACCAGAACTAACTTGAACTTTCACTCAAAGTTCAAACTGAACTTGGAATCTTTTCCCTTACCCTTCATCTCTACTCTCCTTCATTCCAGCCAGGACCAGAAGCAGAGGTAGCAGAAATCTTGGGAAACTTTCAGGCAAAATATTACAGATGAAAGCTTTGGAGAGGGCTCAGAGAATTCTCTGAACTTTCCCCCCAAACAAAAATCCACATTTGCTATATTGTTCCTACCACATTTCTATTTTGTAAATGGGTTTAGAGCTCATGACCCTGGAGTTTTAATAGCACTGGGGGAGTTCAAAGAGCACAGGTTATTTCCCCCCTCATTCTGGCAATACACTTCAACACTGACCTGCAACAAGACTACCAGCCTTCTCCTAAAACTCTCTTCATCCTAGATTGAATCATGAGAAACTGTGCATGCTGTGATAGATAGCCATTAGAGATTAGGATTAGAAACTAAACTCAGATACAGATACCCCAGTGACAGATAATGATATAAAAATAAACCTTGACAGATATAAACAGATAAGAAATAGTATTAATAAATACAAAATAACCTACAAAGAATTAAAAACAGCAGTAATTAATGCAGAAGTTACATATTACACAGAAACAAACATGGCATTATACAGCAACTAATTAAGGAGGCTGCCCTTGTATTCAGATATCATTTGCTGAAGTCCAGCCAAACACACAAATAAGTTCTCTTTCTAGCTGACTTATCTTTAGTATCACCAAACTAGAGAGAATCTAAAGGTGGACCTGTCCATTGGTGTCTTGAAAACTCCTTCAAAATTAGGAATCTTTTGGTCTCCAATGTTATCTCTCCAACACCATTCTTACATCTGTAATTGACTGGTATGAGCTGCATGGCACTAACGCATTATCTAGTTGTCAATGCTGCAGCTTTAAAAATATTGGCTATGTGAAGTCATTTAAGAAGCTTCAGCTTCCAAAAAATATTTCTGCAATGGAAGCTGCAAATTATACACTGTACAATACAACATAATTTAATTGTCCATGTTTTACAGTGTCAACAGCTCAACTCCAGCACTTGGAGTTGCTATGTCGTCCACTATCCATTTCATGACTGCCAAAGGCAGCCGTGGTTAATGGAGATCCCATGAGGCAACATCACAGAGTATGTTCTAGCCAGTCTGGGAGTTGGGAAAACTAATAGAAACCACTGAATCCTATGGCTGTTCACAGTTACCGCATCTCTGATACTCAATATAACATTGAGGGAATTCAATATTTATCCAAACAAATTTAGAGCATCAATATATTTTACTGTACTTAACAGAAAATTCTTTTTTTTTTTAAATGTGAATACGAAGCTAGGAAGACCAGGTCAGTAGTACAAAAGCCTGAGAGCGGCAAATAAAACAGATTGTCTATAATGAAATCTGGGGACTTGCCCTAGCTATTTCAGTTCTTTACCTCCAAAAAATGTAGAAGTTGTCATATCAAAATTACTAATGATCCATTCTAGTCAGGTGCCCTGCTTCTGGCTGTAACCAATGCCTAGAGCTAAATGGGGTCATGAAAACCCTTTCTAATTTAACAGGCCAAGCAGGACTGATAATAGCAGAGCTCAGCACTGCCCAAGCATTGTTCATCTACAGATCCCACAACATTTTACAACCTTGTGTGTTATCCCCCTTACAGCGAGGGAAACAGACAAGGGAAAGGTTTAAATCATTTGCTTTAAACTACGTAAGAAGTCACTGAAAGATTTAGGAATATAGTGTAAATGGGGGATTCTCTGTAACTTGAAGTCTTTAAATCATGATTTGAGGACTTCAGTAACTCATCCAGAGGTCAGGAGTCTAGTACAGGAGTAGGCGAGTGAGGTTCTGGGGCCTGCAATGTGCGGAGGTCAGACTAGATGATCAAGATGGTCCCTTCTGACCTTAAAGCCTATGAGTCTATAATGCAGGTCTCCTAGCTTCCAGCCCTGTCCCCTAGCCACTGGGCAGCACTCATAATCCCTTACAGTTTTTATCCTAGATGACCACATTGCTTCTGGGCTCAGGACAAACCATCACTGGGTCCCCAGTTAGCTGTAAGTGAAAGCCTTTATTTAGCCAGGGCACCATCCTCAGTAGATGTACTCAGCACCAGCAGGTCAATCACTAGCAACAAACCACACAGTAGTCCCATACCAGACCTACCCTCTCGCAGGAAGGCTCTGATAGGCAGTAGTTATTTAGTCCAAACAATAGCCCTGCGACAGGCCTACCTTCCCTGGGGGAAGTTGACAGGCAGCAGTCTCTCAAGTAGTTCCTGGAGGTCTGATCTTTCCTTGTCAACCCCTCAACTGAGCTGTGCTCTCTCCACATTTAATCCCTTCCCCCACATCTGACTCCAGCTGCAGGTGTAGTGGGGTGTGGTTGACTGAGTCCATACGTACTTGTTAATCCTTTCCTGGACAGCATGGGTTTGTATACTGCATCATACCCATACTGCTTAACCACAGGTGTTTCTCTAATTCAATCAACAAATCAGATAGTGAAGCTTATTTATCCTCAGTAATATCCTGCGTCAACGAAATCCTCATGGAAAATTAAATAGGGCCAATACTGAAATCCTCACTCTGTTCTTTCTGCCCCTGAAATCAACAACAGATGAAGACTTGGCCCATCCTGCATAAAAATCATTATCTCCTTCACATTTGTTCTTTTTAAACTTCATTGTGTGTCCCTTTGTTCTTGGGTACACAGAAATGTCTGTTCTTTATTATTACTCTTTGTATTAGACACCTAGCACTTAGGAGCCTCAGCCAAGATTGTTTCCCCATTTTGATGGGCACTTGTACATACACATAGTAAGAGACAGTTCCTGCCCTGAAGAGTTTACAACTTAAATAGATAGGATCGATAACAGGTGGGAGAAAAGGAGTATTGTTACCTCCATTTTTGAAATGTGGAGTTGAGAATCAGATGTTAGGTGATGTGCCCAAAATCACATAGAAAGTCTGTGGCAGAGCTGACAATTTAACCCTCCAATCCGAACCCAGCTCCTTAGCCACAATACCATCCTCTCCCTCAGCACTATACCACTGATTATGTGATGCTACATAGCTTTATTATAATTCTCATTCTTCTCCATTCCAAGCAAAATAATCCTAACCTTTTTAATCTCTCATGGATTAGGGTCTATCAATATATCCATTACTAACCTTGTATTTCAGGCTTTACTACTCAGTCATTAAACCTGGCATCCAGGATTCTAGACAAGGATTTAGTTATTTTATTTTATAACTGTTAAGGTGTCAGAAAAGATATTTAACAATGAAGAGCGGCCGCTGTATCCACTTTTTACACGGATGCTTAACTAATACGCATACAAATGTACAGTTTAATAAGTGAATGCTGTACATATTTACATGATGGACTGACTAACAGCTCAGAAGGGGCCATTATGGTCTGCTGAGTAAATAAATATGCATTTGAAAGGATCTATTTACCTATTTACATTATTGCTGCTTTCAGGTCAATGTGCCATAAATATACCATGCATATTTACATGGTAAACCATCCCCCAGTTCAACAATGAAATGTTTAGCAGGATCATAGCTGGTGTTTGAAAAAGGAACAAAAACCACAACCATTAATTGTGTCAGCATAACATGCATATTTAAAATTCTATCAACATTGTTTTTATTTACTCAATGACTGATTCCTCTTAGTTTTCCTAAGATGCTGCTCAAGGATAGCAACGGAAGGAAAAGTCTGTGTTCATAACAGTGATGGAACAATCCAATGATGAAATGACCCAGGGGTGTTAGGCCGACAAGATATTCCAATGGTATCAGATCTTCCTTGTGGTCTAAGAGACCTTAGAAGCAAAACCACTCTCAAAGCGTCACACCATCTTCATTTATAACTTACATGGACACGCACAAAAAACTGTCTATCGTGGCAACCAGCTTCCCCCAAAGAGTCCTTCAAACAAAGGTCTAGAATCAGCCCTGACATATCCTGTTCTTGGAGCAGTTCTTACATACTGAAATCCTCATCTACATAAAGACTCCAGCCCGTGAATGGCCCAACTAGACAATAAAGCAAATAGTGATGACCTCCAGGAGTGAGAGCAATAAGAACAATAAAAAAATAAAAGATTATGCCCTTGGGTAAAATTAGTTGGCTTGATGGTTCATATTGTCTTAAGCCTTTGACTTTCGATAATATACCACCAACACAGGAATGAGTTTTCCTTCCAGCAATATTTTACTGCTCTTGCCGTCTGAGTATGGGCCCATTTCTGTGTTCGATAGACAGACAGAGACAGAAACACAGACAGACAGACAGACAAAGAATGCTACACAGGTAACTGCAAGCTATGGAGTTTTGCAAGCATACACATAAACAGGCTCTGGTGTACACAGTAACCACAGAGGCTGAGTAGTTTGTGCAGTACAATATTCCAGGTCAGAACAAAAGTGATGTTTGCTTTTTCATAAACTTGAGAAAAATTGTGGATTTTCATTGATTTTGCTGCCTGGTTAGAATTTTATCACATGGTTTTAGTGGAGCGATTGAGACATCCCAAGTACTGTGTCAGCACACAGTCTTTTAGTTCATTTACACAGTCCAGTCCTAATAAGAAAAAGAATACCACTGTTTAAAGCTGCAGATTTCAATGTGTTTTATAAAGATAGGGAAATATAATTATCCTTAGTTTATAGATGAAGAAACTGAGGCTTGGAGAAGTTTACATAACTTTGGAACTTTTTTATTTTTATTTTAAACATTACGGCCATTAGACCTAACTGTGAGAGGAAGCATGGTCTTTTGATACATCCACCGAACAGAAATAAGGGTTGAGCTCAAGCAAAACAAAGCAAGCAGATATTTGAGGTGGCCCCCACAACACATTCAAGCACCACAATTTTTGAGTCAGACAGACCTCACTCACTTTCTAGGCAGCAGGATCCAAGAGGGAAGCACCTCATAATCTGATCCCAGCAGCTTCAAATCCTAAAGGTGTTCTTGACAGACATACAGAGAGTATAGTAACACATACAGGAGACAGCATAGGAGACATTTAGATGCAAAACACATGCATCTACAGAAAGCTCTGAAGACTAAAAACTGATTCTATTTGCTCAATGAAAACATAAACACCTAGGAAAGATTAGACTGTTTTTGTCATCCCATTAGGAAGCAAAGCCACAGTTTGCAGCTCTGCAAAGGCACTTAGACAGTCATACGAAGAGCTGGTTCTGACAGAGACATGCTGCCAAAGGAAAATATTTTTCTATGTTTAAAAATTGCAGCAGATGGTGCTAGCAGTAGGAAGCTGCATTAACTTGTTATGACAATGGGCATCCTCATCCATCACTGAAGATACGGAAATGCTGTCACCATACTGCAGGTATTAACCTGTATTCTGTGAAATGCTGCAGGTATATGGATGATTTATTGAGTAGTGGATGCCTCTTGGGCCAGGCTCTTCTGGAAGATCTTTATAAAATCTGTCATTCTGGGGCTTAGCAGGATGGGGGCCCTTTTCTAGTAGCCAGAAATCTGAAAATCCACACCTTTGACTCCCTGGGTGAGATTTCCCACCTTCCTGCACAGAGCCCAATGCTGTACGTACACATAGGCATGGGAGGGGATGGGGAGAAGGGTGTATGTGTATGCATGCATGGGCTTGTGTACTTGTGCATGTGTATATGGTGGGGTAGGGCATGTGTATGATGATACATAACATAAGAACGGCCATACTAGGTCAGACCAAAGATCCATCTAGCCCAGTATCCTGTCTACCGACAGTGGCCAATGGCAGGTGCCCCAGAGTTGAGTGAACCTAACAGGTAATGATCAAGTGATCTCTCTCCTGCCATCCATCTCCACCCTCTGACAAACAGAGGCTAGGGACACCATTCCTTACCCATCGTGCTAATAGCCATTAATGGACTTAACCTCCATGAATTTATCCAGTTCTCTTTTAAATGCTGTTATAGTCCTAGCCTTCACAACCTCCTCAGGTAAGGAGTTCCACAAGTTGACTGTGCGCTGTGTGAAGAATAACTTCCTTTTATTTGTTTTAAACCTGCTGCCTATTAATTTCATTTGGTGACCCCTAGTTCTTGTATTATGGGAATAAGTAAATAACTTTTCCTTATCCACTTTCTCCACATCACTCATGATTTTATATACCTCTATCATATCTCCCCTTAGTCTCCTCTTTTGCAAGCTGAAAAGTCCTAGCCTCTTTAATCTCTCCTCATATGGGACCCATTCCAAATCCCTAATCATTTTAGTTGCCCTTCTCTGAACCTTTTCTAGTGCCAGTATATCTTTTTTGAGATAAGGAGACCACATCTGTACGCAGTATTCAAGATGTGGGCGTACCATCGATTTATATAAGGGCAATAATATATTCTCCGTCTTATTCTCTATCCCCTTTTTAGTGATTCCTAACATCCTGTTTGCTTTTTTGACCGCCTCTGCACACTGCATGGACGTCTTCAGAGAACTATCCACAATGACTCCAAGATCTTTTTCCTGATTTGTTGTAGCTAAATTAGTCCCCATCATATTGTATGTATAGTTGGGGTTATTTTTTCCAATGCACATTATTTTACATTTATCCACATTAAATTTCATTTGCCATTTTGTTGCCCAATCACTTAGTTTTGTGAGATCTTTTTGAAGTTCTTCACAGTCTGCTTTGGTCTTAACTATCTTGAGCAGTTTAGTATCATCTGCAAACTTTGCCTTGCTTTTTACCCCTTTCTCCAGATCATTTATGAATAAGTTGAATAGGATTGGTCCTAGGACTGACCCTTGGGGAACACCACTAGTTACCCCTCTACATTCTGAGAATTTACCATTAATTCCTACTCTTTGTTCCCTGTCTTTTAACCAGTTCTCAATCCATGAAAGGACCTTCCCTTTTATCCCATGACAACTTAATTTACGTAAGAGCCTTTAGTGAGGGACCTTGTCAAAGGCTTTCTGCAAATCTAAGTGCACTATGTCCACTGGATCCCCCTTGTCCACATGTTTGTTGACCCCTTCAAAGAACTCTAATAGATTAGTAAGACATGATTTCCCTTTACAGAAACCATGTTGACTTTTGCCCAACAATTTATGTTCTTCTATGTGTCTGACAATTTTATTCTTTACTATTGTTTCGACTAATTTGCCCGGTACCAACGTTAGACTTACTGGTCTGTAATTGCCGGGATCGCCTCTAGAACCCTTTTTAAATATTGGTGTTACATTGGCTATCTTCCAGTCATTGGGTACATATCCACCCTCAAAGCTGCAGATAGGCCATGGAGCAGCAGCTGCAAAGGGTTTTTACTGCAACCCCTTAACACCCTGATACATGGCTCCAAGCAGCTGGATCTGTCTAACTGTGGATCCAGTGGCCCTTTCCTGCTGCCAATACTTCCTGCCTATTCAGAACTTGTGTGAAGACCCTTTCTCTCCATGCAGGATGTGTAGACCTCCATCCCCACATGGCCACTCTTTCCACTACCAGGACTGGACTGGGGGCCTTAATAGCACATGTGGCCTTCCTCATTTGGATGAATGGGCTTTATACCGCCTTAGCAGCCGTCTGGGAGTCTGGACATGCAGCTCCAGGCAAGAGGAGTCATAGCAGCTTCTCTAACTCAGTCCCAAAGCTGCATCATTCCCCAAGCAGTTGCCTCACTGCTCAGAAGGTCTGAGGTGAAGAGTGCTCCCGTGGACCCCTTGACATGGCCCCACACCGGAGGAATTCCCAGGCGGGCAGCTTTAGCTCTTTTCTGATCCCTTTATGCCACAGAAGTGGCTGAGAATTGAAGCCACTGAGAAGGAGGGCTACTGCGCATGCTGCAAATCAATAGGACGCACAGGCTCCCCAGGAGGTGCTCCGCACCCTGCCGGTTTAGGCCTTCAATGAATTTGAGGTTCTAAACCAAAGCCCCATAGTCAAAATCTCTCAACTGACGCAGTCATTCCCAAGCCAGACCCGCTTGCCTGGAGAATTTTTCCCCTAATAATTGTAATTGCACAAAGATGCCAGAATGCGTATCCTGCTAGAAACTCCCAGCCCCCAAACACACACCTTCTCTATTGCCATTGGCTCTATCACAATCTGACAGTTTTCCTGGATACCTTGCAAGACCAACAAACCAGGCTGCTTTCTTTGCCTGAGGGCCTAATATACACACGTGAGGGCTAAACACACAGTATCATGTAGCTACATCTCCTGATCACCTCTGCACTTTAGCAGCCTGGGCAATCTCTCAAATAGAATAAGACAAACCAATGAGGAAACACCATCCCAGCCTTCTAAAATACCTTTACTATTTTTATTAGTTATTAAGCATACAACCCTGTTGAGTGATAATTTTTGAGTAATAATGGTGTTCTCCACAGGAATTTCTTCTCCTTTCTCTCTTTTGCCATGGCAACCAGCGTATCCATGTATTTCAGAGCAAGACAATGCCTTACAGTTTATAAAATAATGTTTAGAGCATGCTTGATTTGTTTCTTTTTTCCTGCTGTAAATTGAGTGCAGCATTTATAGAGCTCTTTAGTAAAGTGAGGTGACAAAAACAAAATCCATACAGCAATAGCTTATGCAATCTGTTTTAACAGAAGGCTGTGGGAAGAGAATAGTTCACTTTTAATAGCCTTACAGGTTCAGAATTCTAATGCTGGGTGAGAACAGGACCTAGTTAGCGCTCTCTCTACTACAGAACAAATCCATCCAAAAGTCACAGCATTAATGGAACCACAGCTGAAAATGGATATAGGTGGTACAACTGTCAGGGCCACTACATGTAGTGTATTGAAAATTGTAAGCTGTCATTTTAAATGCTATAGGGTTTTTTTGTGGTTGTGCTTACAGGCCAGGGGGTCTGGAGGGAATTGCATGATCTGGGCCTAGCAGAGTCAGTTTGCAGACAACCAGACTAGAATAAGGTGGGGTGAGTTATGTATTTCTGTTTTAGAGAGCAGCCTGCTTTGTCTCTCTCTGTTTTGCGGTTCTTGTGTGTTGTCATTCTGAGTTATAAGAAATAAAGTAGTGTTACATTGCAACCTTCCAGCAAGAATACTTATTGTTTTTATATCACTTTTCTGTGTGTATGCCATGAACATAACAGAGGAAACAGACACATTTGTGGGCCCTTTTGAATCCATTGCATTCAAGTCCCCTTTCCCCATAGCCCAAGATTCAGTGTTTGACCTTGTCTTCCCCCACCCCATCACAGCCCCAAACTCCTATGCCATACCCACATGGGGTTAAGGTATGGTTCAAGCCAACAAGGACAGCAGCAGAGAGAAATGTGTGATGTGTCCAGAATTGGTGTGGGTGTTTGAGGAGGGAGTTAGGAACTGCTGGTTGGGGGGTTCCTTTTAAACAGCAGGAGGAGGAAATCTGCAGTATTCATCCTGGCCATGGCTGCTATAAAATAGGAGATATCCCAATTCCCAAGATGACTCAGATTAACAGCACTACAGTGTAGCATGTTTTCCACACCAGATGGGACTGGGCGTGACCAGTAACCACCACACTATCAATCATGGATTCCTATGATTCAGCAGCTCTTGTGGCTTTAGGTAGGAACCTGTTTATAGAAACGAGAAAGAGCTCTTCAGAAACAACTGATGTCCCTTTCAATTATTATTCCAAGTTCTTATTTGAATCTTGCTGAACTATTTTGCATCAGGAATATATCCTGTGACAATGAGTCCCACAAGTTAATCAGAGTAGTACTTTCCTTTTAGTCATTCTAAATGGGTTTCCTTATAAATGTTATTGTGTGTCCTTCATTTTTGTATAGTGGATTGCAGGAAACTTAAAAACTCAATATAGTCAATGGAAAGACTCTAATTGATTTCGATGAGGCCCTAAATTAACAGAACCCACCTCTCCCCACTTCCTCATTTTCTCAGTGTATAGAATGAAAGAAGATCAGTGGAGAGGGAAATCCTTTTAGGCTCACAGCCCCTTTAAAACTGGATGGTGGAGTGGTAGCTTTGAGGTGTTCTTGTCAGCTGGGGCAGAAATTTAAGTACATCATAAGAGGCAGCTTTATGGATTCCAGCAAAGCCAGAAAAAAAAAACAAGAAAAGAGAAGGACAAACTTTAAAATTATTAAAGGGACAGGAAGTGGGATGGAATCCAGGAGACCCCTTCACATATCAAGGAGAAAAGTGGAGTGGTTGAAATTGTGTAGCTAGCCCAGAAATGTAACTACTTCTTAAATTATATAATGTTTGCTTTAAATCTACTTAAAGTGCATTATTTAGTGAGAAAGAAAGTATGTAAATACAGTTTTAAACCTACTGTTATCTCAAAATCCAGAAAGTGTTTCTCAGAGAGAGAGAGAGAGAGAGAGAGAGAGAGAGGAAAAGTTTGATGGCTTCTCCTCCCACATAAGTCAGTGAATGAACCAGTTCTTAGAGAAAGAGTGTGTGAGGAAACCACAGCAACTGTTGACACTCACTATTTTATAGATCTCACCCTATTCCCTTTTATCACAACCCCTAGAAAAATAATCCTAGTCACTTTAATCTCTTCTCGTAAAGAGATTCCTCAGCTTCCTTTCCTCTGATTATCTGTCTTGCCCATCACCAAGCCTTAATTACTATGGAAACTACTATGGAATGGTCTGAGGGTTTATTGGGTACATGCAAAGATAGGCAAAGGGCAAATTTAAATAGGTTAAACCAACATTTTTATGACTTTAAAGCTAACGGAGGACAGCAAAGAGGAGTATTGTGGGCTATGTAGATCCCTATATTATATTCATCCTTTAGCATTTAAGTGAAATCTGTAGGTTGAATTTACAATGGCTATTCTATCTTTTAACTTGGGACTTGATTGGGAGAAAAGTAGTCAAATTTTGGATGCTCCAAGCTCTTTGGAGACTTAAATCAGGTAGATGAATTTGTGCAAGTACTAATTTAAAGTGACAGACCAGATTTAAGCAAAACTTTCCTTTATTATAAACCAAGGCATCGAAGCAGAAGAGACAGCTTAGCTTTAGGGTTACCTAATGTTGAGTGCTGTATATAATGAAAAAGATTTGCTTTGTGGCAATATTATACTTATTGGACCAAGTCAAGTGACAGTACTGACTCTGGCAAAAAACTCATCACAGTGAAGCAGGATTAAAGAAGATCAGCACATCCTATTCTATAATATGGAGACCATCAAGCCTTGGAAAAGGTATCCTGCAGTCTCTCCAGAGTTTTTTTTAGACAATCTGATTTCATCTAAAGCTTTAATGGCCAGAGGCAGATTTCCCTTCCTCACTAGACTTACCCATTATCACATTAAGTGAAATTTCCAGAGATTAAAAATCCTGGGCTGTCTCAGACTAAACTCAACTCTAGTTCAGATAGTAGCATACTTGCAATACAATCCTCTGTCCTCATTCACAAGCTTCAAAACACTTCAGCTGGGTGAAATTACCATCTTCACAACTGAGCAGTTCCAACTCCTGATAAATGCAAAACTTTGAGCAGAACAAATGGGTCCATTTCCATGCAAATCTGGTCAGATTTTCAGTTAAACATCATCATTTTATCTTATATGATCACAGAGTTTATATGTATATATAAAGAGTAGGAACGATAAAAACTGAAAGAAAGAGTACTTGCAGAGCATTGAAAACAGGCCTCTGGCAAATTTGCTTTCCTGAAATGTATCACCATGTGCCAAAAACAAAAGCAAATTGGATCCTTCTGTGCAAGCCTAATTTCAGAGATTGTAATTCACAATGCCCAGATAGTATTAAGAACAACATTCAATAATTTTAGTACTGCACATTGCAATATAAAAAAGACAGTTTCATCATCTGACCTCAATATTGTCTTTTGGTGTTATCCTATAGCCAGCCAATATTTTCTACTGTGAGATTATTTCTCCATTAAAGTCTCTTTTTACATGTTATGTTAGCAGTCTACATTGCACAATAGAAAGGAAACACAGTATTTCCATGGCAATATAACTTAGCTATAGCAACAATATGGCATCACCTATGGCAGTGGGAGGTTTACACAAAATTAATATACAATTCTGAAGAACAAAGTCATAATAGAGGATGAATACATTACTACAGTACTTGGCTTCTCCCGAGGTATCTTGGAGTTTTATAAGAGCAACCAGTTCATAAAATTTCTTAAGCAGTTAGCAGCTTTTCAATTTATAGACTCAGTCCTGAGCACGTTAGGTGAACTACTGCAAATCCTCCAGTCCTTCTGAAGCCAATGGAGTAGAGGGCAGTCAGTTATAAAATTGGGGTTTAAGGTTTTCTCTACATTAGGGATTTTTGCATCTGTCTAACTGCAAATGCCTAATGCAGATGGGCAGCAGCAGCATAAAATAGAGCGGGCACTTATGCAGTTCACCCTGGTTTTTACACTAATACACCAGTGCAGTTACATCAGTTCAGCTAATGTAGGCAAGCCCTAATTCTTTTACTTGACATACTAAGCACATTTAATGGGCCCTCATAGAAAATTTTAATTGCCAAAGTCCACTACAGCTTCTGCACTGGAGCATTAAAAGTGAACACTGACAAAACTGCAGTTGCTTAACCAGTCATGCTGTAAGATTGACATCTGAGATCTAAAATCTGGAAGTAGAGGGGAAAAATGACAAGGAATTGGCTAGTATTTACATTTGAATTGTGCTCTCATTTTTAAGAGTACACATTTGCAGTAAAACCCTGGCAGCTCTAAACAACAGATAATATAGACATAATTAAAACCTAGTACCTATTTTCCTGTCCACATACATAATCAACAGGTGAGTGCCTCAGCAAAGGTGAGCTGGGGACTGGTACAATTACTGTGCTGTTACTAATAAGTCTCAAGTAACTTTTCACTACATCTAGGAAATAGTGTTACAGACACAACAATCAAGAGGCTTTATCTTAGCAAACTAACTATTTTATTACTTGTGTAACCCCAATGATACTTATCTCATTCACAATCTGGGTTAGTGAAGAGGGAGCATTTTCAAAGAAGATTTGCAGTTTTAAACACAGGCGCAAGCATGGAAACTGGAATAAAGTACAATATATGTGCTTCTTTGAAGCAGTGAGCTACTCTGTTTCATAAGGATGGGATGCCTCAAACAAAGTTCATATTAGGCATTGCTGAAACCAAACTTCTTAAAGTGAAATTTAAACTCTGGATCACTCTCATGCATACTTCAACAGAAGCAAGCTGCTTAATAGCAAAAGTACAATAACATTACTTTTCAGTGATGCATTAAGTGTTCCTTCTGATATTAGAGTAATCAACTGCCTAATGGAAGCCCCGGGAATGCCCATTGACTTGCCAAGCTCCAGTAACATTCTTAGAAGTACGACATCTAAAACTGGAGCTACCTTGCTGGTGAATTAGCATTTCCAGCTGTGCAAAGTCAGTCTTGAGACGTGATGTCTCTGAGAAGCGGCAGCACAGAGTGAAAACTTGCTGAAAAGATATGGCAGCAGCTCAGTGAATGAGAAGGGGTGGCAGGGTATCAAATCCACCCCTTTACCAATGAATTGGTGGCCCTTTTGGTTTTTGAAAGGCATACGTACCTCCCAGTAAGTCCTCTGATTTTGGAGGTACTTAATTTCAAAAGGCAAAAGTGGTTAAAGCTAGGCTCATGCATTGCTTAATTTGTGCCGGGCTGACCCCAGCACCTTTAGTCTTGGCAGTTCATAGCTCACGCACTTCTAGGCTTGCCATGTGAGTTGTGAAAGTAAAAAAATTGCTTGAGCCCCAGCACCTCTTTCATTACAAATTAAGGACTGGGCCTATGCCCCCACTGAGTAGGATTCTTCAAGGTTCCTATGGCATTTCCCTACAACACTACATCATTTTCTTCCTTCTCTCATCAAGCCAGTAATCCTTGCTGTTCCTGAGCTGACCAACAGGGGTAGTAAATGACAGAGGAAAATCTCCACTAGCTTTTTCCCATCATTATGCTTTCACCAGGGACCATATACTTTTGGTCTCTCTAGGAAAGCAGATAAAGAGGGGTTGAATGCTTAAATGGTATCCCATTCTCTCACAGCAAAGTCTGGGGGGTGGTGAGGAGGTAGGAATGTGGTGTTTACATTAACACATTTTCCACAGGCAGCAGTTATGAAATCTAAGACAATTTAGGATGGTTCTCATAATATGGTGCTATAACATGGTATTGCAGAATTTCCTGACACTTCTAGTACATGGTGCAGTTCAAATACTGAACAGGTCCAAAATAGTAGAAAGTGATGATGCAAAAATATAGTCGTTATTTTTAAATAACAGTAAATCATGGTCCAGTGGATAGGGCACTGGACTGGGAACCAGGAGACGCAAGTTTCTTTCACTCAGACACTGAGTGACCTTGGCAAATCATTTCACCTATAAATGTGATTCTGTGTCTCCTCCCAACCTTTTCTGCCTTGTCTATTTAGCTTGTAAGCTCTTCAGAATAGAGACTGTCTCTCGGTATGCATATGTAGAACTCCTAGCACAATGCAGTCCAATCTTTTGGAGGCCTCTAGGCATTACTCTAATAAATCCTGGAATTACACTGATTGCTTTTCATGGACATGTGATTCTACTTTGAAAAGCGACTATGTAAAAAATGGCCCCATCTCAACGCGACTGATTTGCTCCCTGCGTGAATAAGATCTGTTTGGTTTTGGTACGTGTGTTAGCTCTGCAGAGACAATGCAGCTATAGAAGCGTGAGCTGGAGTCTATTCCTTCATGTGCAATATCAACAAGATTGTTTGCTAAGTTCCAGTGAGCAACTCCTGGGCAAACCCGTGTGAGGCACAGGTGTCAAGGAGGAGATAATTTGAAACCAGTGGGAGTTCACAGGTATAAACAAGGGCATAATTTGGCTTGCAGATTCCTGCTATAGGTGGTGAGGTGTGGAAAAAAAAAAAACTACCTTGACTCTCAGATCCGGGGTTGAGTTTGGAGGACTGACAGTTAAACTTGTAAAACAAGGCCTGTTTGATAGTGGAATCACTAAGCTACAGACAGGAGATCCCATTGTTACGAGAGTTTTCTATGGTGATATATATGTAAATAGTTAATAAATAAGGGACCAGGAGATGAGGGTCAAGAATATGTATAAGCACCTTTGTTTTCAGTTTAAACAGATTTTTACTGAAAAATTCCCAGGTTTTATAAAAAGTATTCATTTTTTTCAGATTTTTCACCCTACTTTTGTATCATTCAAATATATAAAAATAATTTGTTTTATTAGGAAAATACAATACATTTCATGATATATTATGATAATACATTAATTTGTGAGTATATGCAAAGCTGCCTGTTAAAGACTATGTGTTAGTCTAGAAGATACACGCAATAAACAAACAGATGTGCACACAAGCTTTGAAGTGCATGCACATCTGAATGTACTGATGAATCTAACGCCTACCACATACACATTTCAAGCTGTTAGCAGATAACAGTTTGAAGATTTGACACACTAAAATGGGGAAAAAACGAAAATCTGTATCAGAATACATTTCAGAACACAAGGAAGTATTCAAAAGTTTACAAAAAAAAATACAGGAGAAAAAGATAAAGTTGAGTGTATGCGCTGCAAATGGTGTGGCCCAGTTATTAAATGTAAATATTTATAGGCTAATAGTTCTAAGTCTACAACAGTAAACTGTTTATTCAAATGAAAAGTTTTATTTGAGGATTAGAGATACATTATTTTCTTAAACTCAGAAGTGGCATTGTGTTTTGAGTTCTGTTTTAGTTCTGCAGCAAACCACACTGATTAATGGAATTCAAAACATTAATCTACTGAATACTTTTTCCCCATCTTTCCGTCCACCAAAATAAACCCCGATATTTACGCAGAAAAAAGTTGTCTTCTTCAGCTATCCCTCGATGTGAGAATTATGTCTTTCAAGGGGGTTTATTGGTGGGTTTTTAAGTGGCTAAGAAGCCCAATTCATGCCCTGCAGATTTTCCCACAGAAGTGACAGATGTAATCTTGGAGGAGACAGTTGTTGGCTGGAGTGTTGTGCCCTTTCTTTCCTCCTTTGTCACTTCTCTGTCTCATGAGCACATCTGTTCTCCTCAAAGCGATCTGTGGCTTGGTGTATGGTGTGGCGCCGCTTTGTTCTGTTCCATGCCGAGTCCCAGTTTGTTGTGTTGATGCCTCTCTTTTTAAGGTGTACTTTCAGTATATCTTTAAGCACTTCCACTGCCCTCCACGAGCCCTTCTTCCCTGAATTAACAGAGAGAAGAGTATTTGCTTCAGGAGGCAAGTGTCAGGCATACGTACACAGTGGCCAGCCCAGAGGAGTTGGTGTTTCATGACCTGCACTTCTATATTGCGGACGTTGGCTGCAGAGAGGATGCTGATGTTAGTGTGTCAGTCTTCCCAGCGAATTCTGAGAATGCTCCTGAGGCAGCGCTGCTGGAACCACTCCCGCCACTAGAGATGTCATCTGTAAGATACCCAGGTCTCAGACCCATAGAGAGGATGGGGATGACAATGCCTTGTAAACCAAAATCTTGGTGCCTGTTTGCAGATCCCTATCATTGAAGACTTGTTTGAGTAGTCTTCCAAAGGATGTGCTGGCACAGCAGATCCTGTATTCAATTTCTGTATTCAATTTCAATCTCATGACTCTTTGACTCACCCAGAAAAAGTATTAATAGTTTTTTGCACCTGTTTTTGTTGTTGTGGTAATAAACACTGATAAATTAAATAAAATAAAAACTGAAAATGAAGGGCCCTAAATATGTAGCATAGTTCCTGGGATTCATAGAACTAACAAAACTTATTGCAAATGGCTTCTTCTGTGCAGCTGTTTATACTGGCTCATAAAATCCCCATCATTTTTACTCAATCAGTTTTCAGAACATGACAGTCTAATGCCATTATGAGCCCCTTGTAGTAAAAGGACCTAGTCTGAGTGCTATGTAGGTAGCAGCCTGGTTTAGTTTGGCTTATTTAATAGGGTTAATGTGAGAGGAAATCTGCTAGCTTTCCCCCTTCTTCACATATGAATGAGAAATGTGTGGTCCTTTCCCAATGATTCCCCGGGCCACTAAGTTTCAGCCATCTCCTGTGTGACACCCATGTATTTGGCAGCCCCATCACACCTGCCTGCAGCCTAATTAGGATCTCACACATTCACCTGTGCAGAAGGATGGCTGCAAAGAATCACTGGCAGATCTTTTCCCCACCCACCTGCCAGGGGCTGCCATGGCATCAGCAATACAGGAGCTTCTCTCCTTACGTTTTCAGTGCTTCCTCTGCTTGGTCTTAGGTAGCATGAAACTCCAAGAAGGATGGAAAAGAGGCAACATAAGCAACTGGCTGTGGAGAGGTGAGAAACTCAGGTGGAAGGGCAGACTGAAGGGGCAGGGACAAAATCAGAATGGGTGCCCCTGGCTCCCTCCTCACCACTAAACCACCAAAGTTTCAGGCATCTGATTCCTCCTAAGAACCTTAGGGCCTCCCTTCTTCCCCACCAAAGCTGCCTTAGATTCCCTCCAAAACCTGGTTCTCATTGGCTCGCCTCAGGTTCGACATCACCCTGGCTTCATGAGATACAAGGAATTGGGCTCCTGCCCTTCCACCACACCTGTCCCATTGCTCAGGGAATCAGAAGAGGGAAAATCAGTCACTTCTTCCCACTGATGGGTTCTCACACACACAGAGCTGCATACAATTTGACAGCAATGGCTTTACTTGATCTTATATGAAGATTGTAGACGTGACTGTATACCAAACCATTTTGCTGTTTTCTAATAGAGCAGTACCATTAGAAAGATGCGCAAAAGCAACAGAGAGCCAAGGCAATAGCTGTTCTTACAGCTGTGCATTCACTTTACACTGTTTTAGCTTGAAAGCCACAGAAGCTCAATCTCAAGCTGCCCAGCTGTGCAGCTTCCATAACAGGCTATTGTCTAGTGAGTGACTTGTTTATATTAGAGGTCTTGATGTTAAATTGGTATCACATCTATGAGAGCTGTTACTGTATATCACAAGGCCACAAATATAAGCCATTAAACAAACTGCAGTGTTGTGGAAAATAAAAATACTGCATAAACTGATTGTATATGGAAAAAGCCCTCTTTCCATCCAAATAATGTGATCTTGCATTGACATGCTGCACAAGTTCCAATATGGCTCAGTAATATTCTTTGGTCCTTAGCAGGACAAAGTTTGGGTTTTTTTAATGTGATAAAATAAAATGTAAAATATAATGGCTTTTAAGCAGGTTTGACTCTATCATATTCACACACAAACTCACTGTGTATATACTCTCACACACACACTTTCTCTCTACCATAGCAGCTGTTGAATGTGTCTACAATATTGCAAGTCACTGTTCTCTGACCACTTACAGTTTCCATACTAATTAAATGGGAAACTCCTGGTAAATTGCTGTTGTGCAATATCAGATAAACTGAGCAGCTGCCACTGTATACTAGGCATATAGAAGATATTTATATGTAAACACACACACATATGTTACACATACACAATCATGTTAGAAGAACATTATTAAGGTTGCAAGGTCAAGCAATAAAAAAAATTTATGCCAGAATTAAGGTTGCCAGTGCAACCTTAATTTGTCCCTACCGCTGTTCTTCATATGTCTCATGATACAGTCTTTAACTACATGATCATATATTTTTTCCCCTGGGATCCTTGCCTAATTCAGTGCACAGGGATGGATGGTGGTTAACTAATGAGCAGCTACTTAATACTTTGTTTTTTCCAGATATATACACAGAGAGAGAGATACCTATCTCATAGAACTGGAAAGGACCTTGAAAGGTCATTGAGGTCAGTCCCCTGCCTTCATTAGTAGGACCCGTATTGATTTTGCCCCAGATCCCTAAATGGCCCCCTCAAGGATTGAACTCACAACCCTATGCTCAAACCACTGAGCTATCCCTCCCCCGTTGTTTTTTTTCCATAGATTCTAGGACTGGAAGGGACCTCGAGAGGTCATCGAGTCCAGTCCCCTGCCCTCATGGCAGGACCAAATACTGTCTAGACCATCATGCGAGACCGTATCAAATGCCTTACTAAAGTCTAGGTATACCACATCCACAGCTTCTCCCTTATCCACAAGACTCGTTATCCTATCAAAGAAAGCTATCAGATTGGTTTGACACGATTTGTTCTTTACAAATCCATGCTGGCTATTCCCTATCACCTTACCACCTTCCAAGTATTTGCAGATGATTTCCTTAATTACTTGCTCCATTATCTTCCCTTGCACAGAAGTTAAACTAACTGGTCTGTAGTTTCCTGGGTTGTTTTTATTTCTCTTTTTTATAGATGGGCACTATATTTGCCCTTTTCCAGTCTTCTGGAATCTCTCCCGTCTCCCATGATTTTCCAAAGATAATAGCTAGAGGCTCAGATACCTCCTCTATTAGCTCCTTGAGTACTCTAGGATGCGTTTCATCAGGCCCTGGTGACTTGCTGGCATCTAACTTTTCTAAGTGATTTTTAACTTGTTCTTTTTTTATTTTATCTGCTAAACCTACCCCCTTCCCATTAGCATTCACTATGTTAGGCATTCCTTCAGACTTCTCGGTGAAGACCGAAACAAAGAAGTCATTAAGCATCTCTGCCATTTCCAAGTTTCCTGTTACTGTTTCTCCCTCTTCACTGAGCAGTGGGCCTACCCTGTCTTTGGTCTTCCTCTTGCTTCTAATGTATTGATAAAAAGCCTTCTTGTTTCCCTTTATTCCCTTTATTCCTGTAGCTAGTTTGAGCTCATTTTGTGCCTTTGCCTTTCTAATCTTGCCCCTGCATTCCTGTGTTGTTTGCCTATATTCATCCTTTGTAATCTTTCCTAGTTTCCATTTTTTATATGACTCCTTTTTATTTTTTAGATCACGCAAGATCTCGTGGTTAAGCCAAGGTGGTCTTTTGCCACATTTTCTATCTTTCCTAACCAGCGGAATAGCTTGCTTTTGGGCCCTTAATAGTGTCCCTTTGAAAAACTGCCAACTCTCCTCAGTTGTTTTTCCCCTCAGTCTTGATTCCCATGGGACCTATCAGCTGTCTGAGCTTACCAAAATCCACCTTCCTGAAATCCATTGTCTCTATTTTGCTGTACTCCCTTCTACCCTTCCTTAGAATTGCAAACTCTATGATTTCATGATCACTTTCACCCAAGCTGCCTTCTACTTTCAAATTCTCAATGAGTTCCTCACTATTTGTTAAAATCAAGTCTAGAACAGCTTCCCCCCAGTAGCTTTTTCAACCTTCTGAAATAAAAAGTTGTCTGCAATGCAGTCCAAGAATTTGTTGGATAGTCTGTGCCCCACTGTGTTATTTTCCCAACATATATTTGGATAGTTGAAGTCCCGCATCACCACCAAATCTTGGGCTTTGGATGATTTTGTTAGTTGTTTAGAAAAAGCCTCATCCACCTCTTCCACCTGGTTGGGTGGCCTGTAGTAGACTCCTAGCATGACATCACCCTTGTTTTTTACCCCTTTTAGCCTAACCCAGAGACTCTCAACACTTGCGTCTCCTATGTCCATCTCCACCTCAGTCCAAGTGTGTACATTTTTAATATACAAGGCAACACCTCCTCCCTTTTCCCCCTGTCTATCATTCCTGAGCAAGCTGTACCCATCCACACCAACATTCCAATCATGTGTATTATCCCACCAAGTTTCAGTGATGCCAACAATGTCATAGTTGTATTTATTTATTAGCACTTCAAGTTCTTCCTGCTTATTACCCATACTTCTCGCATTTGTATATAGGCATCTAAGATACTGGTTTGATCTTGCCTCCCAGTTTTGCCCTGACCCTCCTTTCTCTCCGCCATTATAGCCCACGCTCCCTCTTGTTTCCGACCCATCTCCCAAGTCTCCATGTTCCCCACTTACCTGTGGGCTTTGCTCACCTGTTCCTGTCGAACCTAGTTTAAAGCCCTCCTCACTAGGTTAGCCAGTCTGTGTCCAAATAGGGTCTTTCCCCTCCTCGAAAGGTGAACGCCATCTCTGCCCTGCAGTCCTTCCTCGAATAGCATCCCGTGGTTGAGGAAGCCAAAGCCCTCCTGGCAACACCATCTTCGCAGCCAGGCATTCACCTCCATGATGCATCTGTCTCTGTCCGGGCCCCTACCTTTGACAGGAAGAATCGAAGAGAATACCACCTGCGCTCCAAACTCCTTCACTCGTACTCCCAGAGCCCTGTAGTCACTCTTGATCCACTCAGTGTCACACCTCGCAGTATCATTTGTGCCCACATGGATGAGTAGCATGGGGTGGTTGTCAGAGGGCTGGATAATCCTCGACAATGCCTCCGTAACATTTCGGATACGGGCCCCCGGCAGGCAGCATACCTCCCGAGATGAAATGTCAGGGCGACAGATGGGCGCCTCCGTCCCCCTCAGCAGAGAGTCTCCGACCACCACTACCCTACGTTTCCTATTCGCAGTGGTGGCAGCAGACCTCCCAGCCTTAGGGGTACGAGGCTTCTCCTCCTTTACTGTAGGGGGTGATTCCTTCTCTCCTGTATCAAGAAGAGCATAACGGTTACCTATTACCACGGCGGGAGGGTTCGGAGCAGGGGTGGAGCACTGCCTGCTGCCAGAAGTAACCAGCTGCCAGTGTCCACCCTGAGCCATCTCCTCCTCCACCAGTGGTGTATCAGCAGTCCTGTGTATTGGGACAGCTACCTCAGCTGTCTCCACATGGACACTGTCCAGGAATTGCGCGTGGATTCGGATGCTCCTCAACCTAGCCACCTCCTCCTGTAGCTCTCCCACCTGCTGCCTGAGAGATTCCACCAGTTGTTAAATGTGTGGCTCCAGGCCTTATGTACTGCACACTATTCAAATTCTACTCTCAAGACAGAATTAACAACTTCCTCATGGGTTTGTCTATGGTACTCATCTGAGTGCTTCAAAAACATTAATCAAACAGATTTCGCAACATCCCTGTGAGAGGGGGGTGTGTGTGTGAGGTATTTTACAGGTGGGGAGTTGATCTTAGAGTTGATGATTGAAAGTTTCCACTAATAGGTGGATCCAATTTGAAATGTCTCAGACCTCATCTTTCAGGGTATCATATAACACTTTATAAATTCAAAGCACAGCTTCACTCTCAGCACTTTTTCAAATCAGACTCAGGAGCTCAAGCCGTGCACCCAAAAAATGAGGAACACACAATTACTGACAACCTGTGAAAAGTCTGGTTTAAGTGACTTGCCCAGCATCACATAGGAACACTATGGCAGAGGCAGGGATAGAATCCCATTCTCCACAGCTGCATTCAACTGCCTTAACCATGGGACCATCCTTTCTTTTCCCACAATCCCCTGCCTTATTTACTACTCATCTTCCAACTTCTGTAACAAATGAAACAGGGGTCCTTCAGACTGCAGCCTCCTTCAGAATACAACCTTGATTCATCCCCACAGCAGGTGCAATCTGAATGAGACCGGGGTGCTTTCCCTCCACCCTTCTCTGCCTTTTAGGTCTGCATTCGAGTCAGGTAGCTTCTTCTTCCACACTGGTAGGGGGCATCATTGAGAGCACAGGAGAGACAGCTTCTCAGTTCCAGGGCCCAGCCCTACCCTAGCCTGAAGCAGCAGAGAGCAGCAACTACAAGCCGGGTCAGCTCCAGGCACCAGCTAAGGAAGAAGGTGCTTGGGGCGGCCAATACAAAGGGGCGGCACTCCGTCCACTATTGGGGCGGCACGTCTGGGTCTTCAGTGGGAATTCGGCGGCGGGTCCCTCAGTTCCTCTCTTCCTCTTTGAGCTGCTGCCGAAGTGCCGCCAAAGAATGGAGCGGAACGATTGAGCTGCCGCTGAAGTGCTGCTGATCGGCTTTTTTTTTTTGGCCTCTTGGGGCAGCGGAAAACCTGGAGCCGGCCCTGACTACAAGGAAAGTGCAGCTTTACCCCTATAGCCCTGGGCTGAAGCATGCTCAGACCCTCTGTGGGGATGGTGCATGACATTCTTGTCAGCACTAGGAGCTATGAGCTCTTCTTCTTAACGTATGTGCAACGTGCCTCAGGTGGCTTGTGACCAGGATTCATCACTGAATTTGGTCTGCTGGTTGGATCATTAGCTTTCCCGGCCCAGCCCAGGCACTGACAGGGAGTGTGACGTGAATGGTGATCCATGCCCCCCCAGCTATGAAATGATGGAGCATGTTCAGTCACTCTGTGCGCATGACACATACGTGGCCTGGTCAGCGCTAGAAGTCGTGAGAGACTCAAGCATGCTCAGTAAGGATGGCATCCTTAGAGATTTTAGCTTCTAAAAATTGAAGAAGTTGCTAATAAGCATGGGCAATCTGTGATTTTTCAAAGGCTTATAACTTGGCCAAATTTCAGCAGATATTCCTGGTGATAGCAAAAGCCATATCCCTGACACAACTGCTATTCCCCAGCCAAATTTCACGTCCCTGCTCCAAAACCTGGGGGCACTTGAACTGTTCAACGAAAAGGTAAGCAGAATTTTTTAAACCTGGGTAAAACTATATTTTTTCCTTAGCCTCATTCTTGAAAACAGTTGGACTGTTTTGGCAGAAATTTTCCACCAAATTCAGCCTGAGGCAGATCCCTGGCATGGAAAATACCAGCCAAACTGTTAAAGTCTGGCAAAGCTATAAGCAACTGAAATGAGGGTCTTATAAAGTGAACCATCGGGCAACCTTAATAATAAGCGGTGCTACCAACCTTGCCTATAATAATATATGCACACACATAAGGGAGGGCAAGGAGGAAAGGCACAGGAGTACATTTAAAAGAGAAAAGTACCAATAAGAGAGGCATAAAAAATTGCACCTGAACATAGCTAATCATTTGATTTTTTAAAGAGAATGGTCAAAGCTCACACTAAACGCAAAGTATTCAATTCAGTATCATTGCCAAAGAATTCAGAAGCGTATGTGCCAAAATTCACACTGTAATAGTGTCTGTGCAAAATACGTATTCAAGTTCATTTTTAGAATACTTCCAATAACGTTTTTGTAGGTTTAAATACTACACTTAAATACCTCTGCAGTTAACTCCCATGGAATACCCTGGCTCATTTTAATAGGTACATTGCAGACTTTTCTTTTTCATTTTTACTTATTGTGCAACCAAAATGTCCCGGTGAAAGGGCAAGGTCTCCTCTGAGCTAACACCACAGCATAAACACATGGGGGGAAGGAAGTAGGAGGGAAGTGTCTGAGTGTTGGACACTAATAACTTCCTAAGATTTTTCTTTATTCTTTTCATAAAAGGGACATCATCAACTTGAAATCCAGTCTACAAAAAAAAAAAAAAAAAAAAAAAAAAAAAAAGGTAAAAGTAGTTTCAATTACTATACCTGCCCCTAAGTTTCCCCTGCTAATTTTTGTGGTTCTCTAATCACGCTTTCTATTTCTAAAATCACCACCCCCTTCCCTTGTCTGCTGCTATTCTTGTGTGAAAGATCTATCTAAACAAGAGAGTAAATGGACTAACTATGCAGGAGAAACAGTGAAACTAAATATAGACAAAGTGCTGTCCAATGCACAATACAAAAACAACGATGAGTTATTCTTCACTCTAACCACTTTTTCTTATATCCATCTTGAGTATGACTTGTAACAAAAACAAGTAAAACATTTTTCAAACAAGCATTTAAAAAAAAAATCTATAGTGTCCTTTTAAACAACAACAGACTTTAGCCTCAACCCCGTGCTTGCAGGATCAGAGTCATTAACTTCAGCCTTAACTTCTACACCTGA
This sequence comes from Terrapene triunguis, assembly GCF_002925995.2. Lineage (NCBI taxonomy): Eukaryota > Metazoa > Chordata > Testudines > Emydidae > Terrapene > Terrapene triunguis. The sequence goes on from NW_020664499.1 coordinate 566,502, forward strand.
GCTCAACTTCTATCTGAGCTGGTTATTTCTAGGATTTTTCCCTGAAAATCCTCCCATCTCAACTACTAACCCCTCCTCTTTCAAATAGACTCGCCTTTTACCCTGTTGAGTTGGAGCTAAAGACACCAGCTTGGTCTGGTTGTGAGGAGGATTCAGCAGAATAGCTCTGCATCTCCATGTAGACTCCTAGAACTTTTCATATTGTCTAAATATTATGGCTGTCAGCTGTGCCAGTGATCTTCCATTTGCACTAAACAGAAGGAATTAAGAGTAAAGAGAGAACCTCAGTCTACCACAAAGTATCTTGAAGCTACTCATTTTTGTGTTCCTTTTTATTCTTCCTTTACTCGTTTCCGCATCTTTCCATGCTTTGGAGGATGCTCTGAATAAAAATCAACAAACCAGTTCAGAGAAAATCAGAACTGACCAGTCATCCACATCTTCATCGAAGTTAGAGAAAGCAGAGATCCCGCAAGTTGTTCCATGCTTATGCAATAACAACCCTTATTTCAACCTATCAACCCTTCCAAAGTGGGAAGAGTGTGTCAACTTGCTGCAATAACAAATTAACATTAGTCCTGTGAGCAAATTTTCCTCTTCAGTGTTTTCTTCCTGATGTTTTAGATTGCTTTGGTTATAATAAAAACAAACAAAAATATTTCTATATAACCAAGAGACAAAACAAACAAACAAAACGAACAAAAGCCAAACCCACAGCCCTGTGTGACTGAACGGATATGTCTACACTGAAGCTGGGAGGAGTGATTCATGCTAGCTTCGCTCAAGATAGCACACTGAAAACAGCAGTGTGGATGTTGTGGCACTGGCAGCTCAGGCTAGTTGCCCGAGTCCAAGTCAGCTAAACCATGTGGGTCCGAGCTCAGGCAGCTAGTCCAAGCCACCACCAATGCTGTAATGCTGTCTACCCGTGCTGGGAATGACACGTCCCTGCTACAGTGCCAATGTACCCTAATAGGTGTGGAGCTCCCCCTTCTCCATTGCTTCCCTGACACTTAAGGACGTAGCTAGTGTTGTGCAGTTTCCTGCATTTCCTCTAAGAGATTCATTAACTCCCTGCTTATTTGAAACTAAGTAGGACTTCTGCTCCTGTCACAAGAAGATTCAACAGGTACCTCGGGTATTGTGGTGGTACATTTGCAGTGTTGGCACTTCAGCACCAATTCAGCTAGCATCTACATCAGACTGCTTATTTATTTTCCAGTCCTGGAAAACATTCTCACCAATCACCTCAGTGGAGCTCCTCATGGGTATAGGATCTGCCCAGGGGGATGGCATTACAGAATCAGGACCTAAGTTTTTGTTGGCATTCAATATACATTGAGAGCAGTCAACCCTGTGCACATAGTCCAAAAGGTAAGGCACTAGGACTTGGGAGAGCTGGATTCAAGTATCTACTTTGCCACAGACTTCCTATGTGACCTTGGGCAAGTCACTTAGCCTCTCTGTGCCTCAGTTCCCAATCTGTAAAATGGGGATAATAGCACTTCTCTACCTCACAGGGGAGCTGTGATAATAAACACACTAAAGATTGTGAAGCGCTCAGATACTATGTTAATGGGGGTACTTGAGTTAAAATAGGCAGAGAAGATAGAACTCAATCACTCCTTATAAATCAGTACATCTAGCACAAATGTTTTAGAGCCTCAATCCTTTCCTGGAGTTCTGCGCAGGGCCGGCTCCAGGTTTTTTGCCACCCCAAGCAAAAAAAAAAA
>NW_020664499.1:568634-570867 GCF_002925995.2 Terrapene triunguis
AAAAAAAAAAAAAAAAAAAAAAAAAAAAAAAAAAAAAAAAAAAAAGGTAAAAGTAGTTTCAGTTACTATACCTGCCCCTAAGTTTCCCCTGCTAATTTTTGTGGTTCTCTAATCACGCTTTCTATTTCTAAAATCACCACCCCCTTCCCTTGTCTGCTGCTATTCTTGTGTGAAAGATCTATCTAAACAAGAGAGTAAATGGACTAACTATGCAGGAGAAACAGTGAAACTAAATATAGACAAAGTGCTGTCCAATGCACAATACAAAAACAACGATGAGTTATTCTTCACTCTAACCACTTTTTCTTATATCCATCTTGAGTATGACTTGTAACAAAAACAAGTAAAACATTTTTCAAACAAACATTTAAAAAAAAAATCTATAGTGTCCTTTTAAACAACAACAGACTTTAGCCTCAACCCCGTGCTTGCAGGATCAGAGTCATTAACTTCAGCCTTAACTTCTACACCTGAGCTCAACTTCTATCTGAGCTGGTTATTTCTAGGATTTTTCCCTGAAAATCCTCCCATCTCAACTACTAACCCCTCCTCTTTCAAATAGACTCGCCTTTTACCCTGTTGAGTTGGAGCTAAAGACACCAGCTTGGTCTAGTTGTGAGGAGGATTCAGCAGAATAGCTCTGCATCTCCATGTAGACTCCTAGAACTTTTCATATTGTCTAAATATTATGGCTGTCAGCTGTGCCAGTGATCTTCCATTTGCACTAAACAGAAGGAATTAAGAGTAAAGAGAGAACCTCAGTCTACCACAAAGTATCTTGAAGCTACTCATTTTTGTGTTCCTTTTTATTCTTCCTTTACTCGTTTCCGCATCTTTCCATGCTTTGGAGGATGCTCTGAATAGAAATCAACAAACCAGTTCAGAGAAAATCAGAACTGACCAGTCATCCACATCTTCATCGAAGTTAGAGAAAGCAGAGATCCCGCAAGTTGTTCCATGCTTATGCAATAACAACCCTTATTTCAACCTATCAACCCTTCCAAAGTGGGAAGAGTGTGTCAACTTGCTGCAATAAAAAATTAACATTAGTCCTGTGAGCAAATTTTCCTCTTCAGTGTTTTCTTCCTGATGTTTTAGATTGCTTTGGTTATAATAAAAACAAACAAAAATATTTCTATATAACCAAGAGACAAAACAAACAAACAAAATGAACAAAAGCCAAACCCACAGCCCTGTGTGACTGAACGGATATGTCTACACTGAAGCTGGGAGGAGTGATTCATGCTAGCTTCGCTCAAGATAGCACACTGAAAACAGCAGTGTGGATGTTGTGGCACTGGCAGCTCAGGCTAGTTGCCCGAGTCCAAGTCAGCTAAACCATGTGGGTCCGAGCTCAGGCAGCTAGTCCAAGCCGCCACCAATGCTGTAATGCTGTCTACCCGTGCTGGGAATGACACCTCCCTGCTACAGTGCCAATGTACCCTAATAGTTGTGGAGCTCCCCCTTCTCCATTGCTTCCCTGACACTTAAGGACGTAGCTAGTGTTGTGCAGTTTCCTGCATTTCCTCTAAGAGATTCATTAACTCCCTGCTTATTTGAAACTAAGTAGGACTTCTGCTCCTGTCACAAGAAGATTCAACAGGTACCTCGGGTATTGTGGTGGTACATTTGCAGTGTTGGCACTTCAGCACCAATTCAGCTAGCATCTACATCAGACTGCTTATTTATTTTCCAGTCCTGGAAAACATTCTCACCAATCACCTCAGTGGAGCTCCTCATGGGTATAGGATCTGCCCAGGGGGATGGCATTACAGAATCAGGACCTAAGTTTTTGTTGGCATTCAATATACATTGAGAGCAGTCAACCCTGTGCACATAGTCCAAAAGGTAAGGCACTAGGACTTGGGAGAGCTGGATTCAAGTATCTACTTTGCCACAGACTTCCTATGTGACCTTGGGCAAGTCACTTAGCCTCTCTGTGCCTCAGTTCCCAATCTGTAAAATGGGGATAATAGCACTTCTCTACCTCACAGGGGAGCTGTGATAATAAACACACTAAAGATTGTGAAGCGCTCAGATACTATGTTAATGGGGGTACTTGAGTTAAAATAGGCAGAGAAGATAGAACTCAATCACTCCTTATAAATCAGTACATCTAGCACAAATGTTTTAGAGCCTCAATCCTTTCCTGGAGTTCTGCGCAGGGCCGGCTCCAGGTTTTTTGCCACCCCAAGCAAAAAAAAAAAAAAAGAAAGAAAGAAATGGGGCGCGG
>NW_020664499.1:570967-649060 GCF_002925995.2 Terrapene triunguis
GGGGGGGGGGCGGAGTGCCACCTCTGAAGCAAAAAAAAAAAAAAGGAGTGCCACGTCAAAGTGCTGGAATGCCGCCCCTTAAAAAGTGCTGCCCCAAGCACATGCTTGGAACGCTGGTGCCTAGGACTGGCCCTGGTTCTGCGAGTTGTCTTTAAGGCAGCACAATTTACACATTCCTTTATCTTTGTTTATTGCCATCTGAGAAACATTTTTAAAATATTTACATATTAAAAGCTCCCAGAAGATACGTTTACATATATGAAATTATCATGAGAGGAGAGGAATGTGTTTAGATTACAACAATCCAAGAGGTTGTTATCCCTAGGCCAGGAAGCACTAGGATTCCATTCAGGACAGATCCTGTCTCACTAGTAAAGAATCTATGTAGACATTTCTCAGCAAAGAGTATAGAGTGCGGCCCAGTAAGCCACTTGATGCTACGGTATGTATTAGAACCTTTTGGACAGTGCAGTGATCTAGAGAAAGGAAACAAGAGTGTTAATCACATTAGGACCTATTTTCATAGCTGTTTAAACCAAAGCAAAATTAGCCAAGTGAAAAACTGCTAGCATATGTCCATATTTTTAATAGTTAACAAATCTCCAAGCAGAAAGATTGAAGTCACTTTAGCCAAGGCTGTACAAAGGCAGAAGAACTAATGTTCTATTGCTTGGCAACCGAGTAACCAAGCAATTCTAAGGAAAATTGTGGCACTTTTTTGTTATTCTGTTCTAATGATAATGTGTGCTCATGAAAGGTACAGGACTGATAGCCACAGAGCCTGAAGCCCTCTAGCTTTTGAAGTGATATTCTTTAGCTTTTTCAGAAATGCTGTTTAGAAGGACACCTTCACCAAACTTCATTTTTAAAATAGAAAGTGCCAACATGTACTCTTCAAAGAACATTTAACTAGAAGAGATTTCTAGGAGATGAGACCAAATGCACGCTTGAAGCAGATGTGAGAGATTTCTACGAAAAGGCAAATAAAAATACTCTCTAAGTGTTCCTGTTACAAACCACAAGTATGTAACAAGTTGGTAGATTGAAGACGTACAAGAGAATCGAGCAAGCTTTAAAAAACTCTGCCAGAATACTGTTAGAAAATCGCTTGCAGGATTGTTATAGCCTTGTTTTTCCCAGCCCTGAAGAAGAGCTCTATGTAAGCTCTGTAAGCTTGTCTCTTTCAAAAATAGAAGTTGGTCCAATAGAGATATTACCTCGCCCACTCTTTATTAAAAGAAGTATCTGTTCCTTTCTGCAGTACTAAGAACTGTGCCTAGTAATGCTACAGATCTTTAAAAGCTACTGTCCAACAATAACTTGGCAAAGAGCAGGTTTAGTTATGGAGAGTTATATGTAGCCTGCCTACAAGAGACTGTTCTTACAGAGATTATTTATTGATAGGCAGCTACATCAGCCATAATGTAGACAGAATCTAGAATAAACTGAAACAATAATTAGATGCAGGAAGAAAATGCATTAGGAAAAAATAAACACAGCCTTTAACGAAGATTATTAGGGAGAGAGAAAGGCGATTTAAATTCTGTTGAGACCTTGATGTACCATGTGTTCACCCCCTACACATACCCAGAGCTAAATAATCAAGATAACTCTGTCTTTGACGTAAGATATAAATGTATCATGGCTTCAAGAGGCAACTATTTCTTTATTCCTTTTATATGGTTGTAGATTTATTCCGTGTCAGAACCAACTCTGATTAGACAAAGATTCTAAACATGGTTCTAATAAGAAAAAGAGGTGGTTTATTAAATATCCGGTTTGCAAGGAACCTTTGAGATGTTCCTAGTTGACGACAGCTTGCAAGATTCCAAGCAGCTTGCATTTAAAATCTATCAGTATTATGAGGCTTCAAGGCTTTATAGTGTTTCAAAGCTAAAAAGCCTATAACAGTCAAATCTGTTTACAATTAAAGTAATACATTACGTTCAGCCACCTTGTGCTGTGATCTCATCACTTGTCACAAGCAATGCAGAGCAAGTGTTGGCCAGTATTTGGCTGCTTCTTAGTGGTCTCTCATCCAACACGATGTCAGGGTCTGGAGCAGCTGTCTCAATCAAGAGATCGAAACAGAGATTCTGAACACATATAGTCATTAAATATTCCATGTCGCTTTTCACAAGTGCATGTGGGTACAGCTACACTGCAATCAAAGGTGTGACTAGTCTAGCTAGTTTGAACAACAACAGCAGTGAACCCGTAGCAGAAGAGACAGAAGCATGGACTAACCGCTTGAGTACGTACCCGGGGTCCTGAGCAGGCGTCTACAGTCTGTGCTGCTATGGCTTCACTACTATTGTTATTCAATCTAGCTAGATCAAAGCTAGCTTGGGTATGTCTACAGTAGCTGCAATCACACCTCTGATTGCAGTGTAGACATACCCTGTGCACTAATCTTGTATCCCGAATAAATGCCAAAGCCAGATAGTTACATTCTGCTTTGTTAAATTCACCCTGCAATTTCAATTTGGATACGGCTCTCTCCTTCAATTCCTGCCCTAAAACATTGGGTGGTACTGCTATGCACTGTTAATTCATCGGTGCTATTCCCCCCCGCCCCCCCAGAAATGGTTACATTTCAGTGGTGGGTGGAACAATTGTATTATTATATTATTATTTAGTTGTATTATAACTCTGTGGAGACCCAGTTCTGGACCACAGCGCCACACTGGGATAGGCTGGATAAACAGAATAGGAAGATAGTTCCTGTCCCAAATTACTTACGAGCTAAGTAGCTCTATTGGAATAGGTGCAGTAGGTCAATACTACCCCCACTTTAAAATTAAATAACTTCCTGAAGGTCAGAGGGATTGAAACGTTAGATGTCCAGATTCTCAGCCCTTCGCTCAAACGACTGACTACACCTTTCTCTAGAACTACTAACCACCATAATCAGCTAGCCACATGCTGTTTCCGTTGTCTGAACTATGTTTCTAATGAACTGTAATGCTGTTTAGACCCGGAACAATTTGCAGGTACCCCTGAGGGTTCTTTCACGAGGATCTCCTACAGTATAAACAGAGTATCATGCATTGTAAACTATTCCGTATCACTTACTGTACAGCAGCTTTGTTTTTTAAATGATCACAGTCTCTGCAGAGTAAATCAGATTCTAAGAACATCTGTTTTTATTCCGATTTTGCATATTTCCCTGCACAAACAGCAATGTGTTTAACATATATAAAATGCCGTTCCATTTTATTTCTCCTTTGAAAAGAATAAATTATGCAAAAAACAGCAGAATCCTGAAAGGCAGACGTAAGTCAATAATTTGCTGTGGTGGTTTTGTTGATATTTATGGTGTTGAGATTTATGACTTCTGCATTATCTCTTGTTTGAATTACTGCTCTGTGTGTGACTTGTGGGGTGTTTGTTATGCTTTATTACCTCCATATGGCTCTGGAGTTTAATGACTTAGTCTGTAAGATTTCCAATCAAAGAATTTGATAATGGGAATAACAAGGAAGATTCAGTTTCGGGTGCTTAAATATCTCCTTTCCACACTAATTCATGCAACCTTTACTTACTTTAGGGTATGTATCCAGAGTGCCCTCAGTTTGTATCTGATGTGCTGGGAGAGGGGAGGGGAAGCAATTTGTAGACTACAGCAAAGCGTGTGTCATTAGGGATGTGTTCATAATGGAATTTGACTTAATGGAGTTGGGGGCCTACAGATGCTATAATAATGTTTTCCAGCGGGAGGCTTGTTGCTAGCTCTTAGCAAAATACAGTGATTTGCCAGCCTAAAATGACACACTGAACAAAACTTGGTTGAACCAACAAATTATGTTGTAGGTGCACGTGCACACAATTGTCAACGTCATTTAGAATCATTGGCGTCAACTTAGAACTACTCAGGCTCCAGAAGTGCCAGACAACAAAAAGGGTTAAATTATCAACATGTCACGCTGGTGCGACCGGTTTTATTAAGATGTGAGGGCTCCCTTTGTGGTGCTTATTATTACAGATCACAGGATATTATTCCCCATAGAGACTTCATAAATAATAAAACTAAGGATAATGCTTGTAGATGCAAGATGGTGTTTACAAACCATTCATGCCTGAAATAAAAATATTGCTTTGATTCTCTATATCACCATTTTAGAGAAGTGTGCAGAATGGCTTTGTTTACAACACTCAGCGTTATTTTGAGGATTCTTGTTATAATCTAATTTGCATTTGCTAGAATTATTCAGAAATCATTAGAATGTAGTACATATCTATCAGATACGGTTTTGTTACAGGCTTTAATAACAGAATATGTCTAGTTAATCTTATACCTTTGTCTCTTTTATGACTCCTGGCTTTTCCAGATCTAATAAGAATAATGATTTGTTTCATTTTAAAGTGAATTTTAATAGCGATCTAAAACACCTGATTGACAGCAATATCAGTGAAGTCACCTATTTATCTAAAGGACAGGCACAGCACAGGCAGTCCGAGGGCAAGTTTCCCACACACACACTGCCCTCATACTGACCTGGAAGGATCACGTCTAAGCATGAAAGGGTATTATCCATATCTATGCTCAGCCAGTCTTAGGCCCCTCTGCTGAAACTATGTCAAGGGTCTTAATTTGTCAATTATACGATATGGACACCTTTCCACTAGCAAGTCAACTGAGACCTGACCGTCCCCATCCAACTCTTTTCCTAAACTGTTCCCAGAGAGTAGTTATCAGTGGTTCACAGTCATGCTGGAAGGTCATAACGAGTGGGGTCCCGCAGGGATCAGTTCTAGGTTCAGTTCTGTTCAATATCTTCATCAATGATTTAGATAATGGCATAGAGAGTACACTTATAAAGTTTGCGATACCAAGCTGGGAGGGGTTGCAAGTGCTTTGGAAGATAGTATTAAAATTCAAAATGATCTGGACAAACTGGAGAAATGGTCTGAAGTAAATAGGATGAAATTCAATAAGGACAAATGCAAAGTACTCCACTTAGGAAGGAACAATCAGCTGCATGAATACAAAATAGGAAATGACTGCCTAGGAAGGAGTACTGCAGAAAGAGGTCTGGGGGTCAGAGTAGACCACAAGCTAAATATGAGTCAACAGTGTTACCCTGTTGCAAGAAAAGTGAACATCATTCTGGAATGTATTAGCAGGAGTGTTATAAGCAATACACAAAAAGTAATTCTTCCGCTCTACTCTGCGCTGATTAGGCCACATCTGGAGTATTGTGTCCAGTTCTGGGCACCACATTTCAATAAGGATGTGAACAAATTGGAGAGAGTCCAGAGAAGAGCAACAAAAATGATTAAAGGTCTAGAAAACATGACCTATGAGGGAAAATTGAAAAAATTGGGTTTGTTTAGTCTGGAAAAGAGAAGACTGAGAAGGGACATAACAGTTTTCAAGTATGTAAAAGATTGTTACAAGGAGGAGGAAGAAAAATGTTTTTTCTTAACCTCTGAGGATAGGACAAGAAGCAATGGGCTTAAATTGCAGCAAGGGAGGGTGAGGTTGGGCATTAGGAAAAACTTCCTAGCTGTCAGGGTGGTTAAGCACTGGAATAAATTGCCTAGGGAAGTTGTGGAGTCTCCATCCCTGGAGATTTTTAAGAGCAGTTTAGACAAACACCTGACAGGAATAGTCTAGATAGTACTTAATCCTGCCACGAGTGCAGGGGACAGGACTAGATGACCTCTCGAGGTCCCTTCCAGTCCTACGATTCTATGATTCCACAGAAAAGGCAAACAAAAGCACACACTAGAGAGGGCAAATGGGATCTTTTGGATGAGGAGGAAAACCTTCTCAATAGGAACTGATACAGTGTGTCTGCAGACTGACAAACAAAGTCTGACCCAGATCCCCAATTAACATCAGTGTAGCTCCATTGATGTCAGTGGCAGACTTGTGCCAGCTGAGGATCTGGCCAGGAGATATTTAATTGTCCCCCACTCAGGGCCAGCTCCAGCATTTCTGCCGCCCCAAGCGAAAAAAAGAAAAAGAAAAAAAGCCGCGATCGCAATCGCGACCGGCGGCGGCAATTGGGGGGAAAAAAAAAAAAAGCCGTGATTGGCGGCGGCAGTTCAGCGGCAGGTCCTTTGCTCCTAGAGGGAGTGAGGGACCTGCCGCCTCCGAATTGCCGCACGTGCCGCCCCTCTCCCTTGGCCGCCCCAAGCACCTGCTTGTTAAGCTGGTGCCTGGAGCCAGCCCTGCCCCCACTCATCTTGAAGCTAGGTTTCTTTAGGTAACCTGTGCTCGCCCGTGTGAATGGGGGCCTGCATAGCTCTTACCTAAAGCTATTTTAAAGAATGCTTATGACAGTTGTTTCAAGTCATTCTCGGTATTTCCAACTCTTTCATTGCTGATCACTTTAATAGGGGAAAAACCAATCCAGCAAACCCAGTTTGCTTTAATGCGTGTAGTTGAATTGATTTGAAAGGACAATCCACAGGGGAAAGATGCAGATTTTAAAGATACAAATAAAATGAATGTCCCATCAGATTTATTATTTTCCTACACTACAGACGTCTAACATGGGGGGAAAGAATAATCTGCAGAATGTTTGGGGTGAGGAGAATGGGGAGATCTGGCAGATCAATTTCAGAAAAGATTAAAAAAAAAAACCAACCAGAAAGTGAAATAAAATCTCTACATAAAATTACTCAAAAATACAAATCATTTACTATTCAATTTATTTTCACTTTTTTTAATAGTCACGAGAACTCCTTCAAGATTTTGGAGAATCTTAGGGAATTCTGCACCATTTGGAAAACATTTCCCCGTTGCTCTAATTAAATGAATGAATTTGTATTAAAGTAATGCCTAGCTCTCCCAAATGATTCACGGCCCCATTGTACTAGGTGCTGAACGTACACATTTTAAGAAAGAGTTCCTGCCCCAAAGGGTTTATAATCTGTAATGACAAGACAGACCCAGAGTAGAAAGAAGGAAGTATTATTTCTATATTACAGGGACTCTACAGAAAGATCACTAAACATATGACATAATGACAATTACAGTTCTCCTAAACTTGTTTGTTTCATTTAGAAGGGTTTCCTGGAAACATCTTCAATTTCAGTTTGTTCGGCTTCAGACCCTGCGTTTCATATGAAGGTTCAGATTTGAATATTTCAAAAATTCATCACTGAAAACAGTTACATTTCAACTGGTTTTGACATAAAACCAAAATCCATCCAATGTTCTTTAAAAAAAAATAAAAAATAAAAAAAGCCCTGAACCTTTGCAAATCTGTTGCCAAACCTGATCTGAGTTTTGAGTTTCTCATCAAACAGGAAATCGAGAAAGCTTCACCTGAGTTTTCATTTTATTATTTACATTGTGCTGGTCATGATAAGTCTGGGGTAGAGTTTCCAACTTTCTAATTGCACAAAACTGAAGACCCTAGCCCCACCCAGAGTTGGGCCAGAGATGAGGGGTTATGGGTGAGGGAGGGGGCTGTGTGCTGGGGAGGGGGGGTGAGGGCTTCATCTGGGAGTGCAGACTCTGGGGTGGGGCCATGGATGAGGGGTTTGGGGTGCTGGAGGAGACCCCTGGTTTGGGGAGCTCAGGGTTGGGGCAGGGGGTTGGGGCACGGGATTACCTCCGTGACTCCCAGTCAGTGGCGCAGCGGGTGGGCTAAGGCAGGCTTCCTATCTGTCCTGACTCTGCGCTATTCCCCGGAAGCGGCCAGCAGGCCCGGCTCCTAGGCGGAGGCACGCAGGCGGGTCTGCACGCTGCTCTTGCCCACAGGCACTGCCCCTGCAGCTCCCATTGGCTGTGGTTCCCCACCAATGGGAATGTGGAGCCAGTGCTCGGGGTAGAGGCAGTTCGCGAAGCCCCATGATCCCCTGTGTAGGAGCCGGACCTGCTGGCTGCTTCTGGAACTCAGTGCAGAGACAAGACAGGTAGGAACTAGCCTGCCTTAGCTCCCTAGCACCGCCGACTGGACTTTTAACAGCCCAGTCAGTAGTGCTGACCAGAGCTGCCAGGGTCCCTGTTCGACTGGGTGTTCCAGTTGAAAACAGGACACCTGGTCATCTTAGTCTGGGGAGAATTTGAGTCAGTGAACTGTTGGCAAACAGCTCCACACAATGAACTAGGGGTGCTGGGGGGGCTGCCACACGCCCTGGCGTGAAGTGGTTTCCATCATATACAGGATTTACAGTTTGGATCAAAGGCTCTCAGCTCCCCCACTATACAAATTGTTCCAGCACCCTGTCTTCATGCCATTTATAGTAGATGCATCTTGGTCCTCTACTGTTCCTTTTCTGCCCTTTTGTCAGTATTTCTGATCCTTTTCTATTCTTTTTTATCAGAGTCACGTCACTTAATGACCATCAATGTGTTGGAATTGGTTTTAACTGCCAATTGCTTATCACCATAACATCAACCCATCCTGCCAGACTCCATCACCCACTTTTTAAATTTTCAAACAGGCACTTTGGTGCTTTCTCCCCTGCTGCCCCTCATGCTTGGAAGGAGCGCCCCATAAACATCTGCAAAGCCCCTTCATTGCTCTCCTTCAAATCCCTCCTTAAAACTCCCCTTTGCCATGACACCTATAAAAAACTTCGACAATGGTTAGGCCACTGGTGTGCTGAGACCACTGCCCATTAAGCTGACCAATATTGTCTCATTGTTTCCTTGTACTCCACCATCTGTCTATATCTACCTGTTGTGGCTTGTCTTATATTAGACTGTAAGGTCTACGGGGAAGTGATTGTCTTTTTGTTCTGTGTTTGTACAGTGCCGAGCCTATTCCAAGACTAGGGCTCCTAGGGTCTACAATAAATAATAAAGTATGAAGTCATAAATTCATCAGTCTGGGATAAGGGAAGGATGATGCTCTATACCTGCGGTGGCCAAACTTACTGACCCTCCTAGCCACATATGATAATCTTCAGAAGTTCAAGAGCTGGGTGCACCTGCTGGGGCTTGGGCTTCAGCCCCACGGGGAGGGGAGACTTGGGGCTCAAGCCCCAGTACCCCACCGCAGGGCAGAAGCCCCAAACTCCCCCACACACACTCTGGTAAGCGGAGAATGGGGGGAGGAGAGTGGGGGCTCCGCAAGCCTCACTTTAACTGTAAAAGAGCCACATGCAGCTCGTGAGCTGTGGATTTGGCCACCCCTGCTCTATACTATAGCCATTTCTACCAGACAGACACGAAAGCAATTAGCAATACTAGCAAAGTCAACCACTGTACCTTTTCCTATTCCCAAGTGAAAAATATCTGTAGTGGCAGCGAGGGAAGGGGAGAGAGAGAGAATTGCAAAAGTGAATCAATAAGCCTTTTGTATTGTTCCACATACTCATGAATTACATTGGTGCAACTGGGTGCATCCAGGGAAAAATGTTGGGGATTTAACAGATGAATGAAACATTAAGGAAAGAATTTGAAAGATCAGTATTCATTATCTACATTCCCGTGTAACAATCTGATTGCACCAGATGCTGAAACAAAGTAACCCAAGGCTGAAATGAGCCTGGAAAAATAGCTAAATGCTCAGGAGAGTTTAAGGATTTTGGCTGCATCATCAGATCTAGACATTATTTGATCCAAAGAACTGGGATGTTATCAACAGGAAAATTCCTGAAGAAAGGGAACTGAAAGAAGGTTGGTAATCAAGAACATACATGTTAAACTGGCAGATTCCAAAGCGCCTACAGATTTAATGGAAGATTCAGGATCCAGAGCTCATCAGAATTAATTTTTAACAAAGTAAGGCATTTATGTGATTATAAAAGTGACAGATTATGTTATGGCTGGCCTAAGATAACAACACATCCTCTGGATGTTTATGGCAGATAGACAGGTCTGAGAAATTGTGTCTGGCCTTGTGCAGGTATGTAAGTAGTGGCGTGTAGGTGGGTGGGATGGGAAAAGGCACATGCAAAACAGGAGAATCATCTTGCTTTTAAAGCAGTGGACAGGACTGTACTCATGGTTGTGCCACAGCCTTCCTGTGTGACTTGGACAAGTCACTTAGGCCAAATCATTCAAAAAAGACCCCAGATTACTAGTGCCCCAAATCGGGAGTGGTGGATTTAAAACATGTAGGGCCTGAATTTCAAAGGTTCTGACCTCCAGCTACTCCTAGTGACTTCTGCTGGAGTTGTGGGTGTTCGGTAGCTCTGTAATAGCAGGCTCACAATGCCCCCAAGTCACCCCTTTTGAACATTTTAGGCCATTATTTGCCATGTGTCACAGTTCCCTAACTATAAAGTGAGTGTGATCATGCTCCCCTTGGCACGGGAGGAATCTGCCCCCATTGTGAGGGAGAAGCATAGCGTCTGGTATATGGATAGTACCAGTGGTGGCATTAGCAACCTCAAAAGAAGTGTGAAGATGTGATGCTCTGACTCTCCCCCAGAAGCACTGCTCAGCAGAATTGACTGGGGATGGAGGAGCCAGGAAGTGTGCACTTCATTCTTGCCAGGCGGTGGATTTGTTACTGCAGTGCACAGTTCCGCAGAACAATTCCTGCTGCATTAGCAAACATTCTTCCTGGAGGCTCCTGTTGCAGCACAGCACCCATGTCCACCCTCCAGCACTGCCTTTGGCTGCAGGTTACGGTATAGGCTGTAACAGAACAGATAGACAAGAACACGTCTATAGTGTACTTGCCACATTAAAATATAGGATGTTTAATATATGTTGATAAACAGAAATGCTCTCACAAGAAAGCAGAGAAACTTTTAGGGCAAATCGTGAGCAAAGATGTATTCTTAACATCACTGATGAACCATCACACACACAAGGGCTCACCAGACTGACCAAACTGTTTATTTTCAATTCTATGTGGTTGTAGCATGTAACCACCCTAAGCTTCCTCTTTTCCTAGGAAGGGCTAGAGTCTGAACAACCCTTATGAGCCATTGAGCATTTGTATAAACAAGAACTCGCAGAGTAAAGGCTTATACATGGTTGCTAGAAAATCAGTATTCTTTCCATTTAGTAAATTCCACATGAAGCACAGCTGATGCTGACAGCACTTAATTACAACAGAGCCCAGTTCAAATTCTGGATACACTTTTTTTAGTGCACTAATCAGGAAGAATTCACGACTTGATCTTTTGTTCCCCCAGATTTAGCATAGAACAAGTTGTCAACTCTCCAGCCTTATGCCTACGGGGTCCAAATCTCACAACAAGAGACCACAATGGGACCACAACAGTACCACAATGGGAGAGTTTTCATTAGAATAAGATCAGATTTAAAGCAAAAGACATATTTCTTATCTTTCTTGGCTCTCTGGTTTAATACGCTCCCTAGCTTACTGTGTTGCCCTATTTATCCCAATAGACTACTCATGAAAAGGGGACAGATTTACACTCTCAGCTCTCAACTCTTCTTATAAACAGTCAAAAAGGTGGGGAAAGGCAGGGTATGCCCAGAAGGAGAGGATGAATCTTTAAGTGAATAAACTGTTTTGAGTCCTACAGGATTTGCTCATATGCAAATATTTGCCCAAGCACCATTGGATTGCCCTCACATCCAGTGGTAGCTCTGAGTATGCAGTGCAGCCAGTGGAATGTGATTCATTTTTGGTACCCTTTTTGGTGCTCTTAAACTATGTCTCTTCCTTTTCTCCACTATGACATATTTTATTTTTATATGTATCTGTTAAGGGTCGGGTAGAACTCCCACTGATTTCAATGAGAGCTGACCTAACTTAGGCCAATATTGAACAGGTACATTTAATTTTTTCAGATAAATGTGTATATGAACAGTTATGCCCACAAGACAGTTAAAGGCTAATATTTCAGCATTAGCTAGGCTGTCCATCTAAATCCATGACTATATGACATATATTGCTTTTTTCATGTCCTCGCTGACTTTTTGCTGGATGGAGCAGCGAGAAGCAGAATGCTGTTGCAAAACCAAGTGATGATTGGTACAGCATTCTGTGCGGACAGAGCCACAGCTTTGCCGCCGATTCTCCTCTCCGTTTTATTGTATATGCAGCTGCATTTGGAATGGGCAACAGGGGATGGATCACTTAATGGTTACCTGTTCTGTTCATTCCCTCTGGGGCACCTGGCATTGCCTACTGTCCGAAGACAGGATACTGGGCTAGATGGATCTTTGGTCTGACCCAGTATGGCCATTTTTATGTTATGTTTATTCCTGTGAACTGTTAATATAACAATGAAATGGTGATGGAATATCGAGGACATACATGGGGAAGTAATGGAGGTTGGTTTTGTCCAGTATACCAAACGCAATGTGGTAGAGAAATGTTTAGTGCTACAGCACTTTTCTTTAGAAATAACTGACCACTTGGCAGTAGTGCTTCCTGACTGAAACATGGCGTGAGAGTCTAAGAAGTCTGATGTGATATTTCACTTATCAAAGTGTAAGATTCAATGGCCATCCTGCATCAACTCCTGTGGTATTTTAGATGACCTTTTGTCCCAATTCAGCAAAGCACTTAAGAACATGCTCAAACAAAATTAATTCAAGTGCTTCAGTACTTTGGTGAATCAAGAAATAAATTAAAGAATGAATATATTCAAATAACCTTCTAGTTTCTAAAGTACGTGTTTTCCCTTTTGATTTCTTCAGCATGTTTAGTTATGACCAACATGATAGCGACAAAATGACTATGAATGGCTGAGAAAGGTAGACTTATGATCTAATATAGAAAACACAGTCTTGATGTGCTAAATCAGAAGTAGGGTAGCTAATCTAAAAAGAGATTAAAAACCAATTTATGAGGTAATCACTTTTACCTTTAGAGGCAATCATTACTACATTAACAGACAGATGCACAGTTGATTTTGGAAAAGTGTGAATTCATAATCTACAGCTGAAGTTATCTGAAAGAAGACATGCCAATATCTAGCAGGAATACATTTAAACAGGTGAATAAACACAACATAAATTTAAGGTATCTCTAGTTGGAGGACTGCCCCATGTCTAGGCTTATAGAGAAAAAGGCGTATAACTGCATAATTGCAAAACATTTATTAAACTAAGCAATAGATCTAATTCTGCCCATCTGGTGAGATATATTTAGAATAGACTAAGTGTAAATTAATGCAGTGCTCCAAAAGGAGAGAGAAAAGTGGCAGAAAATGTGAATTTAACACTCATGAAAGGTGCCAAGTTTATTTTTAACTCTAGACACTACAATCTTCTGTTTATCCAAAGATACAATAAGCTATAGGAGGCAGCAATGCAAGCTTCCTCATACTACCCTACCAATTTCCCTCAAACTTCTGGTAAAGGGTACACAGTAGGGTGGTGTACGTGCGTAGTTTAGTCCCCATAACTCATTCAGTGGCTATTTGCACAGTACTGTATTAGGTTTAATTATTAATAATCTTTAGATTTCTGTTAACATTGCCAACAAATTAGTACCCATTGTGTTGGTAGGTTTCCTTAATTATAGGCATCTGATCTCTAGGAACTGTACTAATGCCACCAATGTATTCCACATAAGCCACCATATGCAGCTATTGGACAGTAATGACTTCCGTTACTTCCAAACCCAGCAGAATTTGAGACAATAACATAGAGGTGGTTTGTGATAAAGGCTGAACAGTGGGTCAACCTAGTTTTCAAACACAATGGTGACTCCTTCACTAGTAAGCATGATGCAATTGTGGTAAGCTGATGGTACTGTATGATCTATGACCAACCATGAGCCTGTTACGCTTGTGATCTTTAATATGGTTTGTTCACCAGAAGCCTGATCCAGTTCCCCTTGAAATCAAAAGAATTCTCTCTAGTGACTTTAAAAATTTAGAGTCCAAGAAATCAAAACTCAGAAGAACCGTTCACTAACGCTTCCAAGTTCAGATTTGCCACAGTTATAGTTTGATATTCAGAACACATGGTTTTCTATTTTGAAACAGTAACCAGGTCTCCTTCACTAATAGAAAGGGACTACTTACAAATGCAAATTCCAAAATGTAAAAGAAACTCTGCTTTGTCCAACACAAATGCAGATATTTTCATGGTTGAATTGTAAAGTGCTGAGAAGGAAGTTGATCATTACTGTCTATCTGCTAAAGTCAAAAGTGGATTTGACGTTGAATGACACAGCTGACTTCCTTCTGCAAACATAATGCAACAGAAGTTTACAATGAAGGGAATATTTTATCTTAATTCTTTTACTACAACTAATGCAGTCAGGGGAGTAATTTATAATAAGCTATTCTCATGAAGTAAACAAATGCCTGATGACTGTCTGGGGAGGGTGAGGGCAGGGAGAGATCTATTGACTTATGAAACAATACAATGAATGAGCAGACAGAGTTATAGGTTTCTGTCCTGTTTCAAGTGACATTCATTTGATTTCTTAAGTATGTAATGCACGCATATGCACACAC
This sequence comes from Terrapene triunguis, assembly GCF_002925995.2. Classification (NCBI taxonomy): domain Eukaryota; kingdom Metazoa; phylum Chordata; order Testudines; family Emydidae; genus Terrapene; species Terrapene triunguis. The sequence goes on from NW_020664499.1 coordinate 585,278, forward strand.
ACAGAGAAACATCATTGGAATCGGTTATACTAAGGTTTGTAAAAGTTTGTGCTTACAAATCTTAAATTTTGGGCCAAAATAGACATAGCCATGTATGAAAGATGTAAAGTAAAACATGATGGTGGCTTTAAAGTTGAGTTTAAAATATTGATTCAAACTACCTAAACCTCTAGTAGCTGCAATATGCAGCTGAAATTATAATTGTCAGAGTTCTCCAGGCACAGCAAACCTGTCCCTGTTTAAATGAATGGCAAAATTCCGATTCACTTAAATGGTAGCAGGATGAGACCGCATTTAGAATAACAGATTGGCTGCAGCGATTGATGATCCATCGTGGGTTGCTGGTGCCATCATAAACCACAACAGGGAAGTCTGATCAGTTAACTATTTCACCAGAAACATCATATGGAATATTTTTCCTGTTTCTTTGAAGCCTGACATTTTATAATAAATGGTTCAAAGAGAAAACAAACCAAAAACAACACACATACCCCTAAGACACAAATATGTAACAGTACTTTAATAGTATGGTGGCTGTTATTCATGTAATTACAGAACAGTTATCATTCGGTGTTAGGGTAACTACAAGGGGCAGATGCTGGTACAAACTTTTGCTCATGTTGAGTAACACTTGGCTCCTTGCATAGCACTTTAATTTCCATTGGAATAATTCTGGAGTAAGGAACTTCTTGCTGTGAGACTCTAGCTCATTATAAGGCCCAACTCCACCCCAGTAGATAGGGTGCCCTCCCTAAGATGGTCTTCCAAGTCAGAACCCTTTCCTCTTTAAAATCCTTCCACAAAACTCACTGCTTAATTGATGCAAGTAAGTTAATAATACTCACTAGCTTCCTTTTTTATTATTTTATTAAAATACAACATAGACATCAAGAAGTGCTCATAGCTAAAACAAGTACTTGGCCATAATTAGATTGCTGTCATCATCATACTTCTTCAGTCTAGCTCCACCTTGCTATTTGTCACTTTCACGCATTGTGTCACACTTACGATGTAGATTGCAAACTTTTTGGAGCAAGGACTATCTATTTTCTGTGTCTTTCGGATTTCCTGAATGTGGCAACACAGTCATGCACAGAATCCTGTGAATATTCTATTATTACAGGGTAGCAACTAAAAATCCTTCCTGATCACCCTAGTTACACCGTTTCTCCTGAGCACCTCTCGATTTAAACCTTGTCCACTCCCTGCCCTTCAAATTGTATTTCTTAAAACAGAGATGCAATTAAAGATCCAATTAATATGCTGAACATTTGCAAAAAAGTCAGAATATTGATTACTCTGCTAAAATACCAGGGATGGGAGTAACACTGTTTTTATACCAAGAACATTTCAAATATGATTAAACATCATCACCGCTCTCTAAAGCGAAGAGAGTGCCTTAATTTTTATGGTAACAATCCACTTGCATCTCTAAAAAAGGAACCTCAATCTAGGATTGAGAGTCTTTACATAGCGTAGAATTAAAATTAATTTAGGTTTACTTCTGATGAGTCACAGGAAAGACAGGGTTTAACTTTCACGAGTGTTTCTAAGGGGACAGAGTTGGATTTAGGAGGTATTATTTGGTTAGCTACCAGAGCTGGTCAGAAATTCTCTGTTGGAATGGTTCTTCATCAGAGAACACAAATTCATCAAAATTGAAGTGTTTTGGCGGAGGCGATTTGATTTTGATGAAGTTCCAAAGGAACCCAGTCAGGGCTCCACCAGGGAGCTGAGATCCTGGAAGCCCTGAGAATTCCCAACGCAGGTGACGTCCCCAGAGACTCTGGGCTGAGAGGGAGTCAGGAGCCTGGAAGCTCCGGCTAAGCCAGCACTCCCACAGCTTCCTGGCTCCTAGCACGGCTCTGATGGTGAGCCATGAGCTGGCTTTCAAGCTCTGAGGCTCCTGGTTCTCCCAGGGCTTTCAGGCTCCCCATCAGCCCTCCAGGTGGAATTTCATTGTATAATTATTAAAATTAACCATTTTTGTTTTTCAACATGAATTTTTTTCAGATTGTTTCATGGAGTTTAGTGTTTTCATTCCAAACTGGAACAAAATAAAAAAAAACCTAAATCCTTGCTGAAATGCCATTTCCATTCTCAGCACAGCTCTATTAGCAACCTGATCTGTAGAAGTGTTAACTATAGCCTATGAACAATAACGTCCACATCTGAATGCAGTATTACAAAGAATAACCTAACCTGATTCTCTTTTGTGGGAGAGCCAAGACAGAGGCCAGAAAGATGCATTTAAGTAATTGGGCCAAGTTTATCCCTGGCATAATTCCAATGAAGTCAATGAATCTATGCCATGAATGAATGTGGTCCATTAATACAAAATTCAAAGTCCAGAAGAGTTCATTTTAATTAACTAAATTATAGCTATAAATAAAGTGGATGCTCTAGTTTTTAGTGGATCTAGCTGTATCCCCTATCCATAAGATGGAAACATCTTCTGAAACAGTAAAAACCATTGAGTGCACCTGTAACGCTGACAGACCCCGGTCATCTCTCTCTCTTATATATATATCAGTGTCACTAGATGGGACAGAACACCACACCTAGGAAGTGTGTGGGTTACACACCCATAACATAAAAGAAATAGAAATGCAGATGGATTTGTGGGTAAAAGTTGGAAATAATGATACTTTCTAAAAGAGAATCCAAGAAACTCAGAAATCAAAAGAATAATAGCTTTGGACAACAAGTAACCTAAATTTGAAACCAGACTGAATTTCAGCTTCTAGGAAGTTACCAATGAGTGCAGATATATTTCCAATGTAGGTCAATAGGAGTGTCAAAACTCCTCCTTGATATTAAAGGAACAGTCATTATTATTTTATTACAGTAATTATGGAGAGGAAATATTTTCTTTGAGGGGGAAGAGGATTTCTACTATTAACTCCAGACTTACATGCGGCAATCCAAGAACACCACCACCATCTTTAGAGGCACCAAAAAAGAAAGGACAATACCAACCCCCTTCCTCAAAGAAAGCTGTGGAGTAGTATTTAGTACTATAATGACATCATAAAAGATGGATGGAAGAAGACCTAGAAGCAGAAGAACCAGGAAAAGTGTTATCAACTTACTTTAGACTGAATTTATATATACGTATATATATATTAGGTTCCTGTGACAAAAAGTGACAATGATACCATAGTGATTTCATACCAATCAGCCCACTTTTATAGTGTTCCATGCTTTTTTCCTCCCTACCATAGCATTCGACCATCAGTGAACTGAATTGTTTCAATATTGTAAGAATACAGACTAGGCAGGCTTCCCACAACTGATCAAGAAAATACAACCTACTCCAATAGGGCTTAGATTAATTATGAGTAAGCTATATAGAAGTCCTATTAGAAAGTTCTTTTCCATTCAGTGAATGGTAAGAGGCACTTGAAATGACTGCAATTATACAAAGTAACATTAAGCTCTACACAAAAGCTACATGCAAATGAGATCTTTGCCATGTACCTACACAAAAGACTGGTGAAAGGTCAAACAAAAGAAACAACACAAGGGAAAAATATTGCTCTGCAACTCCTTGTGGGTTTTGTACTAATACAATGACTGAGTAGGTCACAGAATTGGTGGTCAGGAGACCTGGATTCTCTACCAGGCTCTTCCATTAACTCTGGACAAGATACTAAATTCTGTGCCTCTGGTTTCTTATTTGTCAAAGTGATTTGCTTACCTTTAAGATTTATGAGTGAGATGTGCTAGATAGCTCTTGCTATTATAAGAGGCAAAGAAGGAATATAACAAACACAGAAAGTTGCTAAACCACTTTGCACAGTATTTACTCTTTAAAGTAATTTACACAAGGCACTTCATCTGCCAAAACTAGCTGCTTAAACATAACCAGATAAAGTTCAACTTCTCACAGAAGCATTGAAAAGGTGTAATTGGTTGATGATTGTAAAACATTTTGGAATCCTCAGAGGAAAGAGGTCGTATAAATTGTTAGTGATGCTATTAGAAAGTGGGAATGAAAAAGATTTTAAGCAAAAATGATGTTTTTACTTGAGCACATAGAAAGAAAACTGTACATAAACATAGGACAGTCTATGACCTAGGATGGGTTAATGGAATTATATCCATGTCACAAATGTGGCACTGAGACAGAGAGAGATTAGGTCATTTTCCCAGGGTCACAGATGAAGTCTATGACAAAGCAGGAAACTGAACACATACCTCCTGAAACCTAGGCCAGTACCTAAACTGCAAGACCATCCTTCTTCTAATTGAGGAACACTCTTTCCAGCCCAGTAAAGAACAGTGCTTGTTAGATCGTAAGGTGTTGCATTATTGTCATTAATATATATGGGGGGGGGGGGGAGAGAGAGAGACTTTAATGGAGCTATGCCAATCTATACCAACTGAGAATCTGCCCCATTGTTCTACTAAGTCTTATACTAATGGTCATATGCTGGGACCTGAAAATAAAGATATAATATCACTTCTACTGGGGGCTTTGAACACTAATCTTATCGTATTTTGCATACATAGATGCTGTAGCCTCTGAAATTATCTGTTGGCCTTGCAAGAACAGATTGCTATAAAATACATATGGAGGAATCTGACTCCCCCTGCCCCCCCGATCATACACACTTGTACAGCAACTTGTAGTCGTCTGTCTGTTAGCTGATCATAGACTGTGGAGCTCAAATGGCAGTTGGTCACTGATGCAGACTTTCACACTAGAATAGTAAAAGCACACTGATTTATAAATGCCATATGCCTCCTACCAAAAGGGGGCCTATTTCCAAACCAGTTTCAGAGTGGCTTACCCAGTTTGGTTGGTCTCTGCTCAAAGTGCCATTTTTGCACTCGCTGCTGCCTCACATACCTTCTCGGTTCCTCAAAAAAAAAAAAAAAAATCCAAATAAATAAAACTCCAAAAATTATCTCCCAGAGAGTATGTGGGTAAATGCAAGTGTTGTTCAGGGTGCCCAAACCACATTTCTTCACCCCTCCTGCCTGTCTAGCTCTGTCTATGGGAGCTCAATTCACACTTAAAACTATACCATTCCCCCTGAGAAATACATGACAAAGAGAGGACCTTATTTGATGTTGAAAGAGCTTAGTAACAGACATTATTAGGCTATTGCCTTTTCAGCACCAAGCTTTTTCTTGACACATTTAGTGTCTGGAAAAAGACTGTGTTTGTTGGGCAAATTGGAAGGGAAAGGAAAGGAAAGAAAAGAAAAAAAAAGATGACAAGCTTGGAGGGGCTTATTTAACAGTTTGCAACTCTGGCAAACAAGTTCACTGCAGCTCTGCAGCAAAGTCACATGAGAGAGTTGGCATGAACAGAAAGAGAGGAAGTTCTGAGAGCATTTCACATTGTTACAGTTGCTAGGGAAACCACTCCCTTGGTATCCAAGTGTTCACTATATCTGACTCACTGATGTGCTGAGAGGCACAGAACAAGTATCATGGAAAAAACAGTGAAGGGGGAGGAGGAGCAACAAAAAGATATTACTCTATAATATTGTGGAACGACTTAAAAAAAAAAAGGATCCTTTATCAGGTGGCTAAGGTTTCTAGAGTCATATAACCAGTGAAACAGGCAGTGGATATAGATGAAATTGTAGGTCTTTTCCTCTAGGGTCGGATGTGAGTTAAACACTGGAATATTAATAATCTCTTCTCCCTCCCCTTGGTGTTTTTCTTTTGATGCTGTGTCTTAGTAATGGTGACTGTGTCTCATCTCTGTGATTATCTAGAGTATCTTTTTTGCTCACATTTTCCTTTTCAAACTAAATGTTAGCAAGTGCGTAGTAATCGAGCAGATATTGTGTTATGAAGGCAATTTTTCAGTATGTAAAAAGTGAAATGGCAGAAAGAAAGGTACTGAAATTATGCATGTGAAGGCTCAATGGTTAGCAATTACAAAACAAAACAAAGAGATGCACCTTTTTCCACAGGCTATTAACGCAAAAAAATTAAAGTCACTTTAGTCTCTTTAAAGTGACTTGACTTTTTTCTATAAAATTCTTCAAATTAACTGTTGTAGCCTCTGAGCTTGGATGGTGTGAAAGGTAGATTTTACCTTTGCACATTTAAAAAGACTTTTTATTAAACAAATTAAGGGCTATATTGTGACTTAAGGTACAACTCTGAACGCTGGGGAATATGTAAGATGAGTAGGGGAAGCCAATGTAAGTCATTGACTAATGGCCTATCTCAACAGAAAATTACAACACCCCCACACTGGCACAGTTGTGCTGGCCAGCACATTGCAGCCAAGGCATCGCCAATTATTACTCAGCCCTTGCTCCTGCAAGTGTAAACCCAATGCCCAGGTGGCCCATGCAGAGGTGTAAGGGGTGAGGGCTGGAGTTTCTCACTTCCCTGTACAGGCATGTAGTTCAAGATGCAACTTCAGTGTTCATGAAAAGTGCCACATTCACAGCTTTGGACACCAAAGTCCTTCTATCCAAAAATACATACACTCTGGGTGGCAGCAGTACAAACTTCCCCAACATCAGGTCACCAGCCTATGTGCCTCAGTCCTGCCTGACAGGTCTCATCTCTGGGGATCAAAGGGGCTTTCTCCCTTCCAGCTGACTCATATCCTTGGGTGCTCTGAAGACAAAGGTGATCTCGTTTTGGTTTGTGTTGATGTAGATACCAGTCCACGAGGAACTGGAATGAACTGAATAAACTCGTTACAAATAATGTCACCAAGCAGCCGTCAGGTAATAATTACCTTCCGTCACTATCAAGAATTTCACTTCCTATTAAAAAGCAACAAAGAGTCCTGTGGCACCTGATAGACTAACAGATGTATTGGAGCATAAGCTTTTGTGGGTGAATACCCACTTCGTCAGATGCATGTAATGGAAATTTCCAGAGGAAGGTATAAATATGCAGGCAAGAATCGGTCTAGAGATAACGAGGTTAGTTCAATCAGGGAGGATGAGGCCCTCTTCTAGCAGTTGAGGTGTGAACACCAAGGGAGGAGAAACTGCTTTTGTAGTTGGCTAGCCATTCACAGTCTTAGACTACAAAAAGCAGTTTCTTTGGCATTCCCAACAAACAGACATCCTCAATCTATTGGGGATAGCCCCTGGTTGTAGATCTGTCTCAACACACCCTTGTCCTTATACTTTACAATCACATTCCTATATACGTTGTTCACAGCCATGAGGCAATATCAGGAATCTGGTGGGCTTTTCTAGCTCTGTTTTTCCTTCTATATATTTTTCCCCTGGGTGTTGTGGGGCTGATTCCTCTGAGGCCTATGTTCCCTTAGATCCCCTATTTGCAGGCCCTACCTCTCAGTGACTCTCACTCCACTAGAGGACTGGGTATAACTCCCTCCAGTGTCCCTCAGAGTCTCTTTCTGCATCCACTAAGGAAGCTGTGTCACTAACATTAGTGACTCATTCCAGAAGCAGAGTTCACATTGCTTTTGGCGCTGAACTCGAACACAGATTTGCCTCATTGCTTTCCCACGACCACATCAGAATGGCAATAATATTCTATTGACTAATCAGTAGGAGGGAATGTCAAAGTCATACATCTTAGCCTTGCTTTCAACACTGCACAACACACAGCTCTCACCTGCATCTCCACACTAGCCTCCTTTGGCATTTTGCCCCCACTTCCACTCAGCAGTGATGCCAGCCTAATCACCCCTTTTCTCACAAGCATCTCGGTCCCCTCTTCTGTGCTTCCACCATAGGTACTGGAACGATGGTGCTGTCACACCTCCTGGCTTGAAGGGGTTTCCGACATATACAGGGTTTATAGTTTGGTTCAATGGCTCTCAGCACCCCCACTATTAAAATTGTTCCAGCATCCCTGGCTACCCCTTATGCCAAGAACATCCTTCCCCAACTGTTCACCATTCCACTACCCTGATAAACCATTTATACCAACTCCTATCTGCTCTGGGCCCTACAGTAATTGGATGGGAGGAAAGACTACATTTAAAATAAAAGGTAACAGACCATCAAGACATGTTCTTTCCTCACTGAGTAACCACACATAGTCCTATCATTGTCACTCTGCTCTGCTTCCTTTTTTTTAATCTGTTCAGAACTCTCTCTTGTTGGGTCATGTTGGATTGAGAAAGTACTCCCAAGAACAAGCAGCAACATGTCTTCAACATGTTCCATGACACACACAGGACATTACTGGACACTCAAAAAAACCTAGCAATCACCCAGGCATAAACATAACTATTGTTCCTGGATGCCTAACACACGCATCTTCCTAGAAAGGGAGCTAAGGAGGGCATTGCTGATTTGAGGTGGCTGGTCTCACAAAATATTTCACACTTCTAAAACTTTTCCACGTGGGACGCAGGTCATCAGTGGGTAAGAACCCCCCTGTGGACTGCCTTGTGAGCAAATAATTAGGAGTAGTTTGTGCAGTCAGCAGGTTCAGAGTCAGTGAGTAAGTTACTGAAGGTTTCTGTGATACGTTGTTTACTGCTTTCAAGGTTACCCAGGCTGGTGCTTGTAATCAAAGTGCTGCTTTTCTTCCTGATTCAGTGATAGAATTAAGGATGATTGGAATTTCACAGTTCAAGGACTTTCCCCCCACAGTTTCTCCTTTGGTCACATGGTGTCAATGGCTGGGGCCTCACGCATGTATTGCCTTTTGGTCACCACATTCCATTCCTCAGGCATGTCTACACTGCATACTAAATGTGGGCTCTGACTCAGGTTTGAGTCCAACTCCTTCCATCCACATAAAGATCAACCTGACTCTGCACCCAGATGCTAGGACACTATGAGGAGGGTGGATCAGAGCCCAGATCCTGCTGAGTCCGAGGTCCAAGCCCTGTCATTTTGCAAGGTGGACATAAGCCAAGCTGCAGGCCCAAGTCAGAAGGTCTGTGCAGTGCAGTGTGGATGCATTAGCATGGCTGTGAGTCCTGGGACCAGCAATTTTAAACCCAGGTTTACAATGCAGTATGGATGCTCAAGCACAGGCCTGGAACACCAAGTCCACAAGTCTGAGCCCTACAGACCTGGGCTTAATGTGCAGGGTAGGCATACCCTGGGACAGCTGAAAAAAAGTAAGGCATCATGTCACACACACTGAATAGAGCTATTGCATGGACAAGCCCCCCAAATCACCCCTTTTAATAAGCAAATAATGTTTCTTTTAAAAACCATCTGTACTACCGGCTGTTTGGTGGCAGACAAAGCCACCTTACATGCAAATATCAAGTGATCTCCTGGTGATTACATGTATTTTCAAGAGACTTACTCTGCCCATATTACCTGGAGCAGTAAATACCCAAGATTAGGGAGCTAATCCAAAACTGAGAACACCCTCTTTAAATTCATCTCAAAGTCCAAACATGTCAAGACAGAGTGTCAAGACAGGCAAGGTCATTTTCTCCTCTACCAAGGAAATCCCCAATTAACAGTCTATTTCCTGAAAAGTCTGCAGCCATTCTCCGCAGCCAGGAATTCCCCTCTTGACCCAGAGAAAGAAGCACATCAAAACAAATTAGATGTAGATCCAGCCTAAGAGCCCAAACCAATGTGCCCAGTGTAACAAGGAGCTCTCAAAGAATTTTAAAAAACAGCAAGCAATGGAACAACCCAGACTATGTAACTGTTCAGCTCCATACAGAGTAGGAGCATCTGTGCCATACTCTAGGCAACCCCTTCATTATGCACCTATGCCACAAGAATAAGCCAGCATAATGAACTGATCAAGTCCACTGTCAACCATCCGTACAATCTCGATTCATTCCCACCCCACAACTCCGTTACACTGCAATTAACATGTAAACAATCCCCAGCCCATCCTCATCCCCTCCCCAAATGCTTACAAAACCAGAGAAATATTTTCATGTGTAGAAAATTAACAATTGGTGGTGGACAAGTGCATTCTGGTATAGAGGGACCCTCATGGAACAACACTATTAACAAGGACTCTGTTCTGTGTCAAAGGGGATCCAGCACCTCTGATGTCTGAGACTGTGACAGTTTGGGATAAAGACAGAGATGGTAACACAGACCCAAAGCACTCAGGACTTTAAGGTCAAACCAACACCTTGAATCCCAACCAGAAGCTGTTGAGCTAAATGATCAGTATTGATAGCACCAAAAGGCCCCAAATCAGATCAAGGCTGCATTGTGCTAGTTACTACAGAAGACACAGCAAGGCACAAATTGTAAACTCTCTACGGCAGGAACTAAGTTGACAAGACAAATATTACAGAGGGGGCACAGAGAGACTAAGGCCCATATTTTAAAAGTATTTAGGCATTTCTGCACTCTGTGTTGCAACACCTAACTGATTTAGGAGCCTAAAGCCTATCAACTGTCCAAAATCATTTTGGCTCCCCTGTGCCTAATCCCCTTTGAAAATGAGATTTAGGGTCCTAAATCAGTTAGATGTTGTAACACAGAGCACAGCAGTACTAAAATACCTTTAAAAAATATGGGCCTAAGTGACTAACCCAAGGTCACACATAGAGTGTGTAGTACAGGGAGGAACTGAACCCAGGTCTCCTGAGTCCCATTCCAGTGCCTTAACCACAAAACTGTCTAAGACTGAATTGGTTTGATCATTCTCAAGACAGTTGTGTTTTAACTGGGTTTCTAGCACCATCAATTTAGTGCACATATCTGCAATGTTATTGTACACCAATGCACCACTGCAAGTTTTATAGGCCCTGCTGCAGTAGGTCCTCCTGTGGCCAGTGGAACGTTAAGTAAATTTCTTTTTACGGACTCACTTCATGCACATTAACTCTTACAGCTCTTATGTGGAGAGGGATCATGCTCTGTCAACACTGTCAGCAAGAGCAACATTCTGCTCTCTGTTCTGCATTCAGAGGAGCAACATTTTCATTGCTGTTAATGAGAGTTCCACATGCGTCGTCTCCATCAAGTCATTTCTAAAAAAAAGAAACTATGGCTCAAACCCCTCACCCAGAGCCACATTCCTATTTCTAGCTCTGGGAAATTATAACATAGCCTTCCTGGTCACCTTTGCAGGTGGTCGTACCTCCTCCTCCCCCTACCCCAAACTCACAAGCACTCAGAATCCTTGAGTACATGAAACAAGTATCTTTTTATTGGGCAGGGGAGGAAGGCAGAAAATCCATTAAAAGGAACTCGATAACACTCTATATTTACATACAAGAAATGAGCAAACCCAAATCAGTGCATCAAGAGTTTGCTCTACCCCACAGTTCAAATAACGGTCTGACTTACGGAGGTCTAGAACTCTTAGTCTCACCATGAACCCCACCCATGGGTCAATACGGCTCAGTAGTAGTTAAGAGTTTTTAAGGGATGCTTCTCCTCTGTCTGTCTGCTCCAACCCAGCTCTGGTGCAGTTCTGTGATATGAGCTCAGCTTCCACTGGCTTGGTGGGTCATGGTGCTGTGAAGTCAGCTCATGCAACCCTGCTGCTGCCATCTGTTGCATGAATGGGAAGTCAGCTCTGTGTCACCAGTGGTCCACTCAATCCACACGACACAGGGCACAATCTCCAGGTAAGGAGCCCAGAGCAAAGCAGGACACTTGGACAGAATCCCTACTCCTCTGGATAGAGCTCCTGGACCCCAGGACAGAACCCCTTCCCCCTCTCTCTGTTGAGCACGAATTTCATTACCAACCAAAGTCCACCACCTTTAAACTCAGAGTGACCCACTCCCTCGAGGGCATATATTGCATAATTCCTGTGCCCTTTCATGAGCACAGTAATAATATTTTTTGGTGTTTACACAATCCAAACAGATTCCAACTACAGCAAAAATCTCGGTGGACAGATTTATGGGTAAGCAACATTATAATTCATTAAAATGAAGCTGGCTAGAGCTAGCCCTTTTATAGAGAAAGCAGAGAGCATCCCTCTAAGCCTTCAGGCCCTCGGGCTCACAATTGCTGTGTACGTCTATAGCACTTTTTGTCTCATGATTTCAAAAGCACCTTAAGAACAGAGGTATGAGGTTGTTATGTATGCTCTCCATTTTACACATGGCAAAACTGAGGTGAAGAGAGAGGGGAATACTAGAGGCTGATTTTCAGAACTGTTGAGCATCACCAAGTCCTATGGTACTGAATGGGAACTGCAGGCGCGCAAAACCTCTGAAAATCAGACCGTCAGGCCATATGGGCACTAGAAAGTTAGGTAATTAAGAAACAGGATGTTAAACATGACTTTGTAGTCAGTATAGACAGGGACTAGAGGTGTTTAACTTTCTCAGCTGGTCATGGGTTAATCACACTGGAACCATAAGATTAACCATGATGAGCTGACTGAACCTGCCCCTCTCTACAATGAGTGCAAAGTCATTTTTAACATCCCATTACTTAAAATGATTCATTCAGGCCACATTCTAACAGGCCCTAATCTTCTAGCAAAGACAAGACAAGTCTGTGGCACAGCCAGTAAGAGAAACTTGTTTCTATGTCTCCCATTCTTAAGCACAGATTTTAAGTTCATACTGTCTTCATTTGTCTTGTCCCTCTAGCACAACTGTTTTTGAATGCCATGTACATGGCTGGGACAACTGTAAAAGCAATGTTCAAAAGAGAAAACTATTCTTTGCCAAATATAGCCAGAATAAGATATACATTATCTAGAGGAGAATCAGATCTACATTCAGAGAGAGTAGCCAATGTTGAAAACTAAGTCTGATCTAAAATCCAGAGAGCTCTTTCCATGCAACTGAAGTTGAACTATTTCTAGACCTACTGGGAGTGATTGTCAAAAGTGATTAAGCATCTTAAGCTGCAAATCCCATTGACTTTCAGTGGGATTAATGCTTCTAAATCACTTAGGCTCTTAAAAATCCTACCTACTATTGCTTTCAAGAGTTTCCACTTTCCTTTTCAGGCCAGACTTCTCTGTAAGTAATGCACCAGTTACAACTTTAAGCAATTTTAACTTCATTTTAGGAAGACACACTGTCTTTATGTTTTCCTGACATATAGTGAATGTACAGTATTTTCAGCTGCATCTAACCCACACAACTAGATCAAATTTAGTTTCCATTTTAGCATCCCTGGTTTTATGTACAAAAATAAGTGGTTTTCCTTTCATGTACAAAAAAATCTATATCTGAAAACAAAATTCCCCCTTCCTGGTGGCAACCTTTCTGGGTGAGATTATTCAGTACGAAACAAGCTGTGGTAGGCGAGCATGGGCTAACCTTGGGAAGCCCCAAATCAAATGTAACAGTGTTGTGGTGCCTTCTTTAGCTATTTCCTATTTCTTAGTATCACGCTTCAATTAATAGTAAAAGTAAGCACATCCGATTCATGGACCAGATGAGGAGGTCATAGCTCAGAGAGAATAACAGAAATATAAACTTTCTCCAAGAAATGTAAATAGTAATGTAACTAAATAAATGTAAATAACTGATTGGTTTAAAAAAATTCCCTGTGCATTCACAAAAGCACCACTATTTTGTTGCAGTAATCTAACTATTCTAAATTTAAGCCAATAAAAGTAAATATGTTTGAACACCAAATTTCATGTAAGCGCAGTTTCTGAAAACCTCCTTACAAGCCACTTTCTAGAGCAGAGGTTCTCAACTTTTTCCTTACCAGGAATGCCCTGCCTAGAATTTCCTCTCCCCTCTAGCTGGCATCTAGGCCAGGGACTCCTTTCCCATTTAGTAATATGGGAAGAGTATGGTGCTCATGACCCTCGACTCCTCCTTTTGATGTCCAGGTTAACAACCCATCTTCTAAGAGCAACACTTTATACAGCAGGGCTACAGACACTCAGATTGCCACAGACAGTCACTAGTTTCAGCAACCGCAGCGTTTTTAATGGTGTCCAAATTTTCACTGGTTCAGTAATCACCACATTGTTCTCACATCTCTATATACAAAGGATACAGTACGCAAAAGGAGCTTCCTGACTGAAAAATAGCAGGTGGTTCTAACATCTAACCAGATCGTTGGCACTAGACCCTCTGACTGTGGCCCTGTAACAGGACCCCGGGGCACAGGTGTGCATCCCAGTGCACTTATTGCAGGCCCGTAACCAAAGCACCACCACAGCACAGGGAAACAGTACCTTGTAAAGGCCAAAGCAAGGCCCACTCACGGGAGATCTTGTATTTCAGACTGGCAAGTTATTTTAACCACATCTACAACAGTTGTCACAGGCATTGTTCTGGTCCCTCAGCAACCAGCAATCTGCCATCTTTATCACTGTTTATACAGTATTACAGCCAAACTCCCAACACACCAGTGTCTTTAATATTGCAGCCACTCCCAGTCCACCGGCTTCTCCGGTGGCAGCCGGCCAGCACTGGAAAGCACCTCAAAATACCCTCAACTTTTTGGGACCTCAACACTCCAGTCTCCTGGCTGCCAGTCAGCCTCCTCAGCTTTTGATAATCCAGACCATGCTGACCTTCTAGCTGCCTACCAGTAAGTCAGCGCTTTAACAGCAGATTGCTCACTGGTCCTCAGCCAGCACAGAAAGTTTTCCCATCCTATCAAATTTTGTGTGGACTTCCCTTCCTGCCCCCCCCCACCACCCCCAGCCCTTTTCCCTAAAATGTGTTGCTTTTCTGTTTCATTAACAACAGAATCAATGGCAGCAGCCCAGCACCTATGAGCAAACCCACGATAACAATCCAATGCCTAACAGAGGGAAATGCTGGCATTGAAGCAACAAATTTTCGTGTCAAGCTTCTGAGTGATTATAAACTTCAAGAAGAAAATATGGTTTAAACATTTGTATAAATCCAAATAAATAAAATGCTAAAAAAGAGGGTGCCCGTCTATCTTCTGGAGGAGCCCTTGACATAGCTTAATGATAACACTCCACCAAAAGTAAAGTGCAGCAATGCCATCAGTAAAATAATGCACCAGCCTCCCTTTGCCAATAATTTACCACTCTCACAAAGTGTCCAAAAAACAAAGAAAGACAAAGAAAAAAAGCAGCCTTTACAGTGTTCCTTTCAAAAGCAGAGAAATCCAACCTAATGGGGAAAAATAGGACTAGTCTATTTCACTGTTAACAACTGGAAGTATTAATCATGGCTCAAGCTACTTGAGTCGGATTTTGGTTTACAGTCCTGCAGTTTTACTGCGCTCAGGGGAAGTGTAGTACTTTATTTTAAAACTTTGGCATTTACGGTTCCTGGATATTAAAAAAAAAAAAAATCTGTCTGCTCTCAACAATAAACACCACTTGTGCATTTACAAGGCTATATTATGTGACATTAATTTTATGTTAGCCTAGCATCTCGACAAGAAAAAGTGCAGCAGAAGAGGTATCACTGCTGTAATTACTCTTTGGTACCAATTACGCTTGTCAATTCGTAGTACCAAAAAAATCGCCCCCAAATCCAGCAGTTTATTTTGGGTCTCAGTAGATTTTTTTGTAATTTCTGTCTTAAACACACACACACACACACACACACACACACCCCACACCCTGGATAAAAGGTGTAAAAACTATGAGAAATTTTACTTCTACTGTAATTTCCCACTTCTTCAAAGCAGAAGTACCATTTTATTTTTATCTGTTCCACTACATAAAATTTAGGGTGCTTTTTTCACCCGTCGTAAATAGTCAGTGGTCTATTTCATCATCACTACTATCAGGAAACAGTTCTATGAACAAAAGGAGAAACTGGCTGCCTGTATGTTTTTAAGTTACCCTGTGGCTTGGCCCTATATGGCCAGTGCCTGCTTCCTGACAACTTGAGCTCAGTCAGCTTAAGCAGTGGTTTGAAGCATGATATGTGGTTGAAAGAGGTGGAGTACAAAGTGGCAGAAGAACTGTTGAATTCACTCCATTTATTTGTGTAATCCACAACACAGCAATTGCTATGGGCCAAATGGTGGTTTCACTGAAGTCGGTAGAAACTTTCCCTTTGATTTCATTGGGATTAGAATTTGTCCCTAATTCCTAGTTCTCTGGTTCTCAAGCAAATCCAATATTGTTCCACTCTATAAACTATTCCTCTTATAAACTCTCCATGGGTAAACAGAAGGAGGAAAAAAAAATGATATTCTGCAATGGAGGGAGCCAATAGCGGTTGTGCCATTGGAGTTCCCGGGTCACAGTCTTAAATTCTTTCCTAGATTGGGAGCTAAATCCACCCCAATTCAGGAAAATGCATAAGTACGATTCCTTCAATGGGTCTTAAATAGAGCGGAGTAGAAACGGGTTTACTACCCTATGAAAATTTTTGAAGTTTGAAATCTTTTCCTATCTTGAATTGAGGTGAAAGGTCAACATTTTTTCCTTTAACGTTTTTATCTTTTACTGATATTTTATCATTCGCTAATATTTTAAAATGCAATGAATTTTAATAGCGATCTAAAACACCTGATTGACAGCAATATCAGTAGTCAGGAGAAATGTTTGGACTTAACTTTTCGAAACTTTCCAATTCAACGTCAAAACTTTTTTTAACCAAAAATGTTTAGAGTCAGGAGTTCCCTCAAACCCAGCACTGTCTCGTGAACAGTTTCAGTTTCAATGAATCTGCATTAATCTGATGAACAACAGTTTCAGCTGAAAATTTTGAACCAGCTCTAGTCTTAAATATGTGCCTAAGTGCTTTCCTAAAGAGAGATAATGTTCTTATCTTTGCTCTCTACACAACATTAAGAATACGAGGAAGCCACAGGAACATAACTTGGTTCCAAATCACAGTATATGCTAATATACAAGTCTTAGCTACATATATAAACTGCCCTTCTGTTAGGTTCTGGTGCCTTCTGCAACAGAAGATGGAGGACCACTAGACAATTTCTAGACTATTTAAAGAAATACTACCCAATTCCTGTGGACTACAGATATTCTTCTCAATCAGGACTATACTCACAATTTTCTAATTTTTCTATTAGGGAATCCATCTTCACCCCCAACTATGCATAGTCTGCAGCTGTTCAAGTGACATTATCAGTTTAAAAATCCTGAGCTGTAAAGTATGTCTTTACTTATGTTACTGATACCACCTTACATAATTAAAAGTGACAGAGCTATATATATATATATATATCCAATTTACACTTGCCTCTCTTAAGATCTTTGCTTACTCACTGCATTTCTTTCAGCATGGACAGTGAAAATCAAGGAAGTCAGTTTCAGTTGTGTATATAGTCAGTTTGGGTACAGCTACACTGCAGCTGGGAGCATGTTTCCCTGCCTAGGTAGACAGGCATATGCTTGCTCTGCTGGAGCTAGCACATTAAAAATAGCCGTGTAACCGGTGGTAGCATGGGTGGTGACTCGGGCTAGCCACTCGAGTATATACCCAGAGAGTCTGGGCGGGTTTGTACTGAGGGGCTAACCTGAGCTGCTGGGTAGCTGCCTGTGCTACCCCCAGCTACACTGCTATTTTTAGAGCATTAGATAGAGCAAAGCTAATGAGTCTTTCCATCTGGGCTGGAAAGCACACGCCCAGCTGCAGTTCAGACCTACCCTGGGTTATACTTTCAGGTTTTTCCATAGGGTGACTAATGATTTTGAGTACCCATCTGGAGAAGAGACACCTTCAAAAAGCTTTTCCAGAAAATGCTGAGCAACTGCCCTTTGAAAATGAAGCCCAAGGGAAGCAATTGCAAGTCAACTTCGATAATGTAGGCCTCACTGGATCTATGAATTTTTTGGCCTTAGTGTTCAGGCCTGTAAATTTACTCAACAGCATGGTATCTGAGCACTGCCCTATTTGGCTTATAACACTTCAAGATATTTCTTTGTTTAAGAACTGCTTTTTAAAAAAATTGAACTAATATGTCTAATTGCTTAGATTATGTGAAAACAAATTTCTATGGGTTAAAATCTGAGCCAAATTAATTTAGCATTTCCATCTCCCAAACAACTGCAGCCAGGCAGAACAGTTGGGCCAATGCTCCAGAGCACTGCTTCTCAACCTTTCCAGACCACTGTACCCCTTTCAGGAGTCTGATTTGCCTTGCATACCCCAAGTTTCACCTCACTTAAAAACTACTTGTTTACAAAATCAGACATAAAAATACAAAAGTGTCCCAGCACACTGTTGCTGAAACATTGCTTACAGTCTCATTTTTACCATGAAATTATAAAATAAATCAATTGGAATATAAATATTGTACTTATATTTCAGTGTGATACGTGAGCCTGTTTTTCACTTGTGAGCCTTCTCTGAAGCCTGAGCCCCAAGTGAAGGGGCTGAAGCATGTAATTTAGCCCCTGTGGCGTGGGGCCTTGGGCAATTGTCCTGCTTGCCACCCCCTAATGCCAGCCCTGCGCTTGCGATTCCCCTAACCCATCCCGTGACTCTGATGGGGGCTGCAGCCCCTAGGTTGAGAAACACTGATCTAGATGAGTTGACATACCCCCAGGGGAACATGTACCCTTGGTTGAGAACCATGGCTCCAGGTTATACAACACGCACTTCAGTAAGGGGTGTGGCGGGCAGAAGGAGGTAAAGTAACAGAAGCAGGACTTTAGGGAGCACATCCACATTTCAGTGGCACAGCAGAGGATTGAGGAGTACTTCCAAAAGATCTCTTACTCAATGAATCCATGTGCAGCCGAGGAAGTCAGAATGCTTCATTTCAGTTTCTGACCCTGAGCTAAAGAGTCACAAATAAAATTTCCTTACTATGCCTCATTGTAGTAGGAATCTCACTAAAATATTTACTCCAATTTACTGGAGATGTGAACCAAGACGAGAAGGTGTTGTTATTCCCTTCAAAAGTGGGTTAACTAAAAAACTGTTGCCTTTTATCCTGGGCTAGATTTGGAGGGTACTGTGACATTGTAGCAAATGAGATTCTTCTGTTATCTCTGATGGGCAAGCAAGTGAAAGTTAAAGGAAAACTACAGAGATTTTTCTGTAATACCTTGGAGAACAAAGAAAATATTTAATAAAAAAAGTCACAATCCTGAAAATACCTAGGTAGGTAAACAAGTGACTGCTCACATACATAAAAATCAGCATTTGTCTAATTATCTGTTCAATCAGCCTGTAAGACTAAATATGCACAATATATGTTTTAAAAATAATTAAGAACTACCTACTACTTTTTCCATTTAGAAAATTCATCCTCTCCATTCTGGAGGCTGCCATCTTAGAGAGGAAGCATATAATACAAGTCCAATTAGAAACCAGAGAAAACCAAACAGCTTCTAATGTGTTTTTTGTTTGTTTGTTTTTGGTTTTTTTAAGGTAAATTCTCTCCCTGTCTCTCTCTACAATGTACCTTGAAACAATTTTGAAACCATCTATTTTTCATTGGTTTCTAGTGGGACTTGCATTTTCTCAGTCAGAATCTACCTTGGGAAGGTGTCAAAGTAGTGGGTTTTGGTTTGCCTCATTCCTTTGTGTCACATCTTTAAATTCAAAAATGAAATCCAGTGACTTACTCATCTTTCTAATGAGATGTGATTCTGCTGCCAGAGTCCCTTAAAGAGCCATGGCAATTTTCAAGGAGAAGTAGAATGAATCCTACCCTTGTCCTTGTCAACATACTTCCTCTCATGAAGGGAGTTTCCAGAGTCCAAGGCTTTGTGTGAGATGGGGTTCAGCAAGCTCTATAACAGCTTGGCTATGTAGCCCCTATCAGCATCAAATTAGATTCCACTTTTGTTCCAATATCATCAGCCGTAGGATCCCCTCTAAATCCATCTTCATTCTTGGTTCCTTTTCCCCCTGCCGAGCCCACACCTTCCACATTGCCCTTCTCTCCACACCTATCTTCAACACCCAGCCTTTCTGCCCTCATTATTGCAAAGTTTGTGCTTCTCTACTCCATTTTTCTTGTGATCCTCAGCTCCCGAGAACTGTGCATGTCAAAGTAGTTCTGACACCACCATTACACGGAAGTGGGTGGAAAATAATAGTGTGTCCTGAATAGTAATCCATTGCACCCCTCATTTTAAGGGGAAGAAGGCAAGACTCATGACAAAAATCATAGAGTGAAATAGCTGGAAGTCCACCCGCTGAGAAAGGCTGGATGGCAGAGCCACTGTGCAATGCTGCTATAAAGAAATGCAAAGTAAGTATTATTTTACATTATAATTTTTATGTTAAAGTTTCTTTCTAACTTGAAACTACTGATATGGGGTAGATTGCTATAAGAAACTGATTGGGAAGGAATCACACCGAGAGAGCATGTACTTGGCTGAAAATGAATTCAGACATTAAGATAACATTTAGGATGGTACAGAAAGAATATTGAGCTATTTTGGGGGCGCTGATTGCTGTGTGGAATAGACAGAAAATGGATGTTGCAGAATGGCAATAGCTCACTATTAAATTTCATATTTCTGATTCTTGCTCCTTACCATCTGTCCTTTTCTTTCCATCACCACAGCCAAATCTCTTGTTCAGTCTCTCACTATATCCTGACCTGGCTACCTCAATGTCCACATTTCTGGCCTCTCAAACACACACATTGCCACTAAAAGTAAATATTCCTTGTCCATTATTTTGATCACATCTTTCCCACTGACTCCTCATCCACTATCTACTGGTCACTTCCTTTAAGACATGATTGTAAATACATCCCTCTCTTCTTCTGCTCCCTTATCAAGCTTCAGGTTGACTGCTACCCCTCTCTGAAATCATCTGCAAACACTCCTCCCTATTCACTTTTAAATCTTTTTTGAAAGCCTACTTCTGCAGTGCTGCCCATAGTACGTCTTACTGATTTTGTTATTCTGATTTCCTGACTTGTCCACTTGTCTGTCCATCCATCTTTAGACTGTGAGCTCCTCCAGGCAGAGACCATCCATTCTTTATTATTAGTCGTAGTTGTTATTCATATTACCATGGTGCCCAGGAGACCTAGTCATGGATCATGGTCCCGTTCTGCTAGGTTCTGTACAAACACAGAACGAACCAATGGTCCCTGCCCCAAAGAGCTTACAATCTATGTGTTTTTATTCAGATTCTGATCTATTCTTGAATCTCTGGAAAGCGCTTAGCACATTAAGGACGCTACCATCAGAAAAATAACAATAATGGTCAATTGATAACCATACCAGTGGGTTTCACAGTTACTGAATCTGGGTCCCTTGCACCCATAATTCCATGAGAAGTATTAAGCTTATTTCTGAGCACTTGGTTTTTCCTCAGTTAACAAGCAGAACCAAACTTTTGGGAAATCTACTGCTAAAAAGACAAACGAGAATGATGGGAAAGATACAAACAGCCATGCTTCAGGGCATAAGCCAACTTCTCAGTACTCTGGGGTCGGAGGAAACTTTCCCATAACTGCCTATAGCTCTGAGCTACTGGTTGCTGTCTGAGACAGGTTACTGGATTAGATGGACCACTGATCTAATCCAGTATGGCAATTCTCATGTTCCCACAATGGTTAAGCACGCGTGGTTTCATTTTGTTTTACAATACAAGCACATTGTGACAGAATTGGAAGTTCCCAGTTACTACCCACAAAGTGCAGCATGTGATCTCTACGTGGTGGAAGCTTGTGGCTGTCACGGTTTCCTCCCACACAATACTTTCAGTTTTTCTGGGCTATAATTATAGCGAAACAAACAAGGGCTCAAGTCAATCCCAAATATGCTTTGGGTATTTGAGAGATGAAATAAAACAAAAATCTATTTTGTGGCAGTAGATAGAAGGGACAGACACAACCAGTTGGGTTTCCTGATTACAAGAAGAAATGTTTCTTGAGACTCTGGTAAGTTTTACACAATGCTGTGCCTTTGTATTTTCTGTTGTCATATACTGCTATGGTTCTATGAGACAAATACAAAAAGAGTATACCAATGTGTTGCCATAGGTATACTCCCAACAGCGATGGCACAACAGCCATCATTTATCCAGTGAAGCAGATAGTACAACATTCATATCGGATACCTTAATAGCGTATCATATCAAGTGCAATTAAAATCAGCGATGCAACTTTTTAATTCACCAGTTGTACCAGTCATCGCACTGATGAAATGATGCGAAAGGCTGAATGGCAGAAGCTCTATGCAAAACTGCTGTAAAGAAATGGAAACCAAGTCTATTTTATGTTATGATTCTTATATAAGTCTCTTTCTTGCTTGAAGTCAATATATTGTCTGGGTTACTATAAAAGATAGAAATACTGATCTGCAAGCTACAGTCACTGAATGAGCTAGTACTTGGTTGTCCAATCAGGTGTGAAATTGTACATGATATACAGAGATGCCCCAGCGTCAAAATTCAGATTCAACTTTTGAACACCAGTGTGCCAGCAGTATTTGGATCCAGGTTTTGGAGTCTGTTCATTACAAAAATGGGAGGTATTTCCAAAATTTGTATCTTGATCTAGCTTCAGATTGCAAATCCTCCTCCTGGACAAAGTTAGGGGTTCTTTTAGATCCAGGATTTTGGTCTGAACCTCTCTCTAGCATGGTGCATCTGTGAGGTGGACAAATAAAGAGCAAAATTTCTAACTGGTAAAAAGCTGCAGGTTTAGCGCTGAATGTGGTCTCTTTCCCACAGCTCAGTGGGAGGTGGGGAGTTTTGCAATCATCTGGCTATTTAACCCAAGTAATAGGAAGAGTGATGTTTAATAAAACTGGGTTTGAGGAAGAACTGGCTGTTTAGCATTGCTGTACCTGAGTTTAAGTCTAAGTCACTCCATTGTGGTCTATACACACTAGGGAATGAGAGAAAGAGGAAAGTGGATTTCTAAAGTACTGGAGGCTTTACAGTCATTCGTAATATGGCATTGAATTGCAATGAAATGCCTTTTTTTGATAGACCATACAGCAAAATAATTGTTATTATTGTTTTCTGTAAGATCAAATCATGGTAGTGATTGTTAGACTAAAAGTTAAGCCAGCCGGAATGTGAGAGTTGTAATTTTTCAGGCCTGTCAGGTTTAGCATGTCTGGAAAATGTGGAAGATGGCTGATGAATATTATCAGTATAAAACTGTTATAACCAAGATGGTAGATCCAAGATGTCACATCCATCAACAAACAAAGCCTGCATTTCTGTTCTCAGCAATGAAGTCCACATCAGGAATACAAATACCGAGCCACTGGAGTGAGACAGAGTAGCAGTTTTTTCAGCCCGATTTAGTTATGCTTTAAACTGATGGATGTGGACATGATTCATGTGAGTTATGTGATCCCTCAAGAAACCATTTGCAAATTAACTAATGAAATATTGTTTTGCTTGAAGCTTATTAAAGAGAGGCAGTGAAAAGTAGTTGCACATAACTACAAAGCCTGGAATGTAGATTTCAAAAACCTGGACTTTATTGGCATGTCCATAATCCTCAGTGCACGGATTATGTGGAGGAGTGGCAGAAAAGGGGGCTTAAGCGTCACATTAAGAAAGGTAAAAAGACTCTACAGCCATGTAATTGCAGGATTAATAGGCGGAATAAGATGCTTTGCTCTACTATTTACATTTCCAGAGCAATTTATGAAAATCCACACACAGAAAACCTCAGTAATTGAAAATGAAATTCAACAGCATGCTTCTAAGTTAAAGGACTTAGATGTAATTGCTCAAGAGTGAAGAGAAGGAACTGGTTAAACTTCTCAAGATAGTTGAAAGGTTATTCCCGGTCAAAGCAAAGGGAATAGAGGGTTTCCAGTAGGATGTGGTAGCTTCTTGAACTATATTTTTGCCATGGCAATAATTCTTCCTCAAAAAAGGCTCACAATTTCTGGGTATCCAGGAAACAATTTAAAAGTCCTTAAGACGTCTACATCACACATTGTTTTTGTTTTTTGGTTTGACACCAACATAGCTCCCACTCATCCTGAAGCGTATATTGAAGGGGAAGGAGATGGGGAGATCATGCGAAGAAATGGGGTTATAGTTGGAGCATCATATTGCAGGAGCAATATTGGAGGCTGGGACAAGCTATTGGAAGAGGATAGCTCAAACCAAAGGGTTTCTAAAATTGCAATAGTATGGAGAAGTTAGGATGATTAGAATTTTTCTCATTAGAAAAGACACAGACCTTCTGGTGATGTAAGTAAGTCTGAGCATAGTGAAAGTGGTCATCATATAAAAACTTCAGGAAGGCAACTGCCTCAAAAAGAGAAGGGCACAAAAACTAAGGAGAGACCACACACTACAAGAGCTTTGTCCTTATGTGTTGTATGGAACAGATTACTGAGGCAGCTACAGAGGCAACCACTCAGCAAATTCAGCCAGACACAAACTTAGAAGAAGAAAAAAAAAACATTACAGGGCACAAGAACTATCTAGGTAAGTAGATAAATCCTACAAGGCCTCCCTTTCCATCTCCAGAATTGTCACTAACTGGTAGAGCAGGTGATCTACTTGTATACGTTTCTAGAAAGGGGTAATTCAGAATAAAATATAAAGCCATTACAGGGAATCAAAGTGGAAGTGCTTTGGCTTGGAACACATATCTCATGTGCTAAAGCCCCACTACAAATGACATGCTTTGGGGCAACAGTTTTATTTTCTGGATATATGATATGTATCAAGTCTTGGTCTGCGTTCTAATCCATAGAACCAATTTCAAAATGATCTTAGTGCGATAGGAATTTTACTTTACTATCCGCTATGATATACTGTAGCTGGCAGGCTGGGAGGTCTGAACACATAGATGAATATGCAGTTCTCCTGGAAATGCTTCAATTTTATATGCAGAGGGAGGGCTATTAAAGAATTCACTTGATGTTTGAAATGTAAGAAAAGGACCATTGGCTTTGACCTCTCATCTTAATGGAGCTGAGATTATCCTTTGCCTCTTATCCACATCTACAAACCATTGCACAATTTCCTAAGGACACCAAAATCAACATCCTTGTCATAGCCTTTAGGAGTGTACCTACCAAAATGTACTGAGGTTTTGAGGTGACATGGCCTATTTTATTAAGTTTGCCACTATATTGATTAAATTAGGGCTGAGGACCATTTTCAGCTTGCTAACTGACCCATTGTGTCCCCTAGGAAATTCTGGAGAGTGGAAAGCATAACTGAAAATTAGTATAACAACAACAGATGTTCCAAAGATTTATGACTCAGGGGGATGATACAGATCATGTGACATGTACAGGGACTCATTTTACTAACTATGCCCCCTAACACTTCAGTTTAGAAATTGACTAAGTTATTACATTCTCTTCTTGGTAGTAAGGGTTTTAGTATCTCAATAATATGAACATAAAAAGTCAAGCATTTTCTTCTTTGTCAAACACTTGTACATTTATTCCAACCCTGTTAATTTTGTTTAAAAAATGCAGCTGCTCATCGCCTCCCCCAAGTTTAAAAAGAAGGTGAACCAAAGCTAGACACATTGTCCAGTGAGTTTTGTAGCATATCAAGCGTCCTCCACATTATATTTGGTTTTAGCTGATACACTGCATTGATAGAGGTGTGCAAATGAGCTGTGAGGTCTGTAGTTTGTTCTAGAGATTACTAGCAAAAGGCCAATGCACCAGCTCAGCAGCTCACATTTTCAATAAACTCTGCTTCTAGCTGAAACTGAACACATTTCAGTGAAGCGGCACTCTGTGCTTTCAGAGCTATCAAATCCGTTACATAAAGGACCACTGTGAAGTGCTGAATATGTTCTTGCTTTAATCAGTTCAGAGAATAGAGATTTGTTTAAAATGTTTTTTTTCCCCAATCACACAGGGGCTGCCCCTGTAAATACCATGAGTGGGCACACGTGAAATACCGGGAACACAAGCAACACATTCTGAAAATGTCAGCCCCCATCCATACACCTCTGCCTCCCACATGGCACTCCTACTCATTTGACATCACAAGAACTCAGTGCTAGGGCTTGGGGTGTTTTTTTTCCCTTCCAAATTTCTCCCCCTCCTCCTTTTCTTCACACTACTGTACAAAGATGACAGCTGAGCAGTTAGTAATAAACCCTCGTGTTTGTGTTAGGCAAACAATGGTACATCAGTCACACTCAGTAACATGGCCATGACTGGATAGTGTGCTGTGCGACAGACTGGGAACCACGACGTCCAATGACGTGCCAGCCCTTTATGCATCAAAGGCAAAAGCAACATGAAGCAGAACAACAATTTTGCACGTTCCCTTTTAGTTTCACCAAACTGAATATTATACATAATCCTTGTTCTCCTGCTCCCTATACCTCATGGCAGAAAACCATGAGCATAATCTTTTAAAAGAAAAAATAGTGGGATTTAATTTTTATCTGCAATTTTATTACCCCCCATAAAAATACTCCCCCTTACTTTGGGTAGTGCCACTTTGATATTTCAGCTTATTTTCCTTTTAGCAACTGTTTTACCCACTGTAGAAGCAGCTTGGAGGCTATCTTTCCTTCACTTTGTTCTTACACAGGTCACATTCCTTTCATGTACAGGAAGGAGTGATCTCATTTCTTTATGCAATGCTAGCTTTAGTTTACTAATGAGAAATAGATAGCTGATAACTGTACTTAAGACTCTACAGGAAAAAGGCTTAAAAAAGGAAATACAGTAATTGATTGATGGATTCATTTCAATTAAACTTGCCTTAATTTTACGGCTATTTGGCAGAGATGCGTCTGTAGCCTTAGAGATTATTGTAGGCTCTGAAAAACTCAAATACTGTATCTTCTTTCTCAGTACAAATCCTGAGATATAGATGTATATTCTTGTCTCTCCAAGTTATTACCGTTCAGACAATTTCAATTCAGAGCCAATAAGAGTAGCATCTTTTCTATCCAAAAACTAAAGGTCACACCTTGAGAAAATTGACCTTTCGAGAAATGCCTGGAAATAAGTGAGGGTGTGGGGGACTGACTATTATGGTTTGTTTACCGGCTGTAAAAAATAGCTTTCCTTGTCAGCCACAAATATTAGGTTTTTCATTGGTATAAAGGCTCCAGGTGAGCTCGCCCATGCAAGGCGCTCAGCAGACCCTCTCTTGGATTCTGCACACTGTACTCTCCTATTGTGTAAATTATGCTCTATTTTGGTTGCTTACCTGCTTCCCCATAAAATTCTAACTAAACAATTCTGCAGCTGTGGTTCTTATAACTATTTTATAAACCATGAAGTGTCAAGGAAACCCCAGCCACAGGCCAACAAATGCAGAACACCACTTTCTCCGGAACAGCATGCACATGATTTTTAGTGCATTTATTTATACATACTTAAAATTGCCTAGGACAGAGGATTTCTAAAAATTTGGTCACATTAATGGAGAGCTTTTCATGGGGGAAAATCATCCCTTCACAAGCATGGAACCTTTTTCTCCTCCCTTTGAGATGACAGAACTTCCTTGTGGCAAACATACATGGAGAAGTGTAGGGTGTTTTATTGATGCAGTACATGGTTGAGAGCTGCTTCACAGGGAGCCAGACTTGTCTTTTCTTCACTCTTTTGTCCAAAAAGCTGCTTCCTGACACCTTGAGGAACCAAGCTACACTACACACTGCCTAAAAAAAACAGATGGGATGTGGGAGTCAGAGGACCAAATCTCAAGTTCACAACCAAAGGTTTGGGGGTGACAGAGGTAAGAGGAGGCGCAGTAGAGCTCACTTTACAGATCTGCCCAACAGGTTCTAAAGAGAGAAAATATATGGGATGGTCATCAAATGACTGTACAGATGGTAGTTATGATGTGTATCATCTTGTTAGCAGAATGTTTATTATGTCAATTGCCATAATTTTAAATTATAAAAGGTATTGGCTGTCACACTACCCAGGAGATAAACCTATGGGTTCCCCTAGGATTCCAGCCAGGCACTCTAGTTATACCCACTTATTTAGAGGGAGATGTGGCAGATATTGCAACCCCATTGAATCACTTAGGTGGTAAACACTTCCAAAGAGGTACCACATTTTGGGGAGGCTTGCATACGCTGCTTCAAACTGGGATTTCCAGAGGCCAACAAACAAATAAAGGGCTTTAGGCATAAAAAGGCTGTGTTTAAACTGATCAGGGCCTTGATTTCGGATCCAGCAAACATACAGGACCTTATGTTCAAAGGGGGGCCTAACCCTTGCAGAAGGGTTGGAAAGTCTTTTGTCTGCTAAAACAACGAAGAGTCTGGTGGCACCTTAAAGACTAACAGATTTATCTGGACGTAAGCTTTTGTGGGTAAAAAGAAAACACTTCTTCAGATGCATGGAGTGAAAATTACAGAAACCGGCATAAATATATATTGGCACATGAAGAGAAGGGAGTAACCTTAAAAATGGAGAACCAATGTTGAAGTCCAATTTAGTTAGGGTGAATGTGGCCCATTCCCAATAACTAGTGAGGGAGGTGTCAATACCAAGAGAGGGAAAATTGCTTTTGTAGTGAGCCCTATTCAAGTCCCTATTCAAGCCCAAATTGCTGGTGTTAAGTTTGCAAATGAATTGTAGTCCTGCAGTTTCTCTTTGAAGTCTGTTTTTGAAGTTTTTTTGTTGAAATATGACTACTTTTAAATCTGCTATTGAGTGTCCGGGGAGATTGAAGTGTTCTCCTACTGGCTTTTGTATGTTACCATTCCTGATGTCTGATTTGTGTCCATTTATCCTTTTACATAGAGACCGTCCGGTTTGGCCAATGTACATGGCAGAGGGGCATTGCTGGCACATGATGGCATATATCACATTAGTAGATGTGCAAGTGAATGAGCCTCTGGTGGTGTGCCTGGGTCCTATGATGGTGTTGCTAGAGTAGATATGGGACAGAGAAGGCAACGGGGTTTGTTACAGGGATTGGTTCCTGGGTTAGTGTTCTGTGGTGTGTAGTTGCTGGTGAGTATTTGCTTCAGGTTGGGGGGCTGTCTGTAAGCAAGGATTGGCCTGCCTCCCAAGGCCTGTGAGACTGGGGATTGTTTTCCAGGATAGGTTGTAGATTGTTGATGATGCACTGGAGAGGTTTTATCTGGGGGCTGTACGTGATGACCAGTGGTGTTCTGTTATTTTCCTTGTTGGGCCTGTCCTGTAGTAGGTGACAAACACGGCTACCCCTCTGATATTTTGTCTGCTAGGGGCTCATCAGAATAGTGGGTTACTCTGGTAGGCTTTTAGCAAATGTATAAGAACTTTTATGGGGTTTTATGAGCTTTCTCTGTACTGCTTTTACCTTAAGAATAAATGTGCTTGCTTAGAAAGAGCTGTGCGGTAACTTGTAATTGCTGGCAATACATTCTTCATAGCCCTTGGAAAGAGAGCAACACACAGGCTCTGGACATGAGGCAGATTGGCTTGTGAGGATATCGCAGCATAAGGCAGGGAGCTGTGCAGCGTTAAAACCGTGGTCAAGAGGGAGACAGACAGGTCCCCACCCAAAAGTAGTAACTTCTGGTAGCCAGAAACCTTAAATGGGTGCCCTCAAAGGACCATGAAGTGGGAACAGAGCAGTTACTCTAAAACTAAGAGTTTATCACACTTTCTAGATTTTCTCTGGTTTCATTTTCTCACTCCCATCTCTTCTGTTCCTCTTTTCCGCAACCCCATGCTCTTCTGTCACGTGGTCCACTACTACTTCTCTCCCCCTGCACATACTTTCCCTTCTGCTTTGTTCCCTTTTCCTCTACTAACCTAGACAAGCTCCCCAGCCAGCAGCAGTCCTAAAGGCCTATAGAAACAAGGACCCAACCCAACAAGTCTCCAGGCTCTTTGTCAAGGGAACTTGTAACCAGGGACAAGCCCAATCTCTGGAGGCCACCTGGGAGTCTGTGTAGTCCTATGACTACAGTTTTGGGACCACTGTTTTAGAAGAAAACATCTTAATTATGATGTTTTAATTACTGGAATGATTGTTTTCACTTGATGAGTTTAAGGTCTTCTGCAGCAAAGATTAAGGAGACAAGAAGTTTTCCTAACACATTGCATTCCTTCTTGCAAACTTCAGAACAAGACCAGAGAGAGAGAGAGCACACATGCATATGTTAAAGAAGGCATCATACGACTTTGGTCTAAGAGTGGATTCCTTGTTTCCACTCGCCTCCATGCTGACAGTCTGAGCCAGAGAGGTCAGGGTGTAAATGGACATGAAGACTGAATTACCCTTTCACCCGCAGAGGAGGTGTCTCCAGGTCAGGGTTGAGGAATACTGGTGGGGCAGGTGAGAAGACATTTGCAACTGTCAGTGTCTGCAGTACTGGTATTTCTATTAATGAACAGAGGTTTTAAGTCTCTAGGGCTCTCAACCTGCACCTTTCATAGCATTAAAAAAGGAAAGAACAGATGAGGGGGGAAGTGTTTACCTTTGACTGAAATGCATTTAAAAGTTGAGATAACTGAATCTCCAGAGGAAGAAAGTAGGTTAGGAAACTTGGTCAATGAAAAGCATGGGGCTTGGAGAAGAATTCTACTATATTATGCTTTACCAGCCCTTTAATATCACACGGTACATTTCCTATAAAGCCAAAATATGTGGGTTGATGGCTAGCAACCAAAGGTTGCACTCTCATGATGCACTTACGGGATACCATGCCCTTAGCAGAAAATTCACACGCAATATATCATTATTTATATTCTGAATCAGATTACCGCAATATAGTCTTTTTCAAAGATTTGATTAAAAAAAAATAGCTAAATATGTCAAAAATGAATCAGATTTTCTAATATGTATTTTATTTTTTAAGAGAAACAGAACCTTAAAAATAAAAAATAAAATAAAAAAATACAATTTAACTAGCTATCCAAAGGGAAAGGACTTAGGAGTATTCAGGCTATGCTTAGTCTATCTAAAACCTAATTTGCTTTCTGTGGTTGTATTCCTTTAATATCAGCATGGGTATTAGCCCTCCCACACTGACCAGAATAGGAAATGAGAAATACTCATTCTTTATGTGACTAATGGACTGTCTTCCAAATTGCAGAATGCATTGTTTTACTACAAAGCAAAGTAGCTTAACCCTAAAATGACCAGTATAAAGTTCTCAATTACACAAAACAGTTTTATTTTAACTACTCCATAGCTTGCTCCAATCCAACCAGAATTATTGTATGGCTTTTTTTTGTTGTTCTATATTCAAATGTTGTTCTGTATTCAAATGTTCGGTAGCAGGTTGGTGTTTACAGTAGTGTCATTTATCACAAACTGTGGATGTCCCACAAATGGAGCAGTTAATTACTGTACGCTGGCCCTACAGCAGGGGGATGAGGAGGGTAAAGGAGGTTAACCAGACAGACTGACCCACCCTGCCAACTGGTATTCATCTCTGAGGGATCCACGCTCATCCTTGTCAGCACACAGACACTGCAGCAGAGGTTGTGGAATGAGCACTCTGTTAGACAAAACAAGGTCCCTCCCTCCCTTATGGAACAGTCCCATAGAATTTAATAGGAATTAAACCCTTAGGACTCTGTATTCTAAGAAGCTACAGAATTTAATAAAGAGGCTATAGTCTCTCTATAGGATATTTGAGCCATCTAATAGAATTCTGCACCCAATATTATTTTATTTTCAGTTCTGTAGGATAGTTCAAAGAAAAAAAGAAAAGGCATATAGGGTGGGGAGAGGGGAGAACCACATTCTAGAGGACAGATCCTGTCCTCATTGAGTAACTGTGCCATTCCAACAGTGCAGAGCTCCCTAAAATTGGCGCATCCAGCCACACAAGGTAGGATTTCCCCATCCATGGGGGATCTTCAGGTGATGTAGACACACTATAGGAGTTCCTCCTGGGGAGGGCGTATAATGGGTGGAAGTGGGCATGGCAGGGCATCCTTGATTATCCATGGCTGCTACAATGCCCTTTTGGAGACATAGAAATCATGCACAGATTAGAGCAGCCTTCAGGTTTCTCTAACTTATTCTAAGGGGCTGGACCATGTAGAGCAGCTCCAGGACTTGGAGAACATACCCACCTTTGTACTAACCCACCTTCAGATGTGTAGAATGCTTTTTGGCTCCAGCTAAAAATCTGACCCTGAAGAGTTATTTTACTTTACATTCTATAGGCCTTTTCCCTAGGATGGAGGAGTTCTGACTCCTACATTCATATTCACTGAGAGAAGAAAATGCCACCCCTTTCCATTTTTCATTCTTTCCAGGGTGAGGAGGATGAATGAGGGAGCACAAAAATAATACTAATAAATTGCTTGAATTTAAAGATTGGACTATAAGCATTGAAAGCCTTGCCTCTTACAAACAATAGTCAATGTGACTGATAGTCCAGGAAGCACATTAAGGAAGTATAATAGCTTTCCCTGTGGACAGAGGAAAGCTGTTAGTTTGCAGGGGAGAATCTGCTCTTTGAATGAGACAAATGAAACTCGTCCTGTGTTTTAAAGAAAAACAAATATCCCTCACTGGAGCTAGATCTCTCTATAAAAAATGTTTTTTTCCCATTCCAATCACAAACTAAACAGAAGCATTTAACAAATAAATAAACAAACATGTATTCCTTCAAGAGGATATGAAAAAGGGATGCATGGATTTTAAAGAGTTATAACTATATGGACACAGAAATCGCAGTGATTTAGCTCTGTGAAAGTGACAGAGGTGTTTATACAGGCCCAATCCTCTTTTGCGAAACATGCCTGCATGCCAATGGGGCTGATCAGCACTTCGCAGTGTCAAGCCTTATATCGAAAGAGGATTCACTTTTCAAAAGTTATGCACTGCAGAATGACTCCTCCTTGTTAGCTGGTTTTGTGGAGGGATAGACAGAGGGAGCTCAAAGGAACTGACCATCACAAACTTTGCCATCTTGCCTTCTCCAATGCATAGCAACGTACACGTATACACACATACATTCCCTGCGCTGTACCAAACGAAGACACTTCACTGCAGACGCTTCCCCTTGGGGAGAAGATGAGAGAACAAACCACATGTTACAGATGTGTAGCCATATTGCTTAATCCACTGCTGCAAGGTGCTCAGATATTATAATATAACAACCTGTATATAATAGACTAGAATTGGAAAAAGAAGGATGAATAGCTTCCTTAACCACAAACATAAAGTCTCAGAGATTCTTTGAAGTGTGATAGATTATCCTACCAACTTGTTGCTTTCCCACCACACTTCAGATCAGGTAACAAACATCTGGGATTTGATAGTCAGCCTGATATTGTCCTTCAATTTTTAGGTTAGAAAAAAACAGAAAAGATTGTTGTTGTTGGTTTTTAAAGGATAAGGAAAAGCCACACAGGTCCATAGTGAATTTAGAGACTCTCTCATTTTAATAGTAAAACAGCACAAAAATAAATAACCCTTTTTGAGCAATGCTTTAATTATCAGGCTTTCCCCTTTGCTGGTGGCTTTTCGTAGGATGGCTCCTTTAAAAACCTTTGCTTTTCTTTCTGTTCCCATGACACCTTTCCTTTCACCTCAAGTTTAACATTTCTTTTCTGCACTGTGGTCACTGATTAATGCCCTGACCTTTGACCTACTAACCCCTACAATAACAAAACAGAAGACTGATGTTGTCAGTGCCCAAACTGTAAATAAGATCTTTCCTGTGTGGTGATATTAGGTCTTCAGGATTTATGTGAAAAAATATGGTCCCTTCCCTCCCCCAGCCATTTCCTTAGGTTTCAAACTGTAAACAAGTGACTAGATACCTGATTGAACACAACTTTAAATAATCCAGAGTAACATTATTTACTTGGTTCTGATCAAGACCCAAAGCAGCCAGCTGAACAGTAAACAGGCTGCTGGTCAACTCTAAATGAATAAGAATATAGGAAAGCCAGATATAAAGTAGTTTAGCCTCTGTAATAGACTTCAATAGCAGGCCTTCTCCTTCTCCATTACAAAATCGAAATAGAAAAGCATCTCTTAAATAACCTTCCCTTTTGTGGACAGCTTCAGGGAACCATTCACAGTCAATCAAGGCTTGCAATGCTCCAGAGCCATCTGCCGTGTACCCAGAGCAGCTTTGCTCATCCTCAGGAGCCCCGGTTACGCCTGTTAGTTTTGCTCTTCACGTCAAACCTAACGAGAAAATGCTGAAAACAAATCACTTTGCTTCGCCATGGTAGCTTGAAGAACTCAAAGCTTCCAAGAGCGAGAAGCCAGGAGAGATGATAAAAATGGGAGGTGACTGGGGGGAAAGGAAAGAGTATCTAGTGATTAGAGAGCCAGGACACCTCGGTTCTAATCCCAGCTCTGCCACTCACATTATGTGACCCAAGGCAATCCCTTCACCTCTCTGTGTCACAACATAAAGAGAGGAAATTGTAAACTCTCTAGGGCAGGGGCTAGTTTTTGTTATACTCTTGTACAGTGTCTAGCACAATGGGGCCATTAGGCGGTACTGCAGTACAAACAATAATGAGTAATACCACCACCTCACAGGCGGGTTGTGAGAATCAGCTTTGAGCTCGAGCAGCACCTTAAAAGTACACAAGAACATTAGTTAGATTCCAAAGGGATGGTTGTGTCAAAATAGGAATTACCATCTTGTTTGATTCCCAAAAAACCTACACCTTAAGGACTCTGATTTCTTGTTTTTCTAAGAGTATTTGAAGGGCAGAGACCATGGAGGTAGCACCTGAAAATTACATATGTAGTATTCCCAATCGGATGAGAAGAAAACATTTCTATTTCTAGAATAAGGCTTGGTAGTGGAAGCTGAAGCTGACTGGGGAGGTCAAACAGACATGCATACTCAGAGCCAATTTTCAGCAGATGGTAAAGATAATAAGCTGATTCCAAGGAGGGCAGGAAGCGACTACCTTGGCTGCTCTGTGGAGCTCCCATTGAAAATAATCAAATGAGGACAATCATAGAAGCAGCTACACAGGTTCTCTGACTGCTAAAGGAGTCTAAAGTTGAGGTTCATGCTATCACCTCTGCTGCTTGTCCAGCCAGTATGCCACACAGAACCTCTCAGCCGGGGAACACCTTTGGATGAAAAACTGCTAAGCTGTTACTTGGCCACACAGCACACACAAACACTATCAGTGCCTCCTCTACCGAACTTGTTCTACATCATCACCGCAGAATGCAGAAACAGCTCAAAGCAGAGACCGAGCCAGGGCAAGCCTGATACCCATTTAATCACAGCTAAGTGATCTAGAAGCAGTGTAACCACTGCAATAGGTCAATCTGAGATAAATAAGGGCAATGCTCTTGAACCCCACTAAAGATCCAATTTTCCATTCATCCTCCTCCAGAGACCCAGCTGTTTTCAAGCCCATGTCAAATTGTTTTAGAGACAAGAAAATAACTTGTAGCCAACAGCACCCACCGAACTTGTACTTCTAACCCTAACTTCACTAAAATTAGTATCCTGCCTCCCCAACCCTTACGTAGGGAATGATACTGATTCAGGCCCTGATCCTGAGAAGTTGGAGTGCTCAGTTTCAGGGGCGTCAATGATCAGAGGCTTAGGGAATTGGAGCATTTGTGACTAAAATGGCAACACTTTTATGGAGAAGGGGTAATTCTGCCAAAACTGCAATCACTTGTTATTCAAGAATTCTGGGTGATTCCCAAATCTGGTTCTTTGTTTATTTCAGTTAAGCACAATGACCCCTGGGCATATGTGCAATTGACATAAAACAACAATAAATAAAGCCCAGTGGCCAAAAGCTGAGATGCCTTCCACATCTCAACATATTGCAGTTCCTCTGTCCCCAATGATCTGCTGAACATTCACCACCACCAAACGCTCTTCAGTGGAAGAAGAGAGCCCTTGAATTGGGACTCAGAGACCAGGCTCTCACAAGCCAATAGAAAAGCTAATTCCATTGGTTGAGACTTCTTCAAAAAATGTCCTCTCTTTAAGCACCTATCAAAATTAACCTGATGGGCAGCTAGCTTGAGTACTAGAAGCAAAGTCCATCATCGATGTAAACCACACTCATGACATAGCAGCATCTCACAGGTTTTAAAAAAACCCCACACACCTAAAAAACAGCCACTCTCAGTTTCTCTCTGTACTTTGCCCAGGCAGAGATTTGTGTGTTTCCCTCAGAATGTGGTTGTGGCAGGAAAGCATGTATTTTGCTCTAAAGATTGTGAAGTTTGCTGGTGGCACTGCTACTACTAATCCACCCACAGAACTGCCACCAGCCAATTGTGTTCCTTGGGCAGAAGCCCCACTAGAAGTTAGTTATATACTGCACAATTAAAGAGAAAATAGGCTGTTGCTGTCCTTCCTGTAATTGTTTCCATTGACTCTGACCCCCTTCAAGACCCCGTGGCATACAGTATCCAATTTATTTTTGAAATCACTCACTGTACACTGTGCCACTCTCTTCATTTAAGTAGCAACTCCTTTAAAAACATGTGGCCTGAAGGTGCACTTATTTCTGTGGTTTTAAGTGCATTGCTTGCATATGGCACAGATCTGTGAGATAATTTTATAGTGAAATCCAAAACAGGCATTATGTTTTATTACAAACCTGAAACTTGTGCCAGGTTCATAAGATTTTCATCATACTTGGGCTAATTTTCAGGTGTCAGGGAAGATTTGATTATTGGAAGTGGAAAGTGTGTAAAACTCAGTGGTTTGGGTCAAGCCAGGTAAGAGCACCTGTGTTGGTGCAGTTCCGTATTCAGCTTTTGGAGTTCATTCCAACCCCTGCAAACTCAAAGCAAAACTCTGTGGGTGTGAACCAAGAGGAGCGGTTTGAGTGAAAAGCCTAAGAATGGAAACTACTGAGTTGTTTGAGAACCAAAACCAGAGTCTGAGTCCCCAAAGCACATGCACCTGACAAACATGATGCAAATTTTTTCTTTTTTATATGTATCTTATTTTAAACCTACCTAGTTTGTTCAAAGAGGCTCCCCTTCCATTTCCACACAGCCCTGTCCATCCAAAACAAAATCCCCACTAACAAGTGGCATCTTCTAATGAGCAAATAAAGATCAGAAACTCCTGGATCTACACCCTCAATGGCAGGGAAATTACTTGTTTTATATTTGATTTTTGAAGAGATGAAAGGAAGAAAGAGAAAAAGCAATAGGATGATGGCCACAGGGGGGAAAACTCTGTAAGTTGTATGGCTCAGGCAAGCTTCAGGAAGTGCTGAAAGATTTCAGAAGGTGGACAGATTCCATTCTCATTAATGAAGGGGCCCCCTGACTCCAGAGCCACCGAACACACACCAAGAGCAAAGGCGTTATTCAGCTCTCTGGCTTGATTGAAAGCATGAGCCTGTTATTTACAAGCTGCTGATAGCTTTCCTTTAATAAGAAGTTACTGGGGAGCGTGCAGGGAAGGGGGAGCTAAGGATGGGTAGCAAAAACTCCAGCCCCTGAACATAGGGGCTTCTTCAACAGGATTTGCAGGACATATCCTTGGGATGCATTAAACAGCCTGGAAGGTAAGTGGTGATTTTTTTAAAATGATTGTTTCACAGACACATGATTTAGGAGGAAATCTTGTATGTGTCTCCTATTCCCCTCCTCCTCCTCATTTTCAAGCAGGGGTCAGGTGCTAGCAGAATAAATGCTTTTAACACTGGTTTGCAAACTGGCCGTGACTGGATGCCATCTATTTTTAGGAAATGGAGGGGGAAAATACTTACTTAAATAAATAAAACCTGTCTGGGCTGCAATATGCAGAAACTGCTGCTACATGCTGCTTGGCTGTTCTGACTACACACAGCCCTGAGTGCTGCCGAGACTGTGTGTGGGCTGCAAATGTTAGTCCCTTAGCCATTTGCAATTGAAAATTGACAGGGGATGTTTATTAAAGGTATATAAAGCAAATAAGGTATGGGCATTTGCCATAGCAATGCAGGGATCCTCTGACAAGTGACTAGGAATTGGAATACTTGACTATGTCTCTCTCAGCTTTGAGCACTGCAACCCTTGCTAGGTCTGTAGGTTAAGAAGCCCAAATAGGCTTTTTTTTGTTTGTTTGAGCTTTCACTAGAAAGGTAGTCCAGACAGTATTATACATACAGACATTCTTTGGATATATATTACACACACCTTTCATGTGTACTCAGTTGTAGAACAGCTGAAACATAGCAACAGTCCCTTGGTGTGCATGATGCATTAAAGGGACAGCACCTTTGACAGAACTCGAGTTCAACCGGACTCCTTTCCGCTTTGCAGTCCACTGCAATTAGACTTCACGTATTAATATTCAAATTGGAGGGGAGGGGGCATGGATCCCTATATTGTATTTAAGACTTTTTAAGCGTCAGATAATAATAATAGCAGTGCAAATTCACTTCCTTTAGAAAGATATTTACACTCTTGATCCTAGTTGGTTTGAAATGGATGAATTGTTTATTCTTAAAGCCCTACCATGATTAAGTGGTGCAGTTAAAGCTAGTGTCCTCATCACATTTGTAGCCAGACCTTTTGAAACCAGCTCCTTCAGTCTATGGTCCACTTTACAGGGGGAGAATTGCAGGAAAGGACCATCCTCCCATCCCAATGCCCTTCAATAGTTGGTTATCAAACTATTGCATTCTACCAAGCACCAGCCAGAGGAGCTCAGACCACAGTTTGAGGACCTGACAGAAGCCACTAGCTCATATCTTCTTTAATTACAATACAACTGGGTGTATTGACAATGGCAATGGTGTGAGATTCATAGGCCATACAGTTTGCTTTACCTGTAATGTGACTATATTATTTATCACAGTTAGGTTACCATTACCCCTCCCCACCACACACCCCTTTTGGTGGTGGTCCTGATCTCATTCTAAAGGCTCTGTGAATGTGCATGTGAAAAAAATGCAGTTATATTCACATACCCTCCAAACCGTTCCTCCACTACTCTTTAGAGCTCCCTGCGAGCACCAATGTGCATCCAGGTGGAGCCACATGCAGGATCTAGACCTAACCCTGATAAAAGCCCATGAGGCACATAAATATCCGTTTTACACCTGGACAACTGCTGGCACGGATCAGCCTGAGCCAAAGTTTTCAAGAGCGGCCAGTAATTTTGAAGGACCAACATGAGACACACGGGGCTGGATTTTCAGAGCCATTGGGCATCTGCAAATCCCATTGTCCTCAGCACTTCTGAAAAATCCAGCCAAAGTGCTCTCAAGTTGGCCATCAAAAAAACTGAGGTATGCAAAAAAATGATAAATGACCTCTTTTGAAAACGTGGGGCTAAGTAACTTGTCTAGTGGCACAGTGTAGCTGATTGCAGAGCCAGCGTACAACCCAGAAGCCCAGTTTCTCAGTGCTTACTGTACCGGGACCACATTTCCTATCCCAGGTATTATGTTTGAATCTTAAAAGCCTGGCTAGGAATGGAGATGACAAGAAGCTCCTCCCCTTGTGAAATTATGAAAACTTCACTTTTCTTTCCATGTTTTAGTTTTTCTAGTGCCAGGCACTACCGAAATATTTAATCCAAACAGCAATAGGTTTTGTTCTGTTCTAGCTAGTCACATTTCCTGGGACTCAAGAGAGTTGATAACCTTGGCTGCTTATCTAAGAAAGACAAGTTGAGTGGGTGGTACTGAGGCAAGCTGCCTGTCTATCCAAGAATGGGTTAAG
This sequence comes from Terrapene triunguis, assembly GCF_002925995.2. NCBI lineage: Eukaryota > Metazoa > Chordata > Testudines > Emydidae > Terrapene > Terrapene triunguis. The sequence goes on from NW_020664499.1 coordinate 624,522, forward strand.
TAGTTGTTGGGGGGGAACTCAGCACTATCTCAAAATTCTTCATTGGAAACATATAAATGAAAAAAGAGACAAAAAGGGGGGCTGCTAATGCTATGCTACACTCTTATAGGCAAGCGAGTAGATTTATAGTTGGCTGGCTGTTAGCACTTAGATCTTATTGAAGTCAATCAATTTGTGATTCTGGTTGCAGCTGTATTTTGCTAGTGCTTCATCTGCAGAGTGGGAGATATTAACAGCCTGCACTTCTAACAGCTTTGTCTATTAACTCATAAGTTAAGCAGAGACAGCCTGATCATCATCTGAATGGGAGACCACAGAGGTGAAGCTAAATTCTTCATGTGCTAGTGATTTAAGGCTCAGTCTTGGAATGTGCTGAGCACGCTGTGGCCCCAATCCATTAATGTACTTAAGTACATACTTAATTTAAGCAAGTGGATAGTCCCATTGTCGGGGTTTACATGCACTAATTTAATTTAAAAAAAATACAAGATTTTAAATTTCCCATTGCTCAGCACTTGAGTAGCTCTGCTCATCTATCCTAAAAGTTAAGCATGTACAGGGTCAGACCATAAAGGTCAAATGTTGTTATCTCACCACCCAGGGATAGAGTTGAAATGAAGATGAAGCTGTTGTATTGGAGCTGCATAAGCAGTGAAAATCATCAACTTTGAACTTGAAAAGGTTGTTGATATGGCTTATTAAAAAATATTTATTAGATCATTTTAGTTCTTAATGTGTGACAGTATTTAATATACACTTATTTTCTCTATCATTTTCATACTGTTTTATTTAATACTGGCTTATTATTGTAGGTTTGCTAAGAAGTTGTTGGTTTTTTGTTTGTTTATTTTTATTTTCAGAAGAGGATTAAAGTATTTGTTGAGTTGGTTTCACCCACATAGAATTGCAGTCTTGGTTCCAAATTCCATTTGATTTACAAGAAGATGTGCACCTTTATAAATAATAATAATAATAATAAAAAACCCACAGCCCCCTCCCAGGAACTCAGTGTCTTTCAATGAAAATCAGCCTGAAGAACAAGATGAACTTTAGGGCCTTAGGCCTGTCCATGAACTGTGCAAATACCTATAGCCAGTGAGTGAGATTTTTCAAAGCCCCAAATAGCATTTAGGTACCTAATTCCCATTGAAAACCAGTTTGTCAGTTTCACTGGGAGTTAGACACTTAGCTGCTATTTTGGACTACCAATCTGGTAAGTGACCTCTTAACTTAAGACATTCATTCTTAAAATTGAGATCAAACAGCTTTCCACCCATCAACTCTGGATACTAATTTCATAGCTTCCTCACTATGCGGAGTCTCATCAACGTGACATGGAGTGTGGGGAGGAGGGAAAGGAAAATAAGGAAACACAGCGTTGATGACTGGAAGTGTTGAAAACATCTGGAAAACCACTCTGCAACCCCTGCCTCCCTAAGCTTCAGAGCCCAAGCTGTAACTTCAAAGCATTGTATATACAGCTACTTTTATAGCACTAGCACAAGCCCCGCTAGCCCAAGTCTATTGACCCTGTCTGGGAAGTTCGCTCCAAAATGCTGTGTAGACATATCCCAAGAGGAAAAACATCCAAGAAGTGATTAGATAACATTTAGGATTGTCCTCCACTAGGGTCCTGATCCAAAGCCCATTCTTAACCGGGCTTTGGATCAGGCTCTGGTTGCACAGGGTTTAATATGATGACCTACAAGGTCCCTTCTAGTTCTAACTTCTATTATGAAAATAAATCATGTTCTTTCATTTAATTTTTGGGAGACTGCCTGGGAGGTGTCCCAATGCCACTAAATAAAAATTTAATACTTTAAAATGCACGCGCGCACACACACACACACACCCCATCACCACAACGCTGATTGCTGGCGAGATGCTCTTTGATGTGTGAACGTATACAACAATTGAAGACATTCCAATTATCTCCAGTTCAAAGTTAAGCCAAAATTAGAAGCACTTATGAATAATGCATTAGGTTTGAACAGAAGCAGCAGTGCTGAGCAGAATAAAGATGAAAGAAAGTTTAGGGTAGTTGTGAACGTGCGAAATAGGTAAGCAATGCTACTTGCTCAGACAGACATATTCTGGCTTTCACATGCCTTGCTATATCGTCAGTAGTTCAATTAAACTAAACACATGTCAAATCTAGCTTTGAGACAGATTATAAATGACTTTCAAATGCATTTGTGATGTTTTCAGGATAGTGTCTGAAGCAGTGTTTATCTGGAAAGCTTCCTCTGACTTCACTGTGTGACACATTAGAAGAAACAAGTGTGTGCGTCTTGAGTGAAAGTTCTGATAGTTCATCTGTCAAAGATGTATGTCTTGAGAAGTCCACTAGGCAGTAGCTAAACTGATGGGCCAGATCCTCAGCTGGTGTGAAACCGTGCAGCTCCATTGACTTCAGAGGAGTTTTGCCAATTTGTAGCAACTGAAAATCTAACCCATTCGCTTTAGTCTAAGGAAAGGAGTGTGGTTGTTTCACCTGAAGATAGTCATGCTTCTGAAGAGAAATGCTTAGGTTGCTGACCGTATAATTTTTCCAGTGGTAGACACAAGGTAAACAAATGCTAGAATACTTATTTCATTGTAATTTTTCTACTTCACATGGTGTATTTTGTATATTTTGTGACACAGACTGGACCACAGAACAGGAAGATGGTTGGATAGACTGTGACAGAGAGGATGCATCTGGTTAAGATTTCCTTAAACTATTTATTGTGCCCTTTTCTGAGACCTGCTTTCAATTATCCTTCTTGTAGCTCCACAGCTCATTATCACTGTGGGCAATATGAAGTAAGGCTTCCTGGTGTGAGGCCAAGATTGGCTATTAGGCAAAGCTCATCATTACCTTATTGATGAGGGCCATAGATATTCACTGAATTCACTCCCCTCTCTTGGGTTGACATCTGCACTGCTATCTACCATCTTGTTGAATTCCTGTACTGCCTGTCCATCACTTTGACGTCAATTTAATTTGCTAGCATTTGCAAACCAGGAAGATAAAGGGATTAAATAAAGGAGTCTCATATGCTCAGTGTTTTCAGTAGATCCCCATAGCCTTCAGTAACTAACAGGACTTAATCAAGAAACAGATTCACTAAGAGCTACAAAACAATTACACACAGTTCAGGCACAAATTCATGGAACAAATGTTTATTATAAAGATAATATATTTACTATTACTGTCCATGATATTTTTTTAATGCTAGGATAAAAGCAGTGGGTTTTCATTGATCTTAGTAGTTGGCTACCAATGCAAATACAAATTTAACCCATTGGGCTGTGCAAGCCTATGTACATATTGTTTTTAAATTACCCTTTTTGGGGAGAAGGGAGGCACCCGGGTCCAGTCACTCCATTGATAACAAATCATTATCTAAATCCACATGAAAACCTAAGATAAGAGCTGAACTTACATAGGGTTCATGTATCACTCCTCTTCAGTATTTATAGAAAACGTGAATCATAACTAGCTATGTGCTCTGGCTAAATACTATCTGAAAAGCATAGACCTTGTTTTCATGGGCAACTTCAGTTCTTATTGCTTCAACCTGTCCGTCGCTAACCAACGTGAACAGAAAATATTAATAATAGCTAAATAGTCTTTGATAGTTACACAATGCTTTTTATCTCCAAAGATCTTCACCAGCATAGGCCCTGATCCCATAATGAACTCTGCATATGCCAACCCCTACTGAAATCAGCAGAGCCTTACACAGGCCTCGGGGGTTCCCTTAACAGGGCTGTTTATTGCAGGATTAGGGCGTTAAAGTTAGGTCATAAACGTCTTTTGTTCTTATACTACCCAACTGCACTGGTGGAGCACAGAAATAAAGCTGCATTAAAAAGATTATTTATTCAATCCTTCGTATGCAGCCACTTCTGGGGTGAAATGTAGCAGCTTTAGCAGTCAGTCACACCACTACACAGTAAGGCTTCACTCTTCAAGGCAGAGCCCTACACCGATCCTAACTGACTTCAGTGGAAAGGGTAGGCATAGGGATTTCATGTAGGCACAGGGGTTCATCCACACAGAGCTATTTGCAAGATTGTGGCCTAGGTTAGGACAGAAAGGGGAAAAAAGAAAGATTAACATAACCTGAACTGTAAGGGTAAATTTTTTAATAGATTATGGCCCTGATTCTCTACTGCCGGACTCCAGTTTCATGCCAGTGCAATTCCATTGAAATCAGGCCTTATAAATATAAGAGAACTATAATGAATGTTCGTTTTTTTCCTTAAGTGAAGATGACCTTGTCTTGCATAGCATGGAATCTTACAAAAATGCCTTAAAATTCCACAGACGACCCTGGCTGCCTCATTGATGGGCTTACTGGTTATCACAAGGTGTTGCTGAGAAACATTTGTTATAGACAGAGTTCTCCCTTTAAGAAAGTATTATGGCCTGTTTGCTATAAGAATGTACCTAGAACAGTAAGCTATGGCCTCTCCTATTAGCCCTGAACTCTGCAAATCATTTAATGTCTGGCTACAGAGTGCTTTTCTTGAATTCATCCAATTACGCAGTTACGCTCTCCCCATGGTTAAAAAAGGCTAGGCTTGGAATGAATTTGAAAAGATGGCTGTCTAATGAATTGAATGAATTTAAGAAGTTATCCATGAATAGAGCCATATATTTTTGCTTCTTTCCCAGGGTCAAGGTTTTAGCTGTTCAGCTCCCACTGATTTTTAATTGGATAGCACAGCTAAAACCCTGTACAACATTTTGAAAGCGTAGGAGTTCCTGACTCATCTTTGTTGCACCAAACATTCTTTGGAACTAGTGATGGAAAGAGGTTTGGGGTGAAAACCTGAATTATCCTGTGAAGAGTTCACCTTCAAAAGACCACATTCAGATTTTCAGCAAAAGTCCTCAAGTGGTCGATTAGCACTGCATAGTGCTCAAGTTATTACTATTAAGAGGGGATGACAGGATTGTTATAATATAGCGGCTTTTTAGAAGCATCTCTTCCACAAACAGAGAGGCAAAAAGATTCATTTCTAAATTACTTCCCTGCAGATAGGTCTTATAAGAAGTGAGTGTGCGGTAGAGCCACACCTCCACCATAAATGGTAAATCAAAGGGGTGCTGAATGGAATACTTGAGAGATTTGCAATGGGATATAAAGCCTCTTACCTCTAAGCCACTAGCTCAAATCTAGCCCAGAATGGTAGTAACTGAAAGTCATTACCATTAAGTGTCTATCTAGTTTTATTTTAGTTGATAAAACACCTATCACCGTGGTATCCAAGCGACTTCCCTGAGAAGTAAATACAAAAATCTCTTGCAGTCTGCCAGCAGGAACAAGCTTAGTGTTATTGATTTGGGTTTTAACAACAGATGGGGAGGCGGGAGCAGGGGCAGGAAGGAAGGAAGTTGGTGTGTTTAAGGGGCTAATTTAGGGAAAATTATGTCAAACAGATGGGTTCTGAATAATACAGAGGTTTCATTCTGAATGAGTTGAGGGTGGCAGCCATTCTCCTGAGGGCCGTTTAGTGGTTAAGTGAAATGTGTTTAATGCTGTCAGTTCCTAATGGACAGATCTCCATATTGCAACCCCCACCACCCCTGCAGCTGTCTTCCTACTGGCAGTCTCAGAGAGACAAGGGGACTGGCAAGCTATTAAATATGAACTGCCTTCTCATTCATAGAGATGAGGCTCCTAAGTGGGGAGTGTAGGGAAGCCAACACTGTTCCTCGGACCATAGATAGAGAACTATAGCTTCCAGCACTGCTTATCTGGCATCTTTTACCAGCATGAAATCTGCCTTTCAGTTTGTTTTCAGCTAAAAATAAGTTACCAAAGTGCACACAGGAAAAAAAAAGTCACCTTTACAGCTCCCTAGCCTTGACGCCAGCCATGGATCAGGGGAAAGTAGAACAGCTCTGAGACTGCTCTAGCCTGTGCCCAGCTGTCTAGGGCCACAAGAGTTATTCTAGTGCGGCTCATCAGGGACACAGGGAACCCCGGCTACACACTGCTTACTCCTAGCAAAGCCTCCTACTCTGCTGGCTGAGATGGGAGTTCAAAGCATGAATTAGCACATCAGCTCTACACCCATTCAGTGCCCTCCTGTACTGGGGAATCCTCCCCCAGATGCCTAAGGTGGCATTACAGTAGCTTTGCACTACTAGAGCCTAACAAAGCAGCCCTAACAGGGCTGAGAATCTGGCACCATGGTGTTTATTGGGCTGGTGCTGTACTCTGGAACTTAACTCTAAGTCCTTTTTTTACTGACCAGCAGCTGAACAAATGTCCTGTAGTTCTAAAGTTTAAATAAGAAAACTGGGACTACATCTTTAATATAATATCAGAACAAGTCACCTTGACTTGCAAAGACAGAGTGAAGTAAGAACTAGTTCAGTAAGAGCTGTATCCTATGGACACTTAGAGCGTTCCACCTCACTGAATAATAATCAAGAGGCACTGCTACAGCTAAGTGTCCCATAAGACAATATTAGCAATCAGAGACGGGTGCAATCCTCAGATTTTCAAATGTGGCAGCGGCAAGGGCAAGAAAGTTCCAAACGCAAGTTGGTTTTCGTCAGTTATTTAAATTGTGACTTAATCCGCAAAGAGCACGAGGCAAGAAAATACAAAAATAGCTGCAGGGCAATACTGAACTTTGCTTGTTTGTAGTGCAATTCTGTTTATTTCCTGAAACAGACACTGCTATGCAGGGACTGGCCCAATGTAGCTCAACTATGTCAATTCACTTATTGAATTATATCAAAGCTGCTTCAATTTCCCTACAGAAAACACTGTAAATTGGCTTCACCCAACTGGAGCTATCTCACTAGAAAAGATTCAGTATGGTTTTACCTTTAACAATATTCCATCTAGCAGATGTGTAGATATATGGCTGGCCTTCAAGAAGGGCCTGATTCTACAATGAGCTCTCTGTGGGTGGTCTTCTGCATACAGTCCCTTTGTAATCAGTGGGGCTCCATGCAGATGGACCTCTGCACTCATTGCAGGCTCAGGACAGGAGCTTAGACAGTACTTGTGGTTGGTAGTCACAGAGACGAGATGAAGTGACATTCCCCCCTTTAAGAACAGGATATGGTCTCCCAAATCAAATGCAGAGGTGGCATACAGTATGTATCTCAATTCAACTGTGTTGTTGTAATACCAAACTGGCAGGGGTCAGGCTTACTGGAGGCATGGTGATCAATGTAAATTCATGTTACCTTTTTGAAAGGTTAGTTCCTTGGATGGGTGACACAAGGCTTCCGAGTGAGACCCTGAAGGACTAATTAGATACTGGTTTGACCAACAAAACCAAGATGACACAGGGGTGAGTACAGTCATTTGCTACGTACAGCAGAAACAGCTGAAAATGTGGTGTTAGGGTAACGGTATCATCCTCAAGTAGTGGAAAATGCAAAAATAAATCTTTGTCCCCACTCTCAAATAATCCTCGTTGATCAATTTAAATCTGGCCTATTTCTAATCAGCTCATCCTACCCAAGTTGTGGGTTAGTCCACTAGCTGAGACTCGGATGATCTCTCCTAAAATTATAAGTGGAATGAATTTGTCAGTTACATCAACCTCCAGTAGAGATTTGTCCTGATTTAGAAAAACACATACCCAGAAAATTTGGGCTAACTGGCAGTTACTGCTCAAGAAAAGCTAGACTGTACAACAAGACAAGCACAGCTAATGCTCCAGAGCATGCTTTTAGTTCTTCCTTTCATGAACACTGAAGTATTCACCCATTTTGTTTTTTTAGCTGCCTACAATAAAAAAATGTAAGCTAATAAGGAATAACTCCTATTCCATGCATTTGAAGTGAAAAGTATTGGCCTTACTCTTTCCCTTTGTTTTTTGTATTTTTTATTTCCCTGTTGCTGCAGGCCATAAAACAGTAGAACCTATGCACATTGTCCACTGTTAATTCTGACTATATATGGGGATTCCATGTGAAAACAGATCATTGAAAGAGTGGGGCTGTTCTACTAGATGTCTATATTCATTTGTATTAAGTGCCATATATTTTTCTGTGTGTGTCTATGTTTGTGTGAGAAAAATTGGGTAAGACTGGCCTTGCCTATGGAAAGGTGCCCACATCATGAACATTGCCATAACCACACTAATGAGCACTTCTTTTGACAGTCTAACCAGTGAACCACGTATTGAGTGGACATGGACGGTGAACTACCCACTCATTAAGGCTGGTTTTCTGTCAAAACTGTTTTGATAGAAAATTGAGATTTGACTAAACGAAAATGTTCATGAAAAATTTCTGCTTTCTCTGGAAAATTCTAGTTTTCTTCTGCCAAAACCAAAAACTTGGTTTCCCCAAAACTTTGGGTTTCCTGATGAAAAAAAGTCAAAATTTTCAACCAGCTCTACTGCTTACCCTTAGAGTCTCATACATCCTGGTGACTGGTCAATGGCACCATCCAATAGCTGTTAATTGGCCTGTAAGCAAGGTCATTCAAAAACTACCATCACAACTGGCATTGGCCTCATTGGTGGTGTGAGTAAAGTCCAAATAGTAAAAGTGCATTGGGAGTGGGTTATTTCTTCATCCCTACAGGTAGTCACTTGAAGTCAAGATTGAGGCAGATTGGTGGGATAAAAAGTGGAAACTCGCATCACTACTGCTTGCATTACACTTGTTCTATGGATAAGTAGGGCACTACAGTCTCCATGTGTATCAGTGGCATCTCTCATAATCTCTCTCACAAAGGAAATTGCTAAATCAAATGCAATTGACCAAAAGAAAATAAAGAATTGACCACTTAGTTGAACATAATGAATAATCTCAAAGACCTGTAGGAATGTATCATATTTTCTACTACGCAGAGTTTGACTAGCAAGATTTGTAATCTCCATCTGCTAATTGTGATTACCTGCAGCTTGTAAAACTAAAAATAAACTTTTTTGTTGTTGAGTAGGTTAAAAAATAGCAACCCATGTGCATTTACAAAAACACCATTATCAAGATGATTGACTTCTCTCTCTGCTGCCCCCCTCCCCCCACTAAAGTGCTGAAGCATTTATGTGCTCACTTCTTGGTATAATTGATTTGCACATTCTGCAGGGTGGCTCATTTTGGGGAGGATGCATGAATGTGGTAGTGAAGGGCAAACCGGTTGGGGAAAAAGTCAGACCCCATGACACTGCAGCCCAAACTAGAACCAATTTTCAATTTGGGGCCCAATCTTTTCAGTGTCAGTTTTGAAAAATCTTAGTTAAAGTTAACATATCCTTGTGCTTCCATGTTCCAGTCAAAACCAGAAACAGAAGTCCCCAGAAAGCACCAGGGCAGCTTTCTGTGTTATTTCTCCCGTTTCTTGGGAGAAAGAGTGTGCTTTTGAAATTCTCAGCTCAGTTTTACAGGCTCAGAAATGTTGGATGATTCTGATAGGGTTCACACATGATCTTCTGGGTATTATTGAACCAGACCTTTAGAGAGGCTCACTTATCTCCAAAATAGATACCATATGAGTAATGATGGAACAAAAGTTATGTCTTTAGTAGGAGCAGCAGCTTAGCTTTACACCAAGAATCCACATTGGTGCTATTGTAGATGATGTGCCTTAGCAGCTCCTTTCAGTAAAACAAGGACAAGCCATAAAATGGTCATGGATAATTTTCCCTTTCATCTACCTTCTTTCACACGAGATACCTGATCTTGCCTGCACTTAATTAACCCTTCTGAATGCACCTGTCCTGGAAACTTCATTTGTGTTAGTTTTTCTCTACCACATAATTTTTTAAAAAGAGGAACTTCATCCTTTCTTTGTTCTTTGCTGAGCCTGTGCAATTTTTTTCTATTTCTTAAGGCTACTTAGGGCCGGTTCTGGGGGCAGATGAGTAGAGCAGTGTCTGGGCCGAACTGCAATGCCCCCTTGGCTTCTCTCTCTCTCTCTTCTCCCAATTAGCTGACTTCCCTCCTGCTCGGCCGCTCATGGGGAGAAGGGTTGTGGGCCAGAAACATTTTCCAGGCTGGATGGCAAAATGGCGAGAGCTGCTCCTGAGGCTACTGCCATTTGCAAAGTTTAGTCACCTAATCAGAACTGGTGGTTCGTTTCTTTCTCTGATAGAATGAGAGTTAATAGTGAGGCAAGGGAACTGGTTTAGATGAAGAATGAACTGACCCAACCCTTTGCCCAAACTCAAATGGAACTGAATCCAGATCCTTTAAAAAGGTTCAGGGGAAAAATGAACTGTGGTTTTATCTCCGTTCAGTTCCTAAAAAGCACATGTCCAGATCACAAACATCCACCAATTAGCATTAGCAGGCACCTGTCTTGGAGTGAGGCAAAACACTGAAAGAGTATTCACCTCTGACCCCTAGAGAAAATCCTTTCCTTCCAATTCAGGGGTGAGGCACAGTGGTGGCTAATCAGGGGCAGATAGCTCTGAGGCTGCCTATCATTTAGCTGATCTGTGACTAGAGAACTTCAGGCTCCAGGACTGAACTTCCACCAGCAGAAATTATGTTCACCCTCCAAAAAGGTAACAAATCTGTGCCTTAATGATCACATGGCCATGTTTCCAGTAGTCTGAGATGGAGAAACAGAAATAGCCAAGAACCACAGCAAAACTTGTTTTGTATTTTCAGATTGGTTTGCACCAGGGATTGCTAGAATCTCATGAAACAAAAAGCCTGATGATGCCCCCAAAGATTTGTATAAGCCTCTTAACTTCAGAGTCCTGTTTACATTGTGTTTCCCAAACAGTGGGTCATAGGAAGGTTCAAGGTGGGTTGCAGGCCCCGTGTAGAGGGGAGCCCCAGGAGAGAAGGGGGGTTGGAGAGTGGCTGGGAGAAACCTTAGTGGCACCATGACCCCATGAGTGAGGTTGCAACGTCCAGAGAGGGATTCATGCACCAGGGTGCAATGCACAGCTCCACAGAATATGAACTGCTGGGTAGACTTATTCTCCAACCCCTCCTATCCTGCCTGCCTTGCCCCTGCAGGGCCTCCTTCCACACTGGTCCAGGATTAGGGAAGCACCATTGGGGTGGAAAATGCTGCTGTGGCTGGTTGGTGTCCCCTTGGCAGGGCAAAGGAGGAGGGGGGCAGCAGGAGAGGAGAAGGATGCTGGCCTATGATTTTGGGTGCCCCAACATGGACCCCTGGGTGGGTCACAAAAAGAGACAAAATGCAATTGGTGGGTTACCTTAGTGAAATGTTTGGGAATCATTGCTTTAGGCAAAATGTCCCCGTAACAAACCACTGGTTGCCACATATGCTTAGCATAGAAGAACTTGCACCCGCACATAACAGCCATCCCAGGCATGTTGCAAGTGTTGATTGTAGCGGTTGATTGCATTTCTCGGGACAAGACCCTGTGTACTGTTTCAGCTCAACCAGTGTAGTCTACAACCATTTTCCACCATGTGGATGGAAAGCCTTAAGCAGTGCAGGCCCTAACATCCCACAATGCAATGCCATATTTTCAAGTTTAAACAAAAGCCCATGCTCCAAGCAGCAGTATTAGACCAAAGGCATAAGGTGCTCCTGGAATGCTAGAACCGACAGGTACAACAATGGTTGTCAGAGATATGTGTGTGTACCAAAATGGGTCTTTCAAAAATAAACTTTGCTAGGTGGACAAGCTCTAGCATTGCAAGGGCATGCAAGACAGCTAACAGTTCCATACATTGGCCCGGGTCACATTCCACTCTGACCTGTCCAGCAATAAGTCTGGATGAACACCAAAGCAGAGCATAGAAACAAGACTAATCACTGAACTATTTTCCTGGCTTGGAAAGAATGGGGACAAGAGGAGAGTGCTGCATACATTTTACTGCTTACTAAAGAACAACAGAAAAACAACAAAAGGGTCAGTTTGGGTAAGCATTGAAGGGTTTGAGTAGACCATGGGCCCGATTGTGATTTCTTAGCTGAGCTGAGCTTTTTGTGGTTGGCCCATTACAAGTCAATTTGCAGAAAAAGGAAAACTGGGCACAATCAAGCTCACTTTCCACCTGCCCTCTCTCCCCCTTTGGCCCCTTTCTCTTCCATCAAGGCAAATGATGTAACCCTACGGCATGTGTATGTGTGCTGTTGTATGAACTCAGACTTATTTACTGAACAAGTGTGTGTGTGGAATGTGACCAACAAATGACTTGAACAGTTTAACCAAGAAAGGCTCTAAATGTCATATTTCAGAGACTTGCCTTGTAATTAAGGTTGTAGCCTAAGATCATTGTTAATGGATCTCTTGGCAATTACTTGCTTTTCTGAAGTAGGAACAATTTATGTACTTTTGCTCAAGTGCATTTAAGTAAATTGTTTTCAACATACTGTAATTCAGCTCTTAATCTTTTATGAGACTATTAAAAAACACAAGCTTTTCCTTCGTTGACTTCTAATTATATTAGGGATGGGTTATTTTTCCCTTCTAAAAGAGGACAGAAAGGGAAATATTCACACTGATACAAGAAGAAAAACTTTGCTTTGGAATCAACTTCTAGCTCTATCTTTTACCAAAAGTTTTCTTTTGGAGGTTATTATTTCTTATTTCCATGTCAGTTGACACAGCTGAGATTGAGACCCTATTGTGTTAGGTGCTGTACATATACACAGTCAGAGACAGCCCCTGTCCTGAAGAGTTTACAATCTAAACAGATAAGGCAGACAAAAAATGGAAGAAAGAAAGCATTATCACCATTATCATTTCACAAGTGGGAAACTGAGGCACGGAGAAATTAAGCGTCTTTCACAGGAAGTATGTGGCAGTGTCAGGAAATGAACCCAGGTCCCATGAGTCCCAATGCAGTGCCTCCGTGACAAGGTCAGCCTTCCTCTTAACACTTGTGTTCCTTGTACACTTTGAAATTAGCCAGCATAAAATAGTCTGAAAGTATCTTCTGACTGAGAGAGTCACTCCTACTGACTCACCCAGAGGCAGGAGGCTCCTCTTTTACTTGCTTGGTAGAAAATGAAGGGTCTGTTTCAAGTCCCCTTTTTGGTAACATGCAGGACATGCACAGAACAAATCTAGCTGCCACTTTCTTGGTCAACCTTGCTCTCATGTCTGGCCACCAGTATCAAGATGCAATTACTAGGAAACACATATTTAAAGAAGTTTATAGGTTGTTCAGGAACAAGATGGCTGTAATAACAATTATACTTAGGCATTAGCTAGCCTTTTACATCTGCAGGTCACAAATGCTGTATACAGGCTGGTAAGTGTCCTCACCCACATTTTACAAAGAGGGATGAAGCAACTTACCCAAGAGGACAAAGTAGGTCAGTGGCTGGGCTGCTAATAGAACCCAGGTCTCCTATCTCCCAATACAATTGTTGCCTGGAAACATAGATTCCTCGCTTGCCACCCCAAGACTGTGAAATGAGGTTCTAAGAACCATCACAAACCTCACCACCTTCTACTTTAAATGCAAGGTGCATTTCTTCTACCTTGGCTTCTCTAAACACATACATAGCAATGTGTTTGCACACATGTATATTAAAACAAGATTCCAAGTCAAACATTCCACTCCACACATGTCCCCCCTGGGGAGAGGACAAGAGCACCAACATGTGACAGATGTTAGTTACCTCGCTTAATGCATAGAATCATCCAAGTGTAAGACTGGAAAGGATTTCAAAGCCAGTTTTTTCAATCTTTCCTCATAAGTCATGTTTTCTAGGCCTTTAATCGTTTTTGTTGCTCTCCTCTGGACTTTCTCCAAATTTGTCCACATCTTTCATGAAATGCGGTGCCCAGAACTGGACACAATACTCCAGTTGAGGCCTTATCAGCGCAGAGTAGCATGGAAGAATTACTTCTAGTGTCTTGCTTACAACACTCCTGCTAATACATTCCAGAACAATGTTTGGTGTTTTTGCAGGAGTGTTATACTATTGACTCATATTTAGCTTGTGAGAAGGTGCTCAGATACTATGGGGATGAGCACAGAGTAAGACCCAATACAGTACAGACCACCATGCCTCAGCTACTGTCCCTTGTTGGAAGCCAGCTCTCATTTTGCCTTGAATGTTTTATGTATCTAGGGCCAGATGTCACCTGGCTCCTGCAAGGGTATGCATGTTGGTGGGGTGCCGGGGGGAGAGGAGGCCAGAGCAGCTGCCTCCCCTAGCATACCCATGCAGGGGCCAAGCACAGAGTCCTTGCACTCAGAGAGCAAAGGTGAAGCTAGTATCATTAGGCACCCCAAATGAGGGGAGATCTTCCCCTTCCTCTCAGTGCTCATGTAGTACTGGGGCAGTGACTGTCCTCCCCCTGCACAATGGAAAGCTCCAAAAGGCGCAATGCCTGGGACACGTACCTTTGGGGCTGTATAGCTGTGCACTGCCCTCAATGAGGCACAATGCCCCTTATTGATGAGAGACCTACCCACCTTCCAGCCCGGATCTGATCACATCTCTCGTGTTATTAGCAAGCCTGAGTCGCTTTTAACATTAATTGAAGCTGAATCTTTTGTTGGAGCTTAATTGGTGCATTTTGCTAACTCTAACTGGCAAGCACTGTACTTGGTCTCAACATCCTTTTGCACAGGAAGGGAGAATGGATTAACATAGGATAAAAGCGTGGTTTGAAAAAAAAAACGTCTTGTGCATTCACTTTTTGATTTTGTTAGTACTACTGGGTGTAGCTCTGACTATTGAACTGATTCTTCAATGAGGGTTCATACTTAGAAATTATTTCCCTTGGAAAACATTCGACTGCTCTTTGTTGGTCCATGTACTTCTTATATCCTGCTCTTGGCAGCAATTTATGCCCGATGCTCAACAGGAGGATAAAAGTGCATGTCCAAAACAGTCACACAGCAAAAATATTTGGAATGGGAAGCATAAAACCTGACAAATAGAGAGGATGTTGCAGACCAGCCAGCAAAGCCAAATACCTTTCTGTATCCCTGTTTGCAGTCCAACTCAGCTATCCCTCTTTCTTTTAACTGGGGCGGCGGAGGGGGGACAATTATTTTGGTCACTATGACACACTCAAACAACTTAGGAGGGAGGGTCTCCTCTTAATTCTGATGCACTATTACTTTCTTTCCCCACATTACCAGAAGACAATGCTGAATCCTCACAAGTAGGTTGGAGCTGTACTTTCTAATTGCATCACTTTATACCAATTGATCACCGTACTTTTAACACAAGCCTTAACCTGATAACAGAACATAAGAATGGCTATACTGGATCAAATCAATGGTCTATAGAGTCCAGTATCCTGTGCTCCAATAATGGCCAATGCCACATGTGTCAAAGGGAATGAAAAGAACAAGGCAATCATCAACTGATACTTCCCCTATTGTACAGCCCCAGCTTCTGCAAGTCAGAGGCTTAGGGACACTCAGAGCATGGGATTGCATCCCTGACCATCTTAGCCATTGATGGACCTATCCTCCATGAACTTATCTAGTTCTTTTTTGAACCCTGTTATAGTTTTGGCTTTCACCACAGCCCTGGCAACGAGTTCCATAGCTTGACTGTGTGTTGTGTGAAGAAGTATTTTATTTTGTTTGTTTTAAACTTGCTGCCTATTTAATTGTGTCCTTGTGTTATGTGAAGGGGTAAACAACACTTCCTTATACACTTTCTCCTCACCATTCATGATTTTATATACCTCTATCATATCCCCATTTAGCTGTCTCTTTTCCAAGATGAACAGTCCCAAATCGTTTTAATCTCTCCTCATACAGATGCATACTCTGTTTCATATCCTTAATTTTTTTTTGGCCTTCTCTGTACCTTTTCCATTTCTAATATACCTTTTTTGAGATGGGGAAACCAGAACTGCACATCGTATTCAAGGTGTGGGCATACTGTGGATTTATATAGTGGCATTATGATATTTTCTGCATTATCTGTCGCTTTCCTAATGGTTCCTAACATTCTATTAGCTTTTTTGAATAACACTGCACATAGAGAGGATTTTTTTAGAGAACTATCCACAATGACTCCAAGATCTCTTTCTTGAGTGGTAACAGCTAATTTAGATCCCATCATTTTGTATGTATAATTGGGATTATGCTTTCCAGTGTGCATTACGTTGCATTTATCAACATTGAATTTGATCTGCCATTTGATCTCGCCCAGTTTTGTGAGATCCCTTTGTAACTCTCAGTCTGTTTTGGACTTAACTAGCTTGAGTAATTTTATATCTTCTGCAAATTTTGCCACCTCACTGTTTACCCCCTTATCCAGATCATTTATGAATATGTGGAACAGCACTGGTCTGAGTACAGATCCCTGGGGGACACCGCTATTTACCACTCTCCAGTCTGAAAACTGACCATTTATTTCTACCCTTTTTTCCCTGCCTTTTAACCAGTTTAACAGTCTCCCAGCATGTTATAAAGAGGACAGCGATCAAATGTTCTCCATGTCCACTGAACCTAGGACAAGAGGTAATGGGCTTAATCTGCAGCAAGGGAGATTTGGTTAGCTATTAAGAAAAACTTTCTAACTATAAGGATAGGTAAGCTGTGGACTAGGCTTCCAAGGAAGGTTGTGCAATCCCAGTCATTGGAGGTTTTTAAAAACAGGTTGGAGAGGGATGGTCAGGGATGGTCTAGGTTTACTCGGTGCTGCCTCGGCACAGCAGGCTGGCCTAGATGATTTCTCGAGGTCCACTTCAGCCCTACGTTTTTTCTGATTCTAGGTTTCCCTAAACGTGGGGCTGGAGCTGGCACAGGCAGACTCAAGCTGCCATTTACAGTTTTGAAGTTTAGGACAGCAGTGCCAATATTCCAATTAGTATTGGAAAGAGACCATAAGTGAGTGTTTTTCAGAGAGAGAGATTGCAGTGGTTATACAGAAGATTGGCCACTGCCTCCCTGCCCACCCCCTATGTGCATTTTCCCAAAACACCATCCCATCAGAGGTGACAAATTTCAGATCTGCATTGAAATAGTTGGCAGGGGGAGGGAAATGATCATCTGAACCTTGAAATCTCAAGGGATGGCTTTTTTAAACAGCTGTCAGGACTGGCCCGACTCTGCTTCCATTGAAGTTGATGGTAAAACCCCCATTGACGGCACTGGGAAGAGAATTAGGCCAAGGCTGGGTGCTGCTGAATATCCCATGCCATGGGTCTGCCCGTTGCTAGGGCTTGCTTTTGAATATCATCCAGATGTTGATTGTGGGCACCGCTTCCTGCCCCAAAGAAGCCACATCTTTTTATATCGAGAGCAAAGAAATGAATCAGCAGTTTTGTTTGGCTAGCACAATGCCACAAGTCAGAAATGCACTAACTCCATCTGCCACACTTGTGCTTTGCTCAGTTATCTGGTCTTCCCCGTGGCAGCCCCAAACTAGAGAGCATCACCACACAGAGCATATGGTGGTTGTTTTCAGTCCGTATAAAAGAGGCTGAAGTATTGTTGTTCTTCCAGGCCTCTTAAGTTTCTGAAGGAGAAAAGAGGTGGGAGGGAAAAGGTACTAAGTGGTCTAACCTGTTGGATGTGTTAAAGCTTCTATAAAGGAAAGCGGAGGGTGGGCTTTTCTTTCAACGCTTGTACAGTGAACACACAAAAGCCAGCCCTAGTAAACTCAGCTTCTTTTGAATTGGACAAGCTCTCTCTCAGCCAACAGAAAGCTGAGCCAGGGGCTGACGTCAGAGCCAGCCTGGAAAGCTGTGAGCTTTCTGGTTTTGCTCAGATGAACCTGAGGCTGTTTAGATCTAAGCTGGCGGGAAGGAAAGTTGAAGCCAGAGAGATTTTTTTCTGGCAGGTTGGAGCTGCAATGGCTGGCTGAGACTTTTATACTCTGGGAAAGCCATCGGGATCTTACAGACCGCCACAGCTTATGTACATATTACAGAAAAAAATGAGGGTAAGAGTTCAAGATTTTCAGTTATAGGTAGACTGATTTTTGTTAATGTATATATGGTAATGGTATGTGTGTTTATACATGCACATACGTTAATGGCAAAGCTAAATTTTGATCAGATTAATACTAGAAGATGACTTCAGCTACTCCTCTGATTTTAAGGGAATCATTCCTGCTGTGCATCAACATCACTGAGATCAGAATCTGCCCCATAATCTTTTAAATTGTCTTTGTTCTGTTAGCAAAAAATATTGTTTTAATTTGAATGGGATTCATTTGCTCACTCTGGAATGGTTAAGTTTTATAAGTTCAGCAATATTGAATGGTTTGGTTTACTGTCTGCTGTTGAAAAAGAAATGTATACCCCAGCTGTAGTGAGCACAGCTCCTTTGAGCATGTTCTGCTTGTGAAAACATTTGCTTGGATTGATATAGATGGATGTCAACAGTTATATTCCTTTGGCTGTGTGTCTGCATTAGTCACAGACAAACCTACCAGGGAGGAGTGCTGCTGTTTTATTTGTTGGGAGACTGGTGATTGCAGGTGGGTTTTGTACTTGGCATGAAAGACGAATACTGCCACTTCAGGATTTAAATGTCCACTTTCTTGGCAAACCAAAAAGGCACTCAGGTTGTATTTGTTGCACTTTCTTCTGCATCCATGGGAGATACCCTGGAAGCACTGAAGTACTGATACATTTAATAATTTATGTAATAATAGATTCAGTGAACTTTTAAAGCTGATGGGCTTCTTTTGAACCCTGCCTGCCTCCAGTGCAGCCAAGTGGTCTTATTTTAGTACCAGTAGGTAGTTCTTATACACAATATTTAGGTTCTATATTGAATTTTGTGGGGATATTTTGCTTACAGTGAACTTTCACAGCGTTCTGGTTCATTCAAGCCTGGGGAAAAAGAAATGCTTTGCCCATGTCTTCAAACAAAGTACGTTTAACTAGCATGTAATACTAAGTAATGTGCAGCAACACGTCCCACAGAGAGATTTGTTTTTCCAGAGTGCAGTCGCAAGAGCAGTGTTAGAGAAGTGACAATGCAGCTTGATTCATTTGCTTAAAGTCATTTATTGTTTCTGGGAAGTTTCAACAAGCATGAGAGCTGCTAGCTACAAACTACTCTTTTACCTACTAGGAAGGCAGAGCTTAAAATTTATCTGCAGTTCCATTCCAATAAAGAAAAAAATCTTAGTCCTCCTTCCAAAAAGATCTTCACACACACAATTTTGAACAGGTTCTAGAAACGATTCATAAGAATGCTTCCCCTCCCTCCAGCTGCTTTATTGCTGATTGCTTCATTAGCAGTTAGCGTCCCTTTGCAAAGCTGGACATGCACCTCCATGCCATTATTAGCCCGATAGAACATACCGTACATTAGTGCACTCTGAGTGAGTCGATCAAATCTATTGCTGTGGGCCTTAAAAGGAAAAAACAAATTACTGACAACTTACATAATATGCATAGCTAAGCTGGCTTCTTCGTCACACACTCCCAAGGAAATAGTCATTTGTCCAGCTCTCACGTGCTCCAGAGCACATGCCTTGTGACTAAATTGCTGAAATACTTTGACACGTTAGTGAGAAGTGTATGCCATGAGATCCTGTACATTTTGTTTTTACATCAGGCGCTTATTTGCAATTTCAAGCAACCAAACACTGGAAGTGTCCTGAACTGTAGGGTAGTGCTGATGTTCATAGTTGAATAGCTGCCATGTTTTCAGCCACAGGTAGTTTCAGATCAGTTAATATATTTATTGTGTGTTGGCACAGATAGAAAGGCGTCCTGGTTAAAGCAGCCAAGCACAATTCTATTCACCAGCTTGCTTATGATGAGTAACTCTTGTTTTCATGGATAAGTACTAGTAACATTGGGATTTCACCCCTTCTTTTCGTTCTCCACTCCCACCCAAAATCACCATCTTAGTAAAACTAGGGATAAATATTTTCTGCCTGGTCTAGTAAATATTGACAATTTTACAAGACCTGTTAAAAGGAAACTAACATGTATAGGGCTTAAATGCTGACTTGACCTGCCTGAGCAGTTATGTCATGTTGTTGCAAGAGCTCATTAAAAATCCTTAAGATAAATATGGCTTTCAGTTTTTGAACCAGCCCTTGCAACATGGGTAAAGAGAGGCAGAGGGGGAAGACATTCAACTGGTGTCTAAGAGAAAATCTGGAACATGGAACAACTGTCATTTTCAGATCAGTTTTAACAATATTCCTACCACCTTTCACCCATAAAAGTTCTTCACAAAGGTGGGACAGTCTCTCCAATTCACAAATGGGGAAACTGAGGCAAGGTGTGACAGGACTAGCCCAAGGTTACATGAGTTAATAGCAGAGAAGGAACAGAACTCTACCTCCCCTAAGGCCTTATCAACCTTGACAGTGGCCCTTTAAGGCTCAATATAGTAAACAATAGCTATTGAGAAAGATCCTGACAGGAAAAGTATTATTCTTCCACACAGGTATTTGCTTTGGCATTGTAGGTAAGGCTAATATTTTGTCATGGATATTTTTCGTAAAAGTCAGGGACAGGTCACGGGCTTCCATTAATTTTTCTTTATTGCCCATGACCTGTCCGTGACTTTTACGAAAAATATCCATGATAAAATGGGAAGGGGCTGGGCAGCTGCGGATGGCTGGGAGGTCTGGGACCCCCACCACCAGAGCTCCAGTGTCCCCCTGCCCTCCCATTGCAGAGGGGAGCTGTGGGGTCCCTCTACCCCCCTCCCCAGCAGTGGGGAGCTGTGTGAATCCCTCTGCTGCCGCAGTGGGGAGCTGCGGAAGTTGCCCCGCTGCCCCCATGGCAGCCGAGGGCTCCAGAGGATCCCCTGCCCCCCCCAATGGAGGGGAGCTGCGTGAATCCCTCTGCCACCACAGTGGGGTGCTGTGGGGGTCCCCCTGGCCTGCTGTGGCAGCTGGGGCGCTATGGGGGTCCCCTTGCAGCAGCCGCCACACTGGGGAGCTGCCAGGGACTCCCCGCCACATAGCAGCAGCTGGGGAACTATGGGGGTCCCCCTACCTCACCCCACCCTGTGGTGGCCGGGGAGCTGCCAGGATCCTCCGTCCCCTCCGGTGTCCAGGAGCTGCTGGGTACCCCTTTTGCCTGTGGTAGCTGGAAGCTGCAAGATACCCCCGCTGCCCATGGCAGGTCAGAGCTTGGGGGCCCGCTGCCTCAGACGGTGGGGGTACCTCACAGCTCCCTGCCGCAGGGGCTGATGTCACAGAGGTCTTTGGAAGTCACGGATTCCTTGACTTCTGCATCCTCTGTGACAAAATCATAGCCTTAACTACAGGGAATGTGAACCTTTGCATATTTCAGTAACATGCTTTGTTTTGTCTTCAATGTAAATTTAAGTTGTAGTCAGGTTTGTTTGGGTTTTTTTGCACGTCAAGACTTATTTGCACATGGTAACTACAACATACTGTAGCTTCTGGTCAAGAGAAAAGAGCTTATTTGCTTTGCTTTATGTTTTCAAGATAAAACAGTCTCCTAAGAGATCAGGCACAAATATTGGAGTGTTTGTTCAAGCTCACCCAACTCATACGGTCAAATGCTAGACAACAGGACATTCTTGTTCAGGTGGTACATCCCGAATCATTGGCAGTGCAGTCCATGTGTCCAAGTACGTGCAAGACAAAATGCACTTCTGTCACTATCTGGGCTAGACCTAGCAAGAGAGATTATTACTGGAGGGTTTATCGCCACATATCCAGCAGGGTTTAGTATTTTCTCTAAAAAACCTCCCCCCAGAACATTAAACAAGGACACTATGCCCATGTAATGTGGTTGTTTGTAGAATAGGTCACGATTTGTTATCTATGTGCGAGATTGCTCCTTCAATTTATATGGTATTTTGTGCTGATATCTCTATAGTCTTATTTGTAGTGGGGGGGCGGGCGGGAGGGGGGACATCCTGACAGCAACTACACAGTGAAGAAATTAGGAACATAGGTTGCATGTAATTTCAAAACTAAATGCCATCTGCAGGTCTGTGGGAGTTTGGGCTCACATCTCCCTCCCCCAATGCCCATGCTGTGTTCACTCCAATATGTAATCTGTGTCTAATTTATGCCTTTGCAAAAGCCATGAAGACTCACAGTAGAGATCTGCAAAGAAACCTGAACCCTCCTTCTTTCTTCCTTCAATCCTGCAGGAAACTATGCCCCAGACACCAATATTTTCCAGCATGCTCGGTTCCAGTTGTAGTGGGCAGGTGCAGCCAGACATGGGTGAGAGGTGTGGAGATCCTGTTTACCAGGATGGGAATCTCGTCTCTGGATCACTGGAGGCCCTGATAGAGCGCCTGGTGCCCACCATGGACTATTATCCAGATGTAAGTAGAAATTTCAGAACTTGTATTCCTCTGGCATCTAAACAGAGTCACGATCCCAATACAGGTGGTATTATTAATTAATTTTCTTAAAAATTGCTTCATCTTAACCAAGATGATCAAACAGGCCTAATGATCTAATTGCTTTGTTGCAAGTAATGGGCCTTCCCTTCACAGGAGCTGATGCCCACCTGGGAGGGACCCTCTACCTTTTTGAACAGCAATATTTGCTAGTGAAATCAAGCCCTGCTCAACCCCTGTCAGGCACACTAAAAACCAATTAACAGCAGCATTAGCAGAAGAAATTTCGATCCCGCTAAGCTGCCTTTGCTCTAGTGCAACCAAGATTAGCTACTAACTGGATTCTGCCGGGGGGAAAGATATCAGCTGTGTGCTGAGCACAGCTCAATTTTTTCCCCTTATTTTGTGTGTCTTTTAGTTAGGTACGCTGAAAAGCAAAAAACAGACTTTAATTAAATGTTCTTTCTCAGCACATCTGAATTGGACAGTTCTGCTAGAATTCAAGTTTCTGAACCTAGGAATGGTTTTGCAGCTGTTTCGACATTCTCGCCACAATCCACTGAAATAAACACCACGTGTAACTGCCGGGTATGCAATAGGCATCCCAACCTAGGATATTATTCAGAGATTATTACATTACTTAAAATGACCCCCTCAGCCCCATTAAGTGGAAGGTTTTAGTTAAGGAGGTTGCAGAAAAGCATAAATATTGTATAGCACAAGCTGTGTTTAAGCCCTGGGAAAAAGCACAGCAGTTGTAGAGGAATCCAAACCCTTTAGCTATACTAAAATCACACATTACTATGGGCCATGCCAGGAATGTCTTGTAGCAGGAGCCTTCCTGAGCTGGATCTGTGCTTTATTTATTATTTTGAGGTCACAATTTAAAAACGCACCATCCCTCACTACAAAAAGATTTTCATCCCCACATGTAGTTCCCTTGAACACGACACCAGTAGCCTTGTCCGAAACGTTAGGTTTGTTTTTACAAAAAAGGAATGTAGCAACTTTCCAATTCAAAAGCAGTCCTAAAGCTTCTATTTACCACGCATAGCGATAATTGCATTGCATTTGACAGACAGACACACAGAGTACGTAATTCTTCATAAAGCCCAGCGGGTTAACCACCATTTGGTGTTAATGCCTCCATTTGTTCCATTCTGTTATGAGTTTTTATTACACCATGTACAGCAGGCACAGGTTTGTTCCTTCCTTCAAGACACTCAGTGTGATGAAGCAGGTAGAGCTAGAAAAGAGCATGAGGTTTTGTACACCAGGCAAGTAGCATTACACTGCTGCAGTTAATCCTTGTAAGAATCCGTTCTCCACCTGTTACATAGTACTATGGCACAGCTCGTAGCTGCTTGAGTTCCTTCCTGCAGCTCATTAAGTAGCAGCTAATGCAAGTCCCTTAGTTATAAGTCTATTTATAACACAGCTATTTTGAATCTTGCTCCCTATTGTTGATATTACCTTCAGGGTTCTAGCAATGATCTGTGGATCTTAGGAGTTACAGATACACCAAGCATGCTAAGTGCATTACAAATACATAAATCCAGGTGCCCAGCATGAGGACCTTATGATCCAAATAAACAAGCAAACAAGTCACAGGGGATGCAAAACCTGTCAAGCAGCCAAGTAAGTTCCTGGAAGAGAGATGGGAAAACCCTGCCACAGCAGGAGGGTACATTCCCTTAGAGAGGTCAGATCACTGACAGCAAATTGATCGTAGCATAAAGGGTTACATAATAAAACAAAACAGCTTGAACCGTGTAAAGAGTGGGCTGGATACAAGTCATCCCAAATCCAAGCCTCCCAAAAAGCCTGGATTTGGATCTGGTTACAGGTTTAGACTTCAACCCACACCTATTTTTACTTTAAAAAGGAGTGGCCACAAAGGAACAGAGTGACAGCCCACTTACTCTGTCATCTTGGCTGTGATGCTTGAAAGGAAAGAACAAAGCCCATTAGTCCCATTTCACTGGTAGTATATGCCAGGAGAGGTGGTAGCGGTTTTTGGATTGCCAGTTTGGCCTTGCTTAGAGCAGTGGCTCTCAACCTTTCCAGACTACTGTACCCCTTTCAGGACTCTGATTTGTCTTGCATACCCTCAAGTTACACCTCACATAAAAACTAGTTGCTTACAAAGTCAGACATAAAAATACAGTGTTCCAGCACTCTATTACTGAAAAATTGCTTTCACATTTTTACCATATAATTATAAAATAAATTATAATATAAATATTGTAAAGTATCAGAGGGGTAGCCGTGTTAGTCTGAATCTGTAAAAAGCAACAGAGGGTCCTGTGGCACCTTTAAGACTAACAGAAGTATTGGGAGCCTAAGCTTTCGTGGGTAAGAACCTCACTTCTTCAGATGTGGTTCTTAC